>NC_135202.1:11255000-11568750 GCF_050948175.1 Xylocopa sonorina | reverse complement strand
CGCTCGAAACGTACTTGGACACCACCGTGAATAATTACGCTTATCGCACGAACGAGCTTCGCCTTCGACTTTTCTCGTGCCTCTTGCTCTCGCGGTACTTTTACGAGTCAGCGTCGCGCGACACGACTGGTATCTGTACTATTGCGACACACTTCAGTGTAAAAGTTGTACAATTGGCTACTTTGATCCCGTCGTACCGATGCAAAGTAGTAGTGGCTACTTCGTGAGAACTAATGTCGTTAGGTACGGCTTCCTGTTGGACGTCCACAACAAATATGCGTTTACATTATAGGTTCCGCTAGGATCACAGCTTCCATTTGTACCCATAAACCCTCAAAATCATCTCGGTCTCATTCTTTCAGTCTATTAGGGCTATTTAATTAGGCCAGTCCAACAATCTCGCATCACAACAGTTCATTGCTTACGCGCTGTCATCGCGCATAAACCATCAGCCTCTTTCACCGCGGCCACCCAAACTCGTCCATCGAAGACGCGCAACGAACCAGCCTGCAAATTGTGACGGGCAATGTTTCGTCGGAGCAGAACGGGGTCGACTTGTGATCCATTCCATTCCCTTCGTTTAACAAACAGGAAGCAATCTGTCTAAATGAGATCGCCCCGCTCGCTCGACCGCGCCGCGACCATTCTCGAAATCGCGTCGCGCGAACAGCCCTCGTCGCGCGACGTCGAACGTCGATCGTGCCGCTTCGCTCGACTGACGATCCCTTTTGGTCAGAGTGCCGCGCGTAGCCGCGGCGTACACGCGCCCACGTAGGCGCCGTTTATGCTTCGCTGCGAGTTTCCAGCGGCGCGATTGCGCGACGCTGGGAGACCGCTCGCTCTCTCGTCGCGACGCGGCGCGTTCCCCAGGTTCTTTTTCTGCATGCGTCCCACGCGGCGGGTTGGATAGGAATTCGTCGATTTCTCGAACGAAGGGGAAAAAAATCAGAGTTCGTTTGCTACCGTAGGGACAATCTGTACCGTTTGACGTTGACGTCGTTGACTCCGCTCGAGCACGCGGCTTGGCCAGCGCCCGAGGACAAGAGCAACACCTGCCAGAACAAGGGCCAGAGCACCGACGACTGCCATAACTACGTTAAAGTGCTGCTGAGCAATGGAAAGAGCCTGTTCACGTGCGGCACGTACGCGTACAGCCCTTGGTGTACTTGGAGAGAGGTAAACGAGATAATGCAGTTTTACTTAGAACATATCCTTTTGCAACTTGCATCGGGGTCAATGATCGATTCGACGGGTTTTCACAGATCGAGAACATCAGCAGCGTGACCGACGAGATGTCGGGAGTTGCAATGTGCCCTTACTCTCCACGTGCGAACGTCACCGCGTTGTTGGCAAGAGGACCAACCGGTGGACTCTTCACAGGGGCGCCCACAGATTTTTCTGGTGCCGACCCGGCTATCTGCAGAACCCTTGCTTCACCGAATCTTCGCACCCATCAATACGATTCCCGGTAAATGCATTGCTCGCAATCAGTATTTTTGTTCTTACAATAAATCAATCATCTTAATCTCGCTATCAAGTGATAACTAATTCTTTAGACGTTTTATCTTATCTTTGATGGAGAGTGTTAAATATTTTTTGCAATGTTTTCACAGTGATTAAATATTGTTCTTCGTAATCACGCCAGATTAAAGTCATATTTATATTAGGTATTTATATAGTCTGCAATATTTTTATTCGTTCGTATCTCCAATACTTGCAATTCAATAATCTAGTCTCGCTATTGTGAATGTTTTATTGTCAACCAGGGTTATTGATCCTTCAACGTCATATTACGTATACGTGTGTGTTATGTAACAAGATTATCTATTAATCAGTTAATAATCATCTATGTTTCATATTATGCACTTCAGTATTCTTCAGATATTAAATAATAATAAATATCCTTATCCTCTTTCAGATGGTTGAATGATCCACAATTCGTAGGCAGTTTCGAAACTGAAGATCACGTGTATTTTTTATTCCGCGAATCAGCAGTGGAATATATCAATTGTGGCAAGGTAACGACCCCTCTATAAGGTTCGACGACCTCTACCTTCGTCCCATCCGGAACTAACCATCCTGTGTCTCTGTTTCCTCGCAGAAAATCTACTCCAGAATAGCAAGGGTCTGTAAAAATGACCGCGGCGGCCAAATCATGATGAAAGAGGTCTGGACCACGTTTAGCAAGGCGAGATTAAATTGCTCCCTCCCTGGCGAGTTCCCTTTCTACTACGACGAGATCCAAGGCGCGGTCTATCATCCGGAAGAAGGCATCGTTTACGCGACGTTCACCACGCCCATGTAAGTGTATACACGGAGGCCACGAAGCATCACGCTCCTGCGCGTACAGTCTCACGTGTTCATTTTCCATTTTTCCTCATGTCTGTGCTACTACTCGTTCTTGAAGGAACGTGGAAAGCGGTAGGTATAACTTCACATCAGCTCTGTCGAATGTGCAGCCGCTGGATGAAATATGGTGAGGTTGTAAAATCAACAAGATCGTTAAAATGCTTATATCCTGGTTAGTGGAACAAAAAGGTTGTAGAGATTTATTGAAATGGTACGACTAGTCAGAGTCAAACGAAAATATCTTAACATCAATTCTTTTTAATGCGGTACGTATTTTAAATGCTTTTCTCCATATTCAATTCTAATACAATATTCGCTAGTCTCTTTAATAAATAACGCAACGTTCCGGTTAAACCTAGAATACATAAGAAGTGACAAGTTTCACTATTTATAGTTACTAATTTGTCATTCATTTACATATTTACGTCATACTCGTGCTCTATTACGATTTTTCAAGTTTATTAATAGTATCTGAATATTTATGATACTTACATACGTAGGTATAATTTATTAGCATTCAAAAAAACGTATCAAAACAAAATATACTCTCACAGAAAGTAATAAAAAAATAATCGCACGCGAACCTGAGTTCTACAGTATTATTTAGTCTCGCCACTTATGGGAGTACTTTACGATCTCGCTATATCACTTCCAGTAACTGTACCTTTCCTTTTCTTCACCTCTCCTCCGGTCCCTTCTCGGACAACAGAAAAAGAAGGAGAAGAAGATGATGGAGAATCACTAAAGTCCCGTCGCGTATTTTTAGCAACGGCATTGCAGGCTCGGCTATATGCGCGTTCAACATGTCCGCGATCACCGCTAGCTTCAACGGACCCTTCAAGCATCAAGAGAATTCTGGCGCCGCCTGGGAAAGAAGGCCTGTCGCTCATCACAATCGTCAACGGTGCGGTTCCGCGGAGAATGTCGCGCCTCATCAAATTATCGATAATCAGAGGTACCAGTTGATGGACGATGCCGTTCAGAGCACGCAGCCCGAACCGTTGCATACCGCGATACTCGAAAGGTTCACATTGATAGCGCTCGACGTGACGCCTACGAAATTACATCGAGGAGTCACCGTGCTGTATGTGGCCACCGATAGTGGCTTGATCAAGAAAATCTCTGTACTGCCCAGAACGCAGGAGACCTGTATCGTTGAGGTTTGGGGTCCCTTGCCGTCGACGCCGATGAACTTGCAGTTCTTGAAAGACACGGAGAGTCTCTATGTTGGCACGGAAGTCGGCCTATTTAGGTATAAATTTCTACATTTCTAACTATCGATCTTTTAGCTCATATAGGAAAATACTTACATGAACTTCTGTTCCTTTTCATTACAGAATATCTGCCGCCCAATGTCATCGACATCGCAGCCGCCAGGCTTGCCTAAACGCTCAGGAGCCGTATTGTGGTTGGAATGAACATTTAATGAAATGCGCGTCAGCTCCTAAGCAAAACCACCTAGCCAACCATTGGCACCAGGAAGTCATCAAGTGTCCGGTTCTTACGGACCCCGTGGACGGTGGCTGGAGCGCTTGGAGCTCCTGGTCTCCCTGTCAACATGGTGCTGCAGACCACTCACACTCGCATCTGCACTCTCATTCTGAACACAACGAGGTGGGTAAACAAAATTACGCGAGTTAATAAGGTACTCGTTCAGATGCAGAAAGATACGTAGTGGTGTAATCGCCTTCTTCGTTAGGTTGCGGACAGTTGTCAGTGTCAAACGCGAGAATGTAACAACCCACCACCACAACACGGTGGCGCAACTTGTACGGGAGCCAAGGTCAGAGTAACCAACTGCACTGTTCACGGTGGTTGGACATCTTGGTCCGCCTGGTCAGCCTGCTCACAGACCTGCGGCTTTGCCATGAAAACGCGTCGTCGTTCGTGTACGAATCCAGCCCCTGCGTTTGGTGGACGCGTATGCGTTGGCCACGATCACGATGACATCGTCTGCTTAGACCTCCCACCTTGTCCCACGACTGTCAAGGTTACTCCACCGCCACAGACCGGTCAATGGTCATCTTGGAGTACATGGAATTCTTGCTCTCGACCCTGCAATGGCGGAATACGAATACGACGAAGAACGTGCGAGAACCCATCGCCACGGAAAACCACCACTTTTGAGTGCAACGGATGTGATATTCAAGTCGAAGAGTGCAACACTCACCAATGCGTCGAGACAAAGCGCTACTCCGGTTGGACTCCTTGGCTGGCTGTCAATGGCAGCCTTCAAAGCTCGAATATAGGCTACGTGGAGAAACGATTTCGATTCAGCTGTCGCGCCCAAACGGACGACCCGTCCAGCGTCAGGGTACAACTGGCCAAGGAGGAGGAGCGTTATTGCAGGAACGATGGTTCCTGCCTAAAAGGCAACACGCCAAATGCGTACGCAGATCCGACTGCGGATATCGGATGGAGCGAATGGTCCTCCTGGCAGCCATGCGATCGCTCGTGTGGCGGTGGATCTCAGCATAGAGTGAGACAATGCGACGCCCCACCCTGCGAGGGTATGTCCGTTCAAACAAGATTGTGCAACGTGCATCCATGTCGATCGAGTTCAATTGGAAGCGTAGCCACGGACGGTCAGTGGTCTTGTTGGACCGATTGGTCGGAGTGTTCAGTCTCTTGTGGCGTTGGCGTTCGTTCGAGAACGAGAGAGTGTCTTGGCCCGATCAGTTGCGAGGGTCCAAGGCTTGTCAGAGAGACATGCGAGATGCCCAGCTGCGAGTCACTACTAGGATGGGACTCTTGGTCGCGTTGGACTCCCTGCGACGATGATCATCAACAGCATAGAAAGAGACAATGTCTTCAACGTGGAAACGGGATGTGTCAGGGACCTAGCAGGGAAATGCGTGACTGTTTACCCGATTGCACAGATAATGGTGAGCACAAATGTATCCTTTCAATTGTGCAGAGTTCAACATCACCTCCTTATTTTTAATTGTGATATAAAATAGTCATTCGAATATCATTTTTCAGACGTAAATGCTCTGCGATCCAGCGTGGAACATTCGGGTATGACAATTGGCGCAGTGGTGGGCAGCTGCGTGGTCGGATTCCTGCTTGGTTTGGCCCTGACAGCGGGTCTGAGTTTTTGCTATTGGAAGCGACGACAACAGCGAGCTCCTGGTAGTCCACATTACATCAGCAAGCAAAATCCCTACGTTACGGTTCCGTTGAAAGAGGTATACCGCGCGCTAAGATTTTTATAGCAACTGTAGGTCGGTAATAAGATGTGTCTTGGGTAAAACAAGTTCTCATGTCTATACAGATAAACGCCAAACGTCAACCTAGTTTCTCCGGTAGTACGAACGGAAATGGCACTCTTCGCACAAAAAATAATCCTAATGTGAACGGTCTTGGAAGCCCAAAATTGTATCCAAAAAGTCTGGACTACGAATCTGCTACGTTAAAGCGCAATAGCCATGGTCAACAACACATTCGAGTAGATTTGGACCAGGACAAGTACTATTGAGCGGCCAAGTGGCTAGTTTTCGCATTTTCGTCCGAACGTGTGCGAGGCCAGCACGCAAAACAGCCATGAAGGCGAGCATCACCAAGGGTCACAGGCGAAAAATGGAAATTAAATGCGACATCCTTCTCTCCCTCTCGTGAACGTATCATGAACAATTTTGTTGGAAACAATATTCCAAGCACATCAGGAAGGAGTGTAAGGGCGCGTAAACATATATCGCCTGTATTCAAAACCATCAATATTCACCCCATACTTGTTTATTTTAAGGAACAGACGCGATCATTTTCGATTTCTCATCGAACGATTTAGTGCCATCGTTACGTGAGTTTCTGACGAACGCAATATTTCGCAGAATCACGTTGTACATGACAAAGGACGAGCATGTAACGTATCGAAATGTACCTACTTACGTGTGTATGTGTGTGCGTGTGAAAGTAAGTATGAACGTGTCCGTGTGCATTCGTGGCACACAACGCGTTAATTTCATATTTTTAATATATTGGCTCACATTGAGTCGCGGCTACGCGTGAATTCGAACGCGCAACGAATAGCCGAGGATGGAAAAAGAAAAGTGCAATGCTTGAAAAGCTTCTGATAGTCAAAAAAGAAATTCGCATTTATGGACGATGTTTCACAATCGAACGAATTTGTTGAGAACGCGTTAGATGTATCCCAGCCGAAGCATTTTTAAAACTCCTTTATCCTCCCAGCGAGACGTCGCAACGAATGACTGCAATAAACGGAACGATAAACGCTCGTAAGGTAAACCCTTAAAACTGATTCATTTTTGATTCGATAGTTCATTTCTTTTCATTTTTTACTCGCTGATGCGAAAATATATTTGCTTCGTTTTACAAATCAGCAGACAGTTGTTCGATCTTGTCAATCGTGAAGTCCATTGTAGCTTCGCTTGGTGGTGGTTGACAAGTGACGACCATACGGAAAAAGTTGCCGATTTTGTTGTAGGACAGTGGCGAATATCCGACCATCAGCGTCCCTTCGATCATCATCCGTTCCTTGATTTTAGCCGTGATTTCATACAATTTGTCCCACCATGCTTCTGTCTCTGATTGACCGCGCATGCTAGGTGGTATATACCTGCAACGGCTCAAGGTGTAAAGTATAATGCACGGAAAATAGAACGGAAACCAATAATTACCAGAAGCAAATGTTGCAACCCTCGTATTGCGGAAGGACTAAACGGAACCCATCGCGATTTTTGATTCGTTCGAAGAAATAATTGCACGCAGACATGGCCTGGTCCACGGATTGAGAAAGCCCTTTGGTCCCTCGTGCTTTCCACATCAACCACATCTTGGCACCGTCGACCTGTAATAGAGTCACGTTAAAGTGGAATCTTCAAAACGCCATCCTTAAAAATCCACGCTTTATGAAGACCCGTAGTTGTAGGTACCTAAGTATCCACTATACTCAAAGCTCGTTTGCTGTAATAATCACGTACATCATTGTTGCAGCAAATTAGCGATCTAAATATATCCTTACCTTTCTCCCGCATTGCACACTTTTGTCACCAGTGTCCCAGGAAACATCATAGTGCTTGTCCTGCTGAAATAGGTACCGTGCTCCCGCGCAGTTCGCTTCGTGCAAAGCGTTCTTACCCTTGACGAGGAACAAGGAGCATTGGAAAGGAGCGCCAAGCATCTTATGCGGATTCCAAGCCACGGAGTTCGAGCTGTATCGATCGAAGCAAGTTAGACTACAGACTGATCGGTGAAACAAGAGAGAAAGGGAAGAAAGCAAAGCATGGAATTCCTACGTACAGTTCGATTCCCCTTAAGCGATCCCGATACTTTTCTGAGAGTAGCAACGTGCCGCCAAGGCAAGCCTGCAACAATGACGATCGTTCAAAGTAGAATTAAAAACCGTTCTTAAACTGCCATCTGTTTCACTCATCATGCTTGTACGAACGTCAACGTGTAGCCATAAGTTCTCCTCACGGCAAATAGCCGAGATTTCCAGTACTGGATCGAATGCACCGAGGACAGTAGTGCCACATGTTGCATTTACGAAGAACGGTAAGCGACCTTGACTCCTTACTTCCGCTATGGCAGCTTTTAACTGATCCGGTCGCATGCGGCCCAACTCGTCGCATTTCACCTGTACGGAGAAGCATTTGAAGCTTTATTATACCCTGTGTAGACTTACAGACATTATCTGAAGACATATATGCGCAGGTAAACTCTGCAACTGTCTACATATCGTTAATAATGTAAAAGTATTAATTATACGACAAAGAACAGTCGTCGAACATATCCTTACCTTGTAAACATTGTCCGTTCCAAGACCTAACCAGTGAGCTCCTTTGGTGATCGAATAATGGCCAGCCTCGCTGGTAAAACAGACCAACGCCGGAAGTCCCACGAGTCCCTTACTCTTCACATCCGGAATCATTTTGTGCCTCGCCATCACCATCCCGTACATGTTCGAAATGCTTCCACCAGGACAAAGAATACCGTCCCCATCCGGCATCGGTGGGTATCCAACCAGTTCCAACGATTTTTCTATCACCTGCCTCTCCATCAGGGTAAACACTGGGGCTACTTCATACGTGTATCTGAAGAAAAAAGTAGACGATTCGATTTAGTTGAACGACGCAAATTGTCATTCATTTAAAGTAATCAATCGAATTCACAATAATGAATTCTGTTGTACATGAGAGATAAAATTCCAATTAGACAGAATCTTGGTCACTCACTGGCTTGTGTTGAATACGTCTGTCAACCACGAACCAGCCAAGCCATATTCGTCGACTCCAGCGTAGAGTTGATTGTGAAAATGTGGACTGGATGTTTTGACGGAGTATCGAATCGTCTGCCTTATCGCTGTTTCGATTTCCTCTTCGCTGGCTGGTTCCTCAGTTAGTTCAATCGACAATCGTTTCTGCGAAAAGAAAAAGACAAGTAAGAGAACAAGTATACACATGTGTAAATCATATTCAGTTAAAAATGATTCTAGAAGAAACGTAAGTTGTTTATGCTATTTTAAAAATTACGTAAACAATCCAGACAATATTATCTTTACATAATATCACTGAAACCCTCAACAAGTACAAATGCAAAGTATGCTTCCTATTAATTTTAATTTTCAGCAAAATGTTATTTGAAGAGCGATATTCCAAGTTTGAGGAAATGCTAATTAATGAAATATCATTAAAAATCTGAATAATCTACGTTTGATATGCAAAGTAAACATCGTCATTTAAATTGCATTCAGAGTGCTTGCTGTACTCACCTGTAGCTCTTCCGGATGGACGAATCGTATAAGAGGTTCATTTCCCGTCCGATCAAATGCGTTTTCCTGTTCGAGAATTTCAAGCAACCGCTTCAGCAGTGCCATCGTCGATTTGGTCGCTGATGCGTTCATTGCTTGCCGCTATTGACTGTGGACATGAACTGAAGAAACGTTCAAGCCGCTGATGCCACACAGTTACCGTCCCCTCCACGCTCGACTCGACTTTCCTCCGTTTATTCGCTAGACTGATTGCACTCGGTCGAATGCACGATAACGGATCGCTACGAATGCTTGAACAGCATGTCGATCGTTGGCCAGGAATTTTCTTGTAATCGGTCAGACGCGGGTCGATGAATCGGAGAAACGCGGACAGATTAAACCGTCGCGAAAGAACATATGGCTGATAAAATTGTTCTGTATATTTGCAGGAGTGAGCAACACTTGATAATCGCGAGAGAAAGAGAGAAAGGAACAAGTTAAGAGACACACGCAGAAGTAAGTTATATCCTAAGACTCTTGAGAAAAGAGTGAGGAAGACAGATATAAATGGGAAAAGAGAGCCTGCTATTGAGAAAGTTTATTAGGTATTTGTAAAAGTGAGTAAATTTGTAAGAGAAATGCAGAGAAAAGAACAGATAGAAGGAGGGAGAGATCGCGTTGAGAAAGTTTAATTCTCACTTATGACGTAGTACACACATCGCGTTATCAAAACCGCACACGGTCGATGGCCCCCATTCGTCACATACGCATAGTCTCACGGTTAGACTAGCTGAACCTAAACGAGATGAAACGCGACGTAGAAGGAAGCAAGGCGTTACCGTCGATCAAATGTATGAGATAGTGCAGAAACCGAAACTGGTTCGTTCTGCGAGGACGGATTGTCCGTCGATGCGACCGTTCGACCACTGACGAGATCGATAGGCAGCCGTGGGACTAAACCTCTCATCGAGGCCCACTGCCCTTCGCAGAGCTCGTGAAACGTTAATCGCAGCAGTAGCTTGCCTCCTAGAGTGCCTGGTCCCCTGCAGACAGCTCCTGCGCCGAACTCCCAAACACCCAAGTTCTCCGTCGCGCTGGTGTCGTTCACCCGTGCCAGGTACATTCTTTGCAGCCACATGGCCAGATAAGAGGCGGCGCAATCGCAGTGCCATGGGTTCCTGGCGAGGCGCAGCTGCTCGATCAGCTGCACGGCGTCCAGTATCCGTGGCGGTAACGAAGACAGGTAGTTGGATTCTAGCTGCCTAGAGATTTACATATGTATGCACATGTTCTGTAGCTTGCATAGTACAAAGACATCTCTACTGGTTTAGGCGGTCAGAATATTTTGACATCATACACTTGCACCTCCTTAGCGATTACTCACAATTTTCGTAGATTCGGCGTGTCCTGAAATAGCTCAGGGTGCATGATCCTGAGGTGGTTCGAGTGCAGGAACAAGGATGTCAAGTTGGACAGGCCTTGGAACGCGCCGCGCGACAAACTCTCTATGCTGTTTGCATACAAAACCAGTCGCTCCAAGCTGCTGGATCCGGAGAACAAGCCTGGCGTCAGGTTTCGTATACGATTGTGTCCCAGCTGAAGTTCTTTCAGCGCGATCAAGCCTCGAAACGCCGACGGATCGATCTGCGGTGGGTAAATGCAATTTCTAGGTTGTGCTAGGAAGGATGACACACCGAGGTACAGGGTGATTCTACTGATTCTGAATGTCAAAATACTGGATAGGTGAATTAATCCGTAAATATTATTACAAGCTCTTTTCTCATCTTTTTCTCTAGTTATAAAAATATCGTAGTATCAGCCCATGATTCTGACTCATGCAACAACCAATTTGATGCATTAACAAGTATATCTAAATTAAATTAGATGTTCACGAATTATTCGTCGAATTTAATAGGACATCTATTAAATCTGTTATCTCTAATTAACGTTTCTTCAACAGTAGGCAATAACAACTCTTTTATTTGCACATGTAGAATCACTCTCAAAATAAAATTCCCAATCTTCATTCGATATTTACTCGAGCTATCTTATTATTGGACATCTCGAGGGAGTGCAGTCGCTCAAGTGGGGCCAACAAACCCGCGGATATCTCCGTCAACTGATTACCCCTCGCGTTCAGCTCGCGGAGAGACGTTTGCCTTCGGAAAAGTTGATCTGGTAAATCCTTTAGTCGATTCTCCTCTAGACCAAGTTGTTTCAGGTTCGTCAGATCATTGAATAGGTCACTTGGGAGGATCGAAAGCCCGTTCTTGCCCAGTAACAGCTCCTCCAACGCGGTCAGCCCATGAAACGTCCCTGACTTTAAGCTGCTAATGCGATTACAGGACAAATCGAGCAGTACCATCGAGGTGGTACTTAGGAAAAGGCTCTCCGGCAGAGTCCGCAGTCTGTTGGACGACGCGTCTCTGTATCGTGTCACAGATGGAGCCAGGGAAAGGAGAAAAAGTGAATTGTACGATTCTCTTTGGTTTTGATTTTCTCTCTATTCTAATGAGTAGAATATTGTACAGTGGAACACCCGTATTCGTATACGGGGGCTTCACTGCGTAATCACTTTCATTATCGCACTCACAGAATACGAAGATTTCGTGTGGACAGAAACTGCGAACGATGCAACTCTCTGAGCATGTTCTTGCTCAGTCTGACGTGAGTGACGGCGTGCAACGAGAAGAACAAGTTTAAAGGAAGATGCTCGATCGAGTTGTCGCTGAGATCTCTGAAACGGAGATCGAGCAGGGTCGTGATTCGAGCGTGCCGCGTTCCGTCGCTTGCGAGATCTGCTCCTTCTCTTTTCTCTACTCACAGATGATTCAACCGAGTCATATCCAAGAAGGTGTCCCTGTGGAGCGCTGTCAATCGATTTCCCGCCAGGTCTCTGTAAACATTTTTTCCTTGGCATAGTTTCTACAGAGCGTAAGAAAAGCCGTGAACATGACATTTAAGGATAATTCCAGCCTTTGGACTTGAGAAATTTGCCGCAGAGCAAATGTTCATTATTCTCCCAGAGTAGGAAAGACGTAGAGCTTACAATCTCAAGACGTCACGAGGAACAAGTTGGGCCGCGGGAAGATCCAACAGATCCTGCCTCCAGCAAGACACTGATTTCGTTTCTGGTTGACACCTACATGGCCCTTCCGCGCAAATCTCCCAATCTTCCTCGGCGGAGCTCATCTGCCAAACTGTGAACGATTCGCACGATATGCAATCGACAGTAGAGACACGAAAAACTGTCCTGGCGTTCCGAATAATTTCACGACCAATTGTACGCTTACCAGGTTGCTCGACCGCCCTGAGCCTCCTCTCGAGGCGGCTTAGACGGCTCTCGAACTCCTCCAGTATCGTCTCCGTGATGTTACCGTTCACCGGAACCGTTAACCCTGAAGACTTTTTTGCGGATCGTTCGAAATTTATTTCAGAGTTCACGCATCCGCCAGACGCTTCCGGCCGCGGTTTAGCCTCGAGAAGTGTCGTCGAGAGCATCAGCAACAGTCGAACGATCGGACCCGGCAAAATCATTCTCCACAAGGAGTGAGACCTTCCGAAGGTACTCGTTTCGAGCCACTCGTTACGCTAGAACTACTCTTCGCAGCTTCGATCAGGACCATCAGCCCTCTCTCCCGTCATCCGGCCAGGGTCTGCGTCCACGTTAATAATTGTCGACTTTCGTGTACAGCAACGCTCGGGATTAACAAACAATGGCCCAGCTCGTGGTCTGACACGAACGTGCGCGGCCGTCTATTTACCACTTATCGTAATCGTCGTCCCCCTGGTCCCCGTTCCCCTCGGAAATCCCTGACCGCCCACGGGGCCCCGCTCCTTCAATTCGTTGGATGAAAAGAATCGCGGGTATATACATACATACTTTGCGCAATGATTGAAAAAAGTGTTCATACATTGCGGCCTTTGATGTTTCCTAACAATAAAAGTTGCGCCTCGTTAAGTGCACAATATTTATCTACAATCGCAACGAACAATTATGAATTGTTCTGTCGGTTCTTCTTGAGTTCTGTTAGATTCACTGTCTAAGGAATGAAATTACCATTGTCAGTCACGAGATACATTAACTATGATCGCATGCCTTGTGGATCTTAAATTTATGTATGTATAATCATTGGTTTGCTCGTGTAATAATTGTAATGATAGTATCTTTTGTTGCATAATTCCGTTAATTAAGTTAAGTAATAGATTATTATGGAAGGAAAATGTGTTACAACACGATGTCCTGATATTTTTAAAGGTCTAGAATTTCGAATGCGTGAATACTTCGTCCAGTTACTGTATATTTAAGATCAATTCTAACTCGTTATTTCTTTTTATTTTTACGCTCCCCTTTATTTCCAGCTGTTTCATACTTTCGCTAAAGCTAAAACCCAAGCTCGAGGCGTTATATGTGCTAAGCGTGATGATCGAGTAGCTGTCGCATCATTGAAAGCTCGAAAGTGAAACATCCGTTGTCGCGTCCTGGCCATCTGTAGGACGTGGATGCGACGCGATGGGTTCTGTTCAAGACAGCCTCACTCCACCAGCACCAGGGCATTCGCCTTTCTGCTTAAGCACTAGGTCTGTAAAATAAGTCGAAAGGAAACGTAGATTAGTACATAGTCTGTAATTTACTAATGTATTATTATTTTTTTTTCTAGCCACTCCACACTTTTGATAAAAGAAGTTCAGAATGAAAACAGTGGCATCCATCATACCCAAGAAAAATTGGAAAAACAGAGTTCGACCATGGTAGAATGTAATGGAAAAGAAAGATCAGACTTACTCGAGCCCATCTCACAGTTGTAAACCTCCAGAGCGCATGGACTACCAAAAGATCTGGGCTTAAAATTGGTGTTTTTTGGATCATGAGCGCAAACCGGATCGTATACAGTTTCACACTCCTTTAGGCAGTTCTTCTTGTTCTTTTTCGCATCCTTGGCCGCCTTTACAGCATCCTTTACGTCCTTTGAAGCTGTCGCAGTCTCCTTGATCTCCTTCGGCTCTTTTGGCTTGGCGGTCGTGTCGGATGGTACCGCGTCTGCCCTCTCGAGGAAAGCGAGCGCGCACGCGACCACCAACGCTACGCAGAATCAGTGGATAATATCGAGTTAACGAATTACGAACAATGGAGGGAAATTAATGTTGAACGCCTTGAGAACGTCACGGAAAGCCTACGCGCGATTTCTCCGCGTGGCGAACGTTTCGCACAGCGGCCTTAATTCGAGACGACTCGCGTGTTCGACTTCCTTTCTCTGTTGCCTGCGAGTGAAAGTCGAATGTCTTCGTCGAGGTACTGATTTTTTCTCTTCGCAAAGATGATCATTCATTTATGTTTCAAAGGTCATAGAAAATTAATTTAGGAAATCATCTTTCAGGCTAACGCGGTTTCTCACATTTTGCAGTTCCGTCTGCTGCATAGGATATAGTATTTTGACAATTGGTAATTGGTAAATTGTCAACAAAACGGATAGTGCAAGTGCACTCTGATCGAATGAGAATTTGCACTGTTCTGTTTGCTTTCGATTAGTTGCGGGGCGACTGCACTGCTCGGCCAAAGTGAACCGTGCAAATTCGTCTTCACTTACCCAACAAGACGATCGACTTCATAATTTCTTGCAAAACAAACGGTTCACTCCTCTCTGATTAGTCGATGCGAACGATACTCACACGTCAAGGCAAACAACGACTGAAACGTCGCCGCCTGTTGCGATCGCATTTATAAACGGACATATCCCCACCGTGTATCCCCGTCAGGAAAACTCGAGAAGATCCAGAGGATCACGTAGCGGCAATCTTCAAAATTGCTCGCGCCTCCGCTCTTCGTCGACGAACGAAATTGCTAAGTGTTGCGATTTCGCTGGAAATGGAACGAATGGAAAGAAACAAAAATCTTCGCAGGCACGTGCTCGATTTCAATAATAAAACTTTATTCGCGACTAGGGGCAAATGAGTCACGTAGCTTTCATTGTACATTACCATACATAGAACGTATAAATACGCGGGATTTTTAATGATTTTAATAATTCATTAGATCGTGATAAAGATCTTCCAGGTGTTGTCGGCTGATAGAATCTTATTGATATTTATCAATTAAGGATTACTTAACTAGTGATTAAACTTAATTAAATTGCTGTTTTTTCGCGAATTTACATTGACTACAAAAAGCATTGACTCATACACACTTTTTAACCAGGTTGCACAATTCATTTCCGCAATAACAAATTGCTGTGATTCCGGAAACAGCTATTAAATGGTAAAAAGTACTGCAGATTTTTTAAATCAAGATTTTACTGCAAATGGAATGGCACGTCAATACTATTTATAACCATTGTACGTAGAAACAGCTTCGATATCTTCTCCGGATCTATATACATATAACTATCAATTACAAGAGGTGTGTTCAGTAACACATAAGTAGTATAATATCATCATAAACATGTAGTACGGCTGTTTGTTTTGCGCGCATTAATTTTTTATATTATATGTTACTTAGATGCTGAGTATGTGTCATCCGAATGCTAAGACTTCGCGTTCGCTTCAAGGATATAACTCTGCAGCAGTTGCTCGTAGTCGAGCCAGGATTGGTTCCGTTCGAATGCTCTACGAATTCGACACTCGAACGTCGAACAGTCTCCTATCGTAGAGTTCGATCGAGCTTCGGTCGTGATTCCATATTGATTCATTGCGTCATTCACCACCAAGGTTAATGCGTTCAATCGATCCCATATTCTTGAATTTGCTGAAAGATTAAGAGAACGACAACAGCGTTAACACCATGATATATCGTGTATTGCAGGATTTAATGTAAACGAAACAGCGTGGTTACCATCGAACAAGCTACGTCCTTCATCATCCTCGTCGTTGTCGTCGTTCTGCATGCTCCCCTTCTTGCTCTTCTTGATCTCCAGTTTTGGAATGAAGAGCAACAAGCAGATGACAGCGATAAATTTAACGATCATCTTGAAGATGATCAGCTTGAGGAGGATCTTGGCCAAGGTGAACGCGTTCAACTTGAGTGCGAATGGCCAGGAGAAGTCGATCGAGGGAAGTCCCAGCTGCACTGATTCGGACATACCGTGAGGTACTCCATGACCGTAGGGTACCGGGGCGCCGTAAGCAGGTGCTGGCGATCCATACGCTGCAATATCTCTAGATCATTACGCTGGATCGAGGAATTGAAGACAAAACGAACAGTGACTCTATTTCCACTTGCGTCTAATTGAGGGAGATTAGACAACAGTAGATATTAATTTCAAAATATTGCAACAACAAATTTCTGCAATATATATTTCCTATTTGAAGTATATACTGGGAATTTTGTAGACTCGCCTTGACGGTAGTTTTAGATGTTAACAAATGAATGTGTGCGATTAGTCACAAATGGAAATTAGCCCAAAACAGGAAGAAGCGTGAGGGCAATACGATACCTCTTGCCTCACCTTGCTGTGACGGCGAATAGGCGCCACCACTGGCGGTATACTCTTCATAGGAAGAATAATCATTGAGCGGTGGTCCGTAGGACCCTTTAGGCGGCTGCGATTGAGGTGGTCCATAAGAGATCCGTAGGCCAGAACTACCAAAGTTCTCTGACGGTCGAGTTGGTAAGGAATACGAATCGCTTGGAACCATCGAAAATGAGTCTCTGTCAAATGATACCTCGGATCGTTTTCCTGCGTACACAGGTCCCTGTGACTGTTCCTTCCTTCTCTGAAATGATCCAGATCCGCTCACACCATCCACCGCGACGATCCCCTCGCGAGGATCCGTGCTGGTCCGGGAGTGTCTCAACGCCTCCAGGTAGCTGTCCTTGCTTCTCGTCAGTGGACCAATGTTCTTCCACTCGACGCTTCTTGTAGATGGCTTGATCGCTGACAAGGATACCTCCTCGGATCTGGCTTCCATATTATCTTCATGACCAAGGTGCGACGGAGCAGTTATTTCATTTATTATTTTACTCTCAACATCACCCTCGACAATGGCTGTTGCGTTCTTCGTAGATGCCTGACCGTTCACGATGCCAATTGTTAATGAAAACAGGCTAAGAACGCGCAAAAATAGCGCACTGTTTGTGCTCCTCGCGATCATTGTTCTCTCTCGATTTTGGAACAACACTCAGTCGAGGATTCTCGACACTGGTCGAGAAGTGGTTCACGATGGAACGATTCAGAAGGCCCGGAGTACTCGAGTGACGGTTTACCAACCAGCAAGGGAACGTCGAAGGTTCTCTTCGCCTCCCCTCGAACGAAATGCAATCGATGCATATTAAGCGCGTAACGGATCCTCCAGCTCTGTATTCGAAGTTCGTTCTCGCCTCTACGAGCCGATTGTTCGACTTTGAATTCGCCACCTACTACTCGCGTCGAGTCGGCGGGGACAATGAACGCGTCGCGTGGAAAACGCCCATTGCTATGCGTTCAACGAGCGCGCGATAACGGTCTCGCGATTCATCGAACTTCATGCGATAGGGGCGATCCACTGGCACACTTGCCGGTATGTCGCACGGAAATCGGTCAACGCGTGCCGACGCGTTCGGCTCACGGAAAGGGAAACTGTTCATCGTCCGATCGATGCCTCGGTTTCCCGGCAACCGCGAACAAACGGGTTGGTTCGAGGTCTATCTTCGAAAATTCTTGTGTTTCTTTTTGAAGTAGAATCTTCATGCCGGGTACCACAGTCGAGACATTGTAAGTGGTTCTCTTTTTTCGCCAGAGACACCTTTCAAAAGCATCCACTTTCGTATTAAATCTAGACGTAGTCGTGGAAAGAGAAACTTATTTTTATATCTGATGTCTGTTGTTCAGATGGACGAAGTTCGGATGCTGCCACGACTTTGCACTCGTTGGCAGAGACGCGATCGCAATGGTCTCAGGCATCTACGTACGTTTCTACGAGCCGAAGAATGGAAAGACGCAAGTAGAACGATTCGATGGTGGCGAGAGAGGAGACGGGGCGTGCTGCCTCGCAGGTCTATCGGTAAGTTGGCTTCCCTTTCGTTTAGAATGATCAAAATTAACCCCTTATTAAAATCGTTAAAGGGTTAAGCAACTAACACTATAGGCTACTCATGATTTGTTATTGCAAGCTGGTACCAATATTCGCTGTGGCGGAGAGAAAATCCAATCCAAGAGTCTCGATATTTACCTACCCTGCAATGAAGAGGATCAGTCAATGCGCCGAAAGCCAAAAGGCGTGCGCCTACTTATACTGCGCGTTCGCTGGTACCGAGTATCTGCTTGGTCAAACAACCTTTCCAGACTTTCGCCTGGTGGTTTGGTACTGGAAAACTGGGGAATGGCTAACGTCGATAAATGGGACAAATACGACGACTTTTGACATCCACTGCACAAGAATCATGTGAGTAAATCGTCACTGGAGGGCATGTGTTTTATATGATTCTAAATAATTTCAATTTTATTTAGATGTTCAGTCGACTCGTCCCATTTGGTTGCACAGTTCACACAATCCACTGGCACGTTATCGGTATATCGTATTTTAGCTTGCTCGAAAATCGTCAGACTTCTTCCTATCGATGCTTCTACCTCGTTTGCACCTGTTTCCTGTACTTGGTCCGCTGAAGGGACTTTGCTTTGCTGCGATGAATTCGGGACCATTTGGTCTATCGATTTCGAAGAACCAGAAGAACGCAACAGGGTCCAAATGATCATTGAAAAATGTTCAGATGAAGATCAACAGCATAGAAATCGCTTGTTGATCGCTCATAACGGCGGAGTTTTAGTAATTAAAGTCTCTTCTGTGACACGTAATGATTTCGACATTAAAGCTACGGTAAGAAATCAATAACAAAATTTGATTTCATATCGAATTAATGTGCTCTACTAATCATTTTTTCAGTTTTATAGGAAAGTATGGAAAGATAAAAAATGTAAATGGCAACCTTCTTGGACAACTTCCCTGCGATCGTTCCCAAGACACGTACAGAGTGATCCACGCGAAGATAAGATCGTGATTCTCGGGGAAAATGGTGACCTTCTCGAAATACTGGATACAGCACACGACCATTCACCCCGTATCGAGATTCTACAGCGAACTGAGACAAGCTACAGAGTCATTGCTCCATTGTATGGTCCATATTTTGGGACTTTGGATCAGACTAATCATTTGGTGATTCTCGATGCTATTACTGGAAATCTTGTCTCGCAAACGATACGTTTATCTCATCACGGCGAAGGTTGGTTGATAAATGGTAAAAATAACTAAATATGTTGACTATATTTGCTTTTTACAGTGTGAGTCGATCAAAAATGATTGATTTTTCTAGTTGTTGACTTGACCTCTCATCCCACGTTACCAATCTTCGCCAGTTGCAGCACAACAGGAAATTGCCTTCTCATGGAAACCACGAGACAGTCTTGTCCGAAAGTAACGAGCTGCGTTCATATTCAGCAAGAAGCTTTGGATCGCGTCAAGTTTTCTGAGGGAGGTCGTCTGTTCGGTGTTGGGGCATCTGATCTTGATCGTCTGTTTCTACTGCTGCTGGCCATCGTTAAACCTGGCACAATATTAACCGCCCGAGTCGCAGCCTGCTTGAATCTTCGAAGACAAGTACAATTAAATATTCAGTGATATTTCCTCCTAACGTTCTCACACACTTCAAATGGTAACGTATATAATTTTTTATTCACGTTAGGTAATCGATTTTTTGATTTATGAAACGGACAATAATTACACGGCGAAAACGTTGGTTCTCATTGGAAATTCTGATTCGAGCGATCGCAAAATTGGAAACGAGATTGTAGTGTACTCTTGTGAATTTTCGAACCAAGAGAATCTTTACGAGAACGGAGATCACTCGATAAAACTTTCATCTTCGTTCGAAAGCCTCTACTATGGAAGAAAAACGTGTAGCGAAGTAGTGGGAGTCCCCTATCTTACAAAACAGTTACATCGAATCGAGCTGAAAGTAAACATCGTCGTTCAGTGAAAATAGTCGTATTTCGTTTTCTTTTTCTTTTCAGAATCGATGATACTAGGTGTACATGTTGTTTTTAATCGTTTTGTAGAAATATGTTGCGATTGTACGATCGTCAGTTAACAGTTTGCCGTCATTCACAGGAGAATTTTCAAAATGCCTCGCTCTCGGAGACTCTACCGTCGTTACACCAAACCGGAGGCATCGTGATCAACGTTTACAGCGCACAGCCACGGGATGCCTCTTGTCTACTCACCTGTGCATTCGACGGACTAATCATTCTGAGGGACTGCGCTGACTTACAACGAGTATTCGCCTTGTTCGTCGCACACCATCGAGCAGATGGAGGCAGCAAATGCGCGATACTCGTGAACGACATAATCGTTTCTCTTGGTAGAAGCGGAGATCTTGTAGCCAACAAATTACCATACCGGTTCGCTCCTATATACTGTATATTCTGAATCATAGTTTCTTCATTTAGTTACATATGGTTCTCATAAACATTTAAAACTGGAAATAGGTAGTATACAGGCAATATCGTTAGTCACATAACTGTATTTTTCCCTCGTTTTAGAATCTCGGTTTCGATTAATCTATACAGTACATAATATATTATGATCAGGGTAGTCAGACATGGAGATTTGAGGTCAATTAGCTTCGCGGATTCGATTACACGCGACTGTTTCGAACAAGTGGACGCGACAGAGACTGAGAACGGTTGGGGAACAGAGACGTGGATGGATGCGACGCTTCGTAAACGGTCGATGGCCGAGGAAAGGCAGGCGCTCGCCTCACGGCTATCTATTCTTAACGATTGGGACCGACTGAAGCGCCAGGTGAGTAGCATTCGCAAGAGGTTTCCTTTAAATGCAGTCTCGCATCGATGTACAGCGAGCATGTTTATTTTTATACTGATAGAACACTTCCAATTTCCTGAAATGAATTCAAAATTTTATTTAAAAATTCACACTGCGGTAGCTGAAGGCAGTGCTCGACCTGAACGAGACAATACCGTCCAACAACCGGCTTCCAGTTTCCGCCTTCGATCTCGACCAGGAAGCTCGAGAACGTAAGTTAATTGCAGCCAGACAGAAAGAGGATCTGTTGATTCAAGAGGCTAAGGAACGTATCAGACGACAGGATCTCTTAAGTCAGTATTTGTACGAACAATTCTTGAATCCTCTAATGGTCCAACCAAGAAGCATCTTCTCTCTCTTTGGTGAATCAAAGGTCACCAACTACCCTCTCCCAAAGCTCACAACACAAGAGATGTATTTCTTAACCGGGAATCGATCTTCGATGGAAACAGAAGAAGTGGTGTTCAGGTAATCGACGGAGAGACAAGCAGTTACTCTGCTACAAGCTTCAAGATCACACTCTTATTATTTTGACCCATTTAAAGAATGTTTATCCGTTCGTAATCAGATTAGAGGATGAGGAAAACCCACAGATTATCAAACTCGAGAACGCACAGACTTCGCATCACGATTTCGAGGAGGTTCTCGAAGCCTGTGCAACCACAGAACATTGTGAACGAGAATTGAAGGAAGCGTTCAACGAACACTTCGAAAAGACGCGATCCTTGAAAGTAATGGAGATAAAAACTGCAAAGAAACGTGCTAACGAAGTTCGTCGCTTAGTTCTCGAGTTGAAGGACACGTTCAACGTGGATGCAAGCTCGAATCTTCTTGAGGCACCGTGTTGGCATTCAACGGAAATTAACGAAGATGAATTCGACCAAATAATAGATTCAAACACCAGAGAACAGTTAAATAAATCTGTAGAAAGTGTCACGGACTCGGATACTGACGAATTTTATCGAGAAGCACTCGAACGTATGATGGATGGCGTATTGGAAGTTAGGTACACAATAATAAAAGTAAAATTTTTAATGAAATTGTAAATGCGTATCTGTGCTTTGCAGGTTGGAAGATAACGCAAAAAGAAATGTACCAAAACCTGAGTGTTTGGTTCAAAAAAGTCCAACCAGTTACACGAAGGAAGATATACAGGCGATCGACTTGTATGAGAAAAAGCTTCGCGCTCACTTAGCAGCTCGAGAAAAGTACAAATCGGTACTGGAGAATGAAATCGAACGAATCAATAGTACATGTAATACTATTGTATATCTGTATATACATGTAGATGGATTCTGAATCGGACTCTTCGATGCGAAACACGATTCGATTTCAGGGGAATTCTCAAACGCGATAAAAACCTTCAACGACGAGCTGAACGAGTTATCTATAGAAAAAATACGAGTCGAACGACTGATACTTTCGCAGAGGCTGCTTAGGACGCAATCTATTCTCCGTTATCGTAAAATTGTCCAGGAGAGACACAACATTGAACGTACCATCGAGCTAGAACTTGTACCAGCGACAAAACAAATGCACAGCCTCACGGAGGAGTGCGATCTCTTCGAAATGGGTATCGCTAAGCTAAGAAACCGGTATGAAAGCGCGTGTAAACAAAACAAGCTACTCGAGGGACAGTTTCGAGCAGAGTTCGTCGAACTAAAACCATCAATGTGGGAGTACCTGTTGCGGCAATTCCGCAGAAGGCCGAGAGTGTTAACTGCCACCTATAGCACGTCTGTTACGCTTCTCGAGGAACTGGCGAGCTGCGTAATCAATGGACGTACCTCTGAGATTTTATCTAGGGAAGGTTTAAATTACTTGCGAGCAATGGATGACTTGGACGCGATGCCAGATGGGCTATCGTTGAGATTAGAATCCAATCACTGGCGTGATCTGTGCCGACTCAGAAGACTCAAAGTGGACGCAGAAACAAAGGTAATCGGTACAGAATAACATTTGAATACACAAATGCGGAAACGGTGTACACCAAATCAGTCACGGACTGTTCAAGGTGAAAAGCTGTGCGATCGAGATGGCGGAAGCGGAACAGAGCCTGACATTTCTGCGAAACGCTTGCTCGAACGCTCGAAGTACGGTGAATCGGTATAAAGAGGCGATCGAGCGTATGAAAAGGTCTCTAGCGGAATTGGCGAACGATAGGGAGATCACTTTAACCCTGAAAACAGAACAGCTCCAGATTCGAGCGAAGGGTTGTCCACGATCCGACTGGCAGGATGCCGTTCTGGTTCCACAGGAAGAACTGGACCGCGTGAACCGTGCAATTGCCAAGGCTGAACAACAGAAATCTGTTGCGCAACGCCGTTTGGCCCATATCCAAGAGATCGTTTCCTTTGAAGAGTGGCGTCACACTGTAGCCAAAACGAAAATGGAAGATTTACAGGAGCGCGCGAAGGAACTCGACCGTGTCAAGGTGGGATTCTGTCCTCCTTGAACAATGCTAACTTCCTCAATTAGGATGAAAAATGAACGGATTCTGAATGGAGGTACTTGTTCGTTTCCAGGTAAGCAGAATCGCGTTGGAATGCTGCCAGCTTCCAAATCGCACATCCAAAGAGGAAGACGCACGAATCCAAAATGCAAACCATGCTCAGTACAGGGTAAGCTGATGCATTAAAGAAAGGAGAATTCAAATAGAACGATACCTTATACGTTTTAGATGCTTCAAGAAACCATCGAGCGAGAAAGATCCACTTTGAGACGAATATCGATGGAGGCCCGAAACTGGCGTCGAGGGAACGCAGAGTTGACTGAAAAGATTCATCGATCGAAGACTGAGAGAGACGACTTGCTGATGGCTGCACGTGCTCCTGCTCGCTTGCGCGTCGCTGCTTTCCGTAGGAGAAAAGTTCGAGCGATAAGGCGAAAGGCGTGTCTTGCTCGACAAATCCGCTACAGCTTGGAACAATTATCGATTCTCAAGTGCCGTTTAGAGATATCCAAGTTAAGAACGTATCCAACCTTGAGACTGAGATTTTAATGCACGACGACGAACGTGGGGTCGTCTTGGGTTGTCGTCGGGGATTCCCCAGTAGGGAATTGCCACAACGATATCTTGTTTTCTTTTTATTCCTAACAAATGAGGTCTCCGGGGGAGTGGCGACATCGCATATTCTTGCTTAACAATGTGATACGAGGATTAGAGTTCTTGTACATTAGACTTTTTATTTGAATACTATCTTCTTTGTCTGATAACAATTTTTTTTTTCTTATTCAGGTGAAAGCTATAAATTATATGGAAATATGCATATTATAGAGCACGCCTTTTAGGCTTAGACAAATCAGTCTCCGTGTTTGACTTAGAGTTTGTAAAAAATAGGTAGCGACAAAAGCGATTCTTAGTAACTCCCTTTCCAGACTGTTGACAGATATATCCACAATCGAGAAAGAACTCAGATAGCTATCTTGCAGCTGTGTATTAACCAATGGCGAATAATTTTATCTTTTTCCTGTTGAATGCTTTTCCCTGTTTCGTTTTTCCTGATTACCTTCTGCGTACTTGTGTATTTATATATCTGTATTCATTTAATCAACGCATTCTAGTAATAAGGAGCTTATGAGGCCATCTTACATAAGAAGTCATGGGTCAGAAAGTGTTAATCGCAACTCGTCAGCAGTACACGACATTCTTAACTGTTCCTGTCAAAGATCATGTCGATGGTTATCAGTGCAGATGTTTTCGACTAGAACATGATGTGGTCGCACGACACCAGGCGGACCGTCATGACCTTCGCTCGTAAGGGGAATCACGGATCGTTCGTATGCATCCCGCATCGCGGACGACCAATCGGTAACCGCGAACGCGTTTACGAGACGCGTGCCTGCCGATTAGCCCATGCACAATTCGCGAACAGGAATGAACGGACGAGAGGAGGCCGGAGAAGAAGAACTGATGAGGATTTCAGCGTTGCCAGAGGTACTGAAGAAATGGATATGTAGAAAGATCTATTGATAACAATGTTTTGACTGTTTTATTTTTAAACCAATTAACATTAAAAGCGAGAAGTACGAGAGGGATTCATAAAATTATAAAGTTAAACTCCAATGAACCGTTTTGCCACTCGGACTTTATTCGTTCAAAAGGCTGAGTTAATCAATTTAGATTAATCTTGTTGACAATCATGACTCACAGAGTTTGCACAGTTTCATATGACGTGATCTGCCCCCTGCGGTAGGGAAATTTGTCGGCAACGCTGCCGAGGGGACTCGAGAAAACCTCGCGGTCTCGCACGATGGAAACATACTCGTGAGCGCTTGATCGGCGTGAGGGGTGAGGTGTAGGGAGACAAGAGAAACAGAGAGAAAGCGATAACTTAGTCGACAAGGACGTGTATCTCCGCCTCTGATGTCTCCCTCCAGGTACCATGCGTGGCGAGAAAAAAAGGCGCTCCTGTATATAAGGGGCCGCGGACAGCCACTCGTCGAATCCCAACGGCGACCTATCGCGAGTTTAGTTTTGCCATTTGCCCGGTTTCATCCTTTCCATTTCAGATTTACACTTTTCTTTCTTACGCGTGGAAAACTATGGGTTTCCGGGGCCGTATTTCGGTCACTGCTTTGGTGGTCGTCGCCATTGCCACGAACTTGGCCCTCCATACAGTAGCTGCGGAAGAGCACGCCCCTGAACGAATCTGTAAGTAGTCCGGGAAGTAGCCGAATGAAATACTTGACTAATCTTAAATTGCAACTTTCATCTGCCCGCAGTTACGATATGCGTTCCGGAAGTATACTGGAAGGAGTGCTCGGACATGATCAAAGATTCGGCCAGCAAGGGAATCCCCGTATCTTGCATCTCTGGTCGTGATCGGTACGATTGTATCGAGAAGGTTGGCAAGAAGGAGGCAGACGTAGTTGCAGTAGATCCAGAAGACATGTATCTGGCGACGAAGAACGAGCAGTTGGCAGCGAAAGCTGGCTACAATGTTGTCGAACAGGTAAGAAAACTTTCCTCTTCGTTGCTAAACGTGTCACAGACTGCGAACAAACATGTTTTTAAGTTCATTTTTCCTCGATACAAAGTAGAATACCAATGCATTAGCACCGTAGCTTTCTATATCTTCTTCTATGGTGTTGGAATCTATTCGTAGGTGAGAACGAAAGAGGAACCTGATGCCATATACCGCTATGAAGCCGTAGCCGTAATACACAAGGATCTGCCCATCACCAACGTACAGGGCTTACGGGGACTAAGGTCTTGCCACACCGGTGTAGGTCGTAACGTGGGGTACAAAATACCCATCACTAAGCTCACCTCTATGGGAGTGTTGCAAAATTTGCACAACCCAGAGTATTCCGCCCGCGAGAACGAGTTGCGCGCGTTGAGCACCTTGTTCTCCAAGGGATGTTTGGTGGGTACCTGGTCCCCAGATCCAGCGATCAATCGCAGACTCAGTAAGTGTCTATCATGATGTTTCTCATCGCCGATTAATGTCGCCCACAGTTTGGTTAACTATTTTTTTGCGATTTCGTAGAGGAAACCTACTCGAACATGTGTGCTCTTTGCGAGAAACCCGAGGTTTGTGACTACCCGGATATATACTCTGGATATGAGGGTGCGCTGCGATGTTTGGTGCACAACGGTGGCCAGGTGGCCTGGACCAAAGTAATTTACGTGAAACGCTTCTTTGGTCTGCCGGTTGGCGTGTCTCCGGCTGTTCCAACGACTGAAAATCCTGCGGACTACCGATACTTCTGTCCGGATGGTAGCAAGGTTCCCATAGATGCGACCACGAAACCGTGCACCTGGGCAGCCAGACCTTGGCAAGGATACATGACTAACGGAGGCGTGGGCGACGTACAAGCAGTCCAGAAGGTCACTATCTAACAGTCTAAGCCTTTTTCTCATTTTTCTTTGTTCCCATCTTTTTCCTTCCTTTTTTTTTGGTTGTTCGTGCACTGAATAAAACGTTACGCTATAAATCCTGCAGGAATTGACAGATCTCGGTAAACTAGGAGAGGAAGAAAAAGCAGAGTGGTGGAAGGACATTATGCTACTGGACGAAAAGACTCTAGCTGTTGCTGCGCCGCCAGTGTTGCCCGAAACTCATCTGAAGGACGCGAAATACTGGGATGTAGTCGAAAGGAATTCCGGAGCTGGGAATAAGACCGCGCGCTGGTGCGTCTCAAGCCAGGTCGCTCTGGATAAATGCAATGCTCTAGCCAAAGCATCTTACTCGAGGTAACCGTTACTTCCGTGCCTCCCTCAAATACCTGCAATAATGTCCAAGTTGTTCACAACATGCTACTTTGTTGTCGTCTGCTTATTTCCCCAGGGAAGTCAGACCAAAGCTTGAATGTATGCTTGGAAAAGATCAAAATGATTGTCTAAAATCTATCAAGGAAGGTAACTCGGACTTGACAGTCCTCGAAGGTGGCTCGGTCGAGCGGGCATCTAAAGAATATAATGCGTATCCTTTAATTGCTGAATCATATGGACCTGGCTCGACCAACCTGAGCGAGAGACCAGCGGTTGCAGTCGTGAAAAAGTCCGCCTCGATAAAGAAACTGGGTAAAGAAAGCAGTCTTCCTATTATCTCTCTTGATGCAGACCATATAATTCCAATAAAATTTTATAATTTGATCGTTCCTTTCAGAGGATCTGAGGGGTAAGAAATCTTGCCACAGTGGATACAAGGGAGACTTTGCTGGTTGGGCAGCGCCAGTGCATGCACTGAAACAGAAAAAACTGATCAACTCTGAAGATGATATGTCCACCTTCTTCTCAGCATCATGCGCACCAGGAGCGCCAGTCGACTCGAAATTGTGCCAACAGTGCGTTGGGACCCTTGCTGCTAATGATGATAAAGTGGCTGCTCAGACCAAATGCAAGCCAAATGACGCAGAAGCGTACAGAGGCGGAGGGGGAGCTCTCGCGTAAGCTGTTTAATAATCGTGAATCCAGTTGTGCGTTAAACGCGAGGTTGACGATAGTAATGCACAGTTAGCTTTCATCGTCTTCAGGTGTTTGATGGCCGGAAAGGGAGACGTCGCGTTCTTGCCAGCACCTGCTTTGTCATCCACCGATCAAAAAGCCGATTCAGCAAAGTCTGATTTGGCGTTGCTCTGCCCAGATGGCACTCTCGCCGCCCTTGATCAATGGCAACAGTGCAACTTGGGTTTGGAACCACCAAGAATAATTGTCAGTTCTGCTAGCAACAGCCCCAACACTTTAGAACAGTTTACTCATGGCACCTTAGCCGCTAGTACTCTGTACTCGAAGAGACCCGACCTGTTGCATCTATTCGGTACCTGGGCAGACCAACCGAACATTTTATTCAGGGTAACATTGAGTTTGTTCAAGAAAACTGTTGTAATTTAATTAGGGAACCCATTACTCAATATCTTCGATTTCAGGATGACGCAAAGGGTCTCGTATCGACTGACAAATCGTGGGACAAGTGGGGCGAATGGAAGCAGACGCAACAAGATTATGGCATTGCTTAATGCAATAACACCCTACGCTTTCGCTGACGAGAACTTTCGTAGAAGCGTGGTCTCGTCAGAATGGAATAAAAAGTTGTAGCAACAGACACCAGCCATACCTTTATTTTATTGATCTTCTACTTTACACAAGTAACATCGTGAACCAAACTAAATAGCACTCCTTTGACTCTCCATATTCTCCTGCGGATCAAAAAAATGTTTGGAAAAATAATGAATTTAGGTAAGCCCCTTTGTCTTTTGCCTTCCTCATCCTACGTTCTTCCGTTCTCCAGTAAAAACGTTCGCGAACATGCTATTATTTCACAACTGCCGGTTGCTTGATATGAACCTGTTCCCGGTTTCGACTTATTAGTCGTTCGGTTAACAACACAAATCCAGTGAACAGAAAAGCTGAAAGTAGAAAGACGAGCAATGGTGTCGCATCCTCCAGTTCTACCGAGGACCACCCGCTTTTCGCCTGAAAAAATAGATCTCTAACCATACGAACTTCCATTCAATGTGCTCTTCAGTAGCACGCCATTAAATTAGATTGGATTAGGTCAGAGTTAAATATATTAAAGTGCTCTTACACGATACTCGTGTCTTGCCCATTCTATTTTAAGCAATCGCTGAAGTATTCCGCTGTCCCGCAGCAAGAGAATGCTAAAACAGAAGAAATACACAGAAAAACAATGAGAAGTACAAGTGGAAGACTTAAACGCATTGACTCACTTGGTGTCGATGATACCACGGAATGGACTACTGACGGGCACAGCCATAGCTATGGTGGTCTGCATCATCACGTCCAGAGGTTCGAGACCGCACTCGAGTTTACCTTGCAACACAGCTGCCATGTTGTCCAGTGTCATGAACGCGTACTTGTATTCCCTACAGACACGGTTCAAACCGTCAAGATAATTGATGGGTAGATCGGTTTCACTGGTCAACAGTTCCTCGAACATGACGGAAAGCACTGTATCGCTAGTATTCTGTTGACGAGAGAGGGACTTCATTCGCTTAAACAGTTAGAGATTCTAAGTTAACTGTACTTTTAAAAAACAACAGAGGGAAAATTTTACTTGGAAGAAAGTGTAATCAGCTGAATCACCGACTACAGCGAATCGATAGGTGCCGTCCTCTAGCAAACCCTTCATTGTACTGAATGGCATCACGAATGTCTTGATAGCCAAATAACTGATCAACGCAGCAGAGTAAGCCGCGAGCACCACCACTGCAGTCAAGTGGACGCTCAGATGCACTATACGTACTGCATCTAAAGGAGACTGTTGCATACCTGAAGATATTTATTTATAGAGCTTAATTAAGATCCTTTTGTGTCTAACAGATTTTAGATTAGAGTTAGATTGCCATGAATACATTCATCATCATCACGCACCTTGTCCACAGAACACACCAAATACAAGGAACATAATTTCCAATAACTTGGATCTGAAGAGTATAGAATTTTCTTGAATCGATTCAAATTTTCTGGAGAACACGTCGATCCCCATTATCGTCAAGCCTACAACGACAATCGTCAACGCTACAGCGTTCCAAATGCTGAATGAGAACGGCGCCAGGTACGCGTTCCATTTCACAGCGGTCGTATCAGGTCTCTTGATATACACACGGCATCTGAGTGCAAGCAAAATAAATGGTCGAAGACGAAAGGAGAGAAAGAGTTCATTTTACAGTCACAATTTTATTAACATTCCTGTACTAATTCTACTTACTTTGTGGTATAAACAGGAGTGGTAAACTTCACGGCATCTAGTCTGGTGGAGGTCATCATCAGTTCAGCAGCTGCGAGGTCTGCCTCGCCCTCTACCAACATCCCTATGGCACCTGTCCACGTACCATTTTCCTGCTGCACTCCCCAGGACTCAGCCTCCTTGTAGACAAACCTAAAAACCCGCAATCGTGCAAATCATTTCCGTCATAACTTTCTCGCGAAGTTATCCACAAATCGAGAATGATTTCGTTCTTCTTTTCGATATTTTTCGTTCTATTGTCTGTCTTTGTTCGACTCGACTGAAAAGGAGGACGTGAACCAACATCGAGGCTCCTGCCACGAGGAACAGTTTGATCAGCGGGGGATATGTTACGCGGGTTCGCTTCGAAATGCCTGGACCCAATTAGCCCAAGAGGAATTTCCTCACCGTACGTAAAGTCTCCAATAAAAAACGACGAGAATTGTTGGACATCTAATGCTGCATTTATGTACAGGAGCAGGGTAATGTGGCGCGGTACAGTCTCGTCTTCGCGTCGCTTCTACAGCGAGAGACGTCGACGTAGCGGTGACGGTCGGAAGAGAGACTGGTGGGAAGAGAGGTCAGCTGCCAATCAGGAGGAATATTTCCGAAAGGTAACGGCCAGGCAGTTGAAAGAGATTCGCGAACGTGGCATCAAAAGGAAGGCAGAACGGGACCGGGAGATCGAAAGCGATAGGCAGGAGAAAACGCGGAGGATCCAGGAGGATCCCGAGCAAAACGATAACGCATAGATCGAGAGGTACAGCGCTCATTTCTTAACCGTCATTATCGTCATCATCGCCGTGGTCGTGTTACACTGACGTGCAGTTCATCCCTTCTTGCAACAGTTGTATCACCTCGCCGAAGAAACCACTGATACCAAACGCCTGGCTGGCCTCGTCGCGAAGAATCTGAGAGACTGGAGGATCCTATAATGAAATTGGACTTTGCCTCTATTTTATTCCTATATCTGACGTAAATACTGCGATGATAACTCACGTGAATGGAGACCACTTTTATGTTGCGTCCATACAGGTCGTGCCTGCGTTGATAAAGTCCAAGTCGTGGCCCTAGAAATCCACGCGATGCATTCCACGCGCCGAATCTCATCGATCTTAGATCATCCTCTTTGTTGATCCGATACACGTCCCTGACCACTTCTCCAGTTCCTGTCGAGTCTCTCTGAGCTACCAGTAGAACACAGTCGAACGGCACATAGACATTCGACAGAAAATCCTCGAATCTGGTGTCGTCCTTCAGAAACACCAACCACGTCGGGTAAGCCATCGCGATCCATGTAGAAACCTGTTTCGTTTCGAATCCTTGACAATTTCACAGTGTTTCATATCTCATTCCTCCTTTTAGAATGCTCACCAAAGCAAATTGCTCTTTGATTTCGTCCCGGTCATTGAGCAGCACGAACAAGGGCCTCTTGATGTGGTGGTAAGTCTTTCCTATCTGAAATGAGACGCGTGAACGGCGATTGAGTAATTTTTGAATCTTGAATGGTCGTTCCGATGGAACTCGTTTACCAACCCGAGTTTTGAACGTATGGAAATCCATGATCGCTGTTCGAACACTCAGGGAGCCACTCATGTACCTTTGAAGCGACAGTAATCGGTCCATTTCTTCCAATCCTAAAAATAATTGATATCACGCGTAAGGTATTGACTTGTATTTTACTATTTCGTTATCACTATCAGCTTCACCATTTTCTCTTTGAAACGCTGATTTTTAATTGCCAAACTGAGATTGATATCATTCACTGACCTTCCGTTTCGACCGCGTTCGGCAAGCCATGGAAAAGTAACACGCAAGTATTGTTGAAGTAATCATGAACACCCTTGATCAAATTCTTGTAAACGTAGAGCGGCCTTATTAAAACAGGTTCAGCCACCGCGACGGGTACGGCAATCAACCATGCACTTCTTGAAAAACACGACAGCAACAACGTCACGTGAAATTCCCAGCAAAGCATGCCTTTCGACGGTGGATTTCTGTCGTAACGATTCGTTACTTGTCGTCACGCGACTGCTTCGCGACTCTGCGTCCCAAGAACCGTCAGACTCTACCATCTGTTTAGAGAAATCGGAAATGGCGGGACCATCCGCGGATTGGGGCTGGAGAATAACCAAGTACGATAATGCCCGCCCTACCAACCAATAAAATCAGATGAAACAAGCGCGAAAGATAATCTCTGTTCCTCCTACGCGATAGTTGCCTAGTCCGTGTCGTCGATGAAAGCACAACAAAGTTACCAGAAAATCGATCGCGATGCGAATCGAAAACCATCATAGATCGGAGCTGTAACCCGCAACGTAACTCCAGGCGCCAGAATCTCCTTCAACCTTTCGTAGCATTCGCGTGCTGCTCCTTGTTACCGAGCTGCATATTTACCAAGATCTGCAAACAGAAGGCTGCTTGCGATCGACGTCGTCTTCGTATTTAATTTCAACGAATAAGAATCGAAAATGAGATTGGTCAATAGAATATTCTTTCCATGTATAGTGCACCTTATGGAAAGAGGAGAGCGAGTCGGTCGATGATTCTTTTCGCTCAGTGAGTCACAGAAGTAAAAAAAGACAGAAAGCGATAATGGAAGGTACTTGAAACGAATGGGAACTATACATTAAACTCTTTTTATTAAAAATAGATAAATAAATAAATTATATATACGATTACGTGGATATTCTAAATTGTTATTTCTACGTCACTCTGACTCATCCGAGGCTGATGGGCTGAGAGGTGACTAGCAGGCAATGATAAGCAGCGATTATGCGCGATAAAAGGAAAAATTAGCGGGTTTACACACAAGCGAAATATTCGTCCAGAGCAATTTTCCATAAAATGGTGCATTGTTACACTGCACGCAAAGTGCAAGGCTATAAATTAACATCGATAACGAAAAAATGACAGTTCCGTCATGAACGGGGGCCCGATAAAGGGTAGTAGCCGATCCACAACCGAAAGCGGAGTGTAAGTTTGGTAACGATCGCGATCCAGGTCGCATGGCTCACACGATGAATACTCTGACGATCCTGCTCCTGTCGACGCTCATATGTGGTATGTTCCACGGTGTAACAGCTAGTACGATACGTAATCAAAGTATGTACCTTACAAGCGGCTTTCCATTATTTTTTAAACGCTTCAAATCAGAATATATTATGCCACTCCGAGTATTTCTCAACGTGGTCGCATTCTATTATTTTTATGAAATTTAAGGTACTTTATTGTTACTAAAGGATTTCCGTCTTGCATCTGATTTAACTACCATCTTGGTTAAATTTCAGCTGGGAGTACTCAAAGCAGTGTCACAAGCTCGACAACGGTGCAGCCGTTTTCCATACGTGGTATTCTCAGTAATGTTGAGAAAGGAATCATCACTGGGCCGGAAGATATATTGAATCTTATCAGGAGCCAAGTACTCAACTTCATAGAGAATGTAATCAATACACTGGGACTGACTATCGAACCGCTGGTCCAAAACATCGATTCGACGATCGATCAGTTGTGCTCACTGGCGGCCCCGACAAATAACTCTAGCCGACGTCGAAGAGATCTGTTAGGATTAATACCAAGTAACTTGCGACAACTACTACCGTCAAACCTGACATACCTTATCGAAACTCCGATCAACGCTACTAGTGGACAAATAAGAGGAGTGGCGAACGAAACAGTGCAATTGTTAGAGCAGTTTTTAGTCTCTGAAGGGCTTCCCTGGCTCCATCAAATTCTAGATAATATTAACAGTACGCATTTATTGCCAACTTTCCTGAGCTCTTTAATCAACCGTATCGATATCCTGTACAATGCTTTGGAGTTACTGGGTTATGTCGGCTCTTAATTTTATTAAGATCAAAGTATCTAATACATTGCAGTAGTATGCTTGAAGAACAAAATAAACGTTCTTAGACAACTGGAGCGTTTAAGTTTCTGCTAGGTATTATCACTATCAACGTTCTACAACCATTGGTTGTTCTATTACTCAACTGTTGTTCAATGATGTTTTCCATATCATCAGACACGTTACAGTCCTAGAATTCTTATTATCGCATCTCCCACATTTTCCCTTACATTTCACTGGTCTTGTGAAAACCTCGCGCAACGGAAGAGAACGAGAGAAATTAGGATGCGGGTACGAACTGTATTTTGTAACTACTCTTTGTATAGAATAGGATCGTTTAGCGAGAACATAACGTTGGCATTTTTACTACAGTTATAGTAATATAAGCACGAATGCGTTATGATATAGATACTTAATGTTTACTTGTTTTTTAATTTATTTTATGTCCTATATCTCCTGTCGTCCAATACGGCTATACAGTATTTTATACAAATCGTTTGTACGTAAACATATTCTAATTGAAGCGTAATCTAATTGAACTAGTAACTTTCTACTTCTCATGAACACTGAAAGTATACATAAATACAATATTTATATCACGTAGCCAGTATTAACATAAATGTTAAGAGTGAGCGTACGGTAAAATGCTAGTCATTGTTCGTTCTGTTAACATGTACAACCATTCGAAACGGCTAGACAATTCATTACAACGACCGCACTACTGCAAGCGTAAGCAGGTTGTCGTCGAAAAGGATGATCCGCTTGAATCCGAATCGGTTCGCTGATCTCTTATCAACGTGCAACCTTCGGGCGTCGTCCCCATTAGGCATTGTACGCCGTCTGTTAGAAGAACGACGCGTAGCCGCCGTCGAATCACTGTTACATAAGTCGAAGGACGGTTCTAATCGAGCGTCACGTCATCGCGGTGCATCGTTGTACATCGCGTGCACACCCCGTTTCTACTTGCTTCGTGATCGTTCGCGCCACGATTAAGCTCGATCTTCGAACGCGTGTAACGTTGCCTCACGGCTAGTTACACCGGAAATATTCGCGACCAATCGAGATAACCATCGATGCACTGGGACGAGCCGTGTTATGCCGAGAGTCATAGGTTTGCGAGCATTCACAAGGCCGAGCCTTTGTCGTTCATGGCTGCGAAGGGTTGCGCGCACGTACCAGATTTATACAGCGATACCGCGAAACGCGAAACATCCATTGCAGATACTTTGTTGTGCGTTTGATTGCCTCGATATCGGTATCAGTTTCGGTGTTTTCGATCGCTTTAAAACTGCGAGACTGCGAAATTGAGAACGATAGGCGTCGTTCGAATCGGGCAAGTCGCTTGAATCCGCTTCATTTGAACTCAAGTAACTTGAAACGACTTTACCAATGCGAATCTGTCCGTTGCTTGATGCGAGGATGTCGTTTCAAGTTTCTACGCGCGTCTTCAATTCCGGTTACCTTGAAGCCACTTTATTAACGCGAACCTGTTGTTTTAGCTGACCTGGAATATTATTCTCTCAAGAAGCAGTTATGTAGTCGTTGAGATTGATCTAAATGTGTGTTCTATGTATGCGAATGGTAATCAGGGCACGCGTAATACTTGTAAATGCTCGCGAATGCGCTCAGCGAAGCCTCCTGCGTCTTCGAATCGAGAAAGCTCGAACGAAACGGTCAAATGCGCTACTCGATATGCGTGAGAATCGCAAGTAGAATGGACGAAAGTAGAATTGTTCGGAATACATGTACGTGGCTCGTAATTCACGGGACGTCCGGTTCGCCGGAGCGCACATGTGTACGCGTTGCATGGCGTTACACCATGCGACGATTATTCGGGGGCCATGGGGCGCGGGCGCGGACACACACGCATTAATTCGAATCTATTCGCCTTTTTTCGCGACGACACAGGTGAACGCGTACGCACCTGTGGTCGCGCGCGTCAGTTGTCCGCAAAATTGCAATTCGTTCGCACGTTTACCTCGCGTCCTCCTCAGAGGCGGCACGTCCCTCACGAACACGTACCAGCCGACATCGTCGTCGCAAGAAAGCCACAAGACCGAACCGGTAGCCAGCCACCGCTCTATCGCGCTAATCGCCAACGATATCAGTGGTTCGTCCTTGCTCTGCCTCTTCGATGACTCAAGTCGCGTGCATTTCGGAAAAACATGAAAAATTAGTCAGCGACCTGAAATTAACATATCGTTATCGACGAACATTGTTAATTAACTAACGTTTTTACGCTGTTCCGCTCAGCTTGTGCTCGCTTGACTTCCTTTGAAACGCAAAAACAGATTCGGTTGGCCGGTAAATAACTAGTTCTACCAGCAATCTGTCGATTAGACAACGTTTTACTAAGTCGTAGGAGGTGGTTGCGTAAGGCGATTTGGTTAATCGTCGTGTACAGCCGCGAATAATCGGCTGCGCGAGGCAACGCTCGCGGATATCCTTGGCACGGTATCGGCACGCGAGGACCGATCGCGCGCTTGCGCGTGTCATCCGCAAACGAGCGGCGAACATGACGATGATAGCTCGCTTCCTCGTGGGGATAGCGATATGCGGATTTCTGGGAAAAACGGGTAAAAATCTGTCCCTGTAGAGGGCGGTCCACGTACTAAGCGTTTAACCTACCGACTGATTTGTCTCTGGTTGTAGAGGACAGCTGCAGGCATACCGGTTGGGAGAAAATTGCTGGCGTTAAACCAGAGTCCGTCAGCTCGCACACGATTCTCTTTAGCGCGATCAACTCGAACGGAATAACGAAACCTTGCTTCGAAAGGTAGGCAAGAGGCTAAGAACTAGGATGTGCTGCAACGAACGAGAGGGATCAGTTTCGCTAATTAACACCGTTGTTTGTATTTCAGGTGCGAACGTGCGAACTGCACCGCGTTCGTGGTAGACTTCGGTCGAAGCGTTTGCTACAGCGTCCAGACAGAGGACGACGAGCTGGTGCCCGAAGCGAACTCAACGTTCTACCATAAAGTGTGCGTAAAAGGTAAGAAGGTTCGATGAAAAACGTCGAATGGCTGTTCAACCGAAACGACCTTTGCTTCCGGCTAGTTCCGGCGGGCTGCGCCCGACGTAGGCTCTGGCAGGTGGAAAGGAGCCCCGGCGCGGTGTTCATCGATTCCAGCGCCTTTCATCTGTCCAATCCGATCACGAGGAATCAATGTTACGAAAAATGCATAGAGACAAGTATGCTGACTATCGCTTACTCTTTAATTTCCAATTGACTTCATCGTATAAAAGTCCTTGATGCAAACAGTATAATTACTGTTCCCGTATTTTAGGAAAAAGCTGCGAGTCAGCGCAATTCCGAACGTCCAAACCGCTCTCATCCGACGACACTATCGGACGATGCTCTCTGTCGCTGCACGAACGAGGAACCAGGCCAGGGGCGTACAGGGCGTCAATGTACAGGGACGAATATCTTCGAGATCAATGTCGAAACCTGTGTGAGTAAAAATTGAAAAGAAAAGTTAAAAGGATACAATTTGTCTGGCTTCACTCTCTCCCGTTTCAGCTAAACGAGAATACTGCTCATACGCGGAATATCGAAACGTTTCACTGCCATACTCGGAAGTGGCGCTGACCAATCTAGACGAGAAACAGGTGTGTCACAATCCTATTATTTCTCTTCGGACTGGATTTCTCTTGTACAACGAAACGGTATCAATTACAGTGCGAAAACAGGTGTGATCTAAGCGTAGATGGATTCATCTGCCGAGGATACACAGTAGACATGTCCAGATCCGGTGAACCTATCTGTCTATTGCACTCGGAGGACACCAGCAGCCTCGGAGTCAGCTCATTGATCGACGCGACGAACGCGATTTACAGAGAACGGGAACCATGTTTGGATCGTGAGTATTGACATCACTAGACCCGCTGGATCAAAGAGAAATCGCACCTGTTTCGTTGTCAGTGAAGGTACGCTGCAACGACTCAGCGATGACGGTCGAATTCATGACCAGCGACCGTTTCTACGGTCGGATCTACTCGAATGGGTATTCAGACACCTGTAGCGTTCAAGGGACAGGTCGTAATAAAACAGTGCTGACGTTGCCTATCCCATCCGCTGACAAGATTCGCGAAGGCAAACTTCCCTGTGGCTTGAACCCTGCCTTTTCCGTCGACGATCAAAATCGGTAATCCATTAGCCTTCTTTTATCAAAGTGAATTTTATGTACTCAATTTCATTGTTAGGTGTGTGATAAAGAACAATAACCAATTTTTGTAGCACGCGGCCATTGGTCTGGGCGACAATCATCGTACAGTTTAATCCGATCGTTCAACGGCTTGGCGATCAAGCGATTAGGGTAGGATGCTCGTTAACCGATCGCGAACCTCCAGAGCCAAGGAACGTCACTGTCCACTCGAGTTTCAGCTTCCTCGATCCAAAGTGAGAATTCATTTCCACGAGCTATAGAATCGTAGAAGACTCTTCTATTTATTCTCTGTATCTTTTAGCGCAGGAGTGCCGCCGATCTCCTCGACTATCGTAAACGCGTCCTCGCAAGTTCCGATGGTTACCATGAGAATCTTGGATGAGAATTCAAGAGACGCGGTGGTGACCCATTTGGGTCAAAAGCTCACACTAAAGATTCAATTGACACCACCGGACGGTAAATAGAACATCTTCTCCATTCCTGATTCTATTTATATCTGCGTCCCTATCTCTATCTCTATCTCTGTCTCTATTTTTGTATATACATCTGCCTTTATCTCTGCCTCTATCCATATCTCTATTTATCGCTGCCGTTACGGGGTTACAGGTCCTTACGATATCACTGCTGGACACCTTGTAGCGAGCAGCGCTTCTGGCGATGCTTCCTATTTACTGCTAGACGAAGTCGGTTGTCCCACCGATCCAACTACTTTCCCCCCTCTCGCAAAAGATCCACAGGACGGTCGTTCTCTAATAGCAACCTTCACTGCCTTCAAATTCCCGGATAGTCAGTTAGTTCGATTCAACGTACTGGTACGATTCTGCTTGGAAAAGTGTATGCCAGTAAGTTAGAATGAATTAATTCTTTTTATCACATACGTATATGTACATTTCATCGTTGGCTGAGTCATACATTTTAGATGATCTGCAATGGCGATAAACCTTCTTACGGGAAAAAGAAACGGGCCATTGAAAACGGAAATACGTCACAGAATAGAACACATGGAACGTCTTTAGGAGAGACACCCGACGAATTACCACTACAGCTCTCCATAATCGTTCAGAATTCCGTCGTATCGTCGGCTGATCGTTTATCGTCAAGGGAAAAACCGTCTCCAGATACCGTGTTAATCACAGGAGGCAGTAAGTCTTGCGTATCGTTCTTCTCATTTTGTTCCATCTGAAAGACTCCGTACACATTGATATTTGCATTACGACACATGCAGCTTTCAAGATATATGTAACTATTAGCAATTTACTTCGATGCACACCTCGGATCTCATATTTCTTATATACACAACAAATCTCAAATTGCATGCACCCTTTAAATTTCACTCATGTACATCCAATGCTTTTCTTCTTCTCAGACTCTGTGGACGGGCTGTTTTGCGTGGACGCCAGTTTAGCTTTGAGCCTGTTGATTTTCTGGCTGATCATTCAAATCGCGCTAATCGTTGGCTGCCTGATGGTCGTCGCGCAATACAAGCGAACGGCCATAAGAGCGGAAGAGGACAGAGCAAACGTTCTCGCTAGACATCTCTATGGTATACACGGAGGAAACTTTGATATCGCGCGAAGAGTCAGATGGGCCGATCACAATGCTTCCTCTTCGTCTCTCAATTAATCCGAATGCACTATTTTCCCTCGCAATCGTCATTCTTCCCCATTTCCATTAATTCTATTCGCGTCGTCCGCGTACTTCCCATCGATTTCTCAAATTCAGTTGATCATAGGGAGAGAAGGGAAGAAACAAAAATGGAGAAACAATTATTATCGATCAAAACTTGTATTAAGGATAAAGCTGCGATAAAGTCAAGCGAATTTTAGATTACATGTACATATGTATAAAAGTATGCGCTAAGACAGTCTTCTCAAGTGAATCGTATATTCGCAATATTGCTCAGCGAAATACGTTAGTCAACATAGCAATATTATCCTCTTATTCTTGCAGTCGAGCATTGGCCATAGTATTTCAATGTAATGGCTGTAACAAACAACGATCGCATTTCATTAGCAGATCAGTATTAAATTGGATACTAGATGCGAAATTAATATATATATAATGTCGGTTTCTTACGTTTTCCACAATTCCCTGCGCAACTTAATTGCCCTGGGCTATCATAGGTATTGTTATCCGATCCACAAACAGGATTGTACTCGGGCGTTCTCTGAAAATGTCACGATTTCTAATCATTCCGTATGACGCATCCATACAACATTTTGCAATTTCAACAAAATCTCAAAAATAATTCACTTGATGAACAATATATAATATAATATATAATATGTAAGGGAATGGGAAAAGAAGAAGGGAATAAATGAATCGTGCTAACTCACCGGACATGCCCAAAGGCACAAGGTAAAATTACGATCGGTAGTAGTGGATGACACAGTGGTCGTCGAATCAGTTAGTGGCTCTGGTCTGTCTGTTGGTCTGTTCGTTGAAACTTCGAATGGTATGTTTGTAGGTCTATTTGCTGTTCCATTAAAAACGAAACCGTCTACACTGAACAGAGTGGATGCTGTTTGAGGTCCAGCAGCATCCTTCAAATAATCGAGCAGCAATGAATCAGCTGAATCGTACGAAACATTCTAACAAAGCTTTACTTACCTGTGGAAAAGCGATCACGCTCGTGGTCGATACAATACTTGTGACTACAACATATTTGCTCTCATTAACAAAATGTATATTAATCGATCATCCATACGATACTTGTGTGGTACTCACCTAATGCTATGTAAAAGAATATCATTTTCTTTGATTATTCTCCTTGTTTGCTCTCTCTCTCTCTTCTCTCACACGCGCACGTTCACTCTTGCTTCTTCTCTTCCGCACAGTTCGCTAAAGCAGCGAGATATACTGAACGGATCGACTCGTCCGCATACTTTTATAGCTGACGCGAATGACTCGAGAGGTCGGCTGGCAAGTGGTATGCAACCGCCAACCGGTCGTACGGGAATCATTGATCAACTTTAAGAATCCCCGTGTAAATAGACTGGATTTTTCCAGCTGGTCAATAACACTGTGCTTCCTACAAACACAGTATACATTTAAAAATGAGGAAAATAAAATACCAATTTCACGCAATCTTGTTTCACTTCTCTTACAGCTAATATATTGTTCAATCACAAATTTATCTGATTTCTCCCACCTCGCCGCGCTTCTGAATGTATAAGGAAAAGCAAAGTTTTTTTGCTCGTATGGATATGCATACTGGATCGGGAATGAATCTGGAAATTCCGCTTTTCGTACTTTATAAAGTGAATCATACAGGACGGGCGTGCAAATGTATAATATATGAGACAATTATATCTTTGTGATGTAAGTATATTTATATACGTCGTTACATTTGTCTGCCTACGTAATATTTGCATGATTTATAATTCTAGTTAAAGATAAACTTTAAATTACGATTACCCTAGACCATTTCTAACTATAATTTATACAATTTCCTTTGCTACACGTACACGCGGGATAGTTTAACTTTACACGTGTGTGCGTGTACGCGTGAATGTGTGCATGCATACACAAAATTTACACAAATAGATGCTTATCAGATATTTGAATTGTCATAAGGAAAATGCTTAATACAACATATACACGCACATATGCACATATTACCAATTTCGTTTTCAACGAGACTGATCATTTTATTCAAGTGCCTCAAATTCATTCAAGCTTTCAGCTATATTTGCTCCAACATGTAAATTTTTTACAGGATAATATACATATTTAATTTCTCTTTTCTCTTTCTTAATCCTCTAAAATGTTATCAAAGGAAAATATATATCTGAATCAAAAAGCAACCTTTCAAACCATACGATGAAACAATATTCGCTTCAAACACGACAGTAAGTAATTAATATCATCAACGATCAACGTTATCGTAAAAAATATGCTTTCGTGCGTTTAAAATCTTTTATCGCAAGTACATCGTGTGTACGAATCTTAAAGATTAAAAATCAAATGGCAGTTAGCAGGAATGATAAAATAATTAATAAAGTTGTACAGAACTATCGTAGTAGAATTGTTTAACGAAAAATTTCTTTCTCTCGTTGGTTTTTGCAAATAACAATTGAAAGTTAATCAGCCGAATATAAGTAGAATCAAACGATCAGCAACAATTTCATCGTATCGAGTCAGGTTCTCATCAGATCGATTTGCGAGACTTATCTTTCCGTTGTTTTGTAACTATATTGGTTTTTCTATTGTTTATATTTTGTTTCTGTTCATCAAAATACTTTCGATCGTACGTTGTTCACGTCAACGATGTCCATTCTTTTACGATTGTTCTGATTGGTATGCACGGTAAATTGTTCCAGCCTTTTTCTTCGCTAAATCAGTTGCCTTCTTCGCGGCATCCTTAACCTTTTCTGCTTTACCCTGCAACGAATGTTGAAAGTCTTCTGCGAGATTGGTCCTTATTCCAGTCACTTCATCCACCTGTGACAGAAGTAGGAATGTACTTGGCATATGCTGAATTATTAAAAAAAAAAAAAAACAAATACAGTTGCAAAAGCACATACTAATTACTACAATACAGTTTATATCCCTTTTAATCATTTTAGAAACATGAAAACATCAAAGCGTATGTTTTAGCAATTATACTTTCAATATGGATGTTGTGCTTACTAGATGGGCAAACCCCATTTGAGAAAGTGTTGGATTCATATGTTGCGCTGTATGTGGAAACATATGCGCTAGAACATAATTGAAGCCATTGTACATCAGCGTACAATTCTTTTTAAATCTATCCAATCCAAATACTTGAATAGCCCTACTGAAACCAAACACTTGGCTATCAATCCAAGCTGATCTCTTTGCGACGGTATAATTAGGATTTTCTTCGCAAACCCTATAAACGACCTTTTCAATGATACTCTGTGAAACAAAAATATTACAGCCAATGTCAACTTCAAAACCCTTGCAGTATGATATTTACCATCGACTTACCATGACTTTAGTGTAACCTAGATTTCTTGTATACGTTGTCAGAGTTTTTGTCTTTGGATCCACAGTACTCTCCTCAATAATTTTTACAACATTTTTGCTAACGAATCTCTCTCCCCATTTAGGTACTCTGTTAGTCTTTGTCAATAACCTGGTAGTATGTAGTATGCCATTCTCTACTTTTCTCGATATAGTGTCCTCAGTCAATACATGGGCACTGAGAAAAGAATTTAAACTTAATCTTTCATCTCGGAAATTGATCAGTAATCTATGACAAATACTTTATAAACTTAATACGTACCTGTTAGGATTTGGATATCTATACCAAAATCCTTGCGCAACTTGACTCCAGTTAAATTGAAATACTGTAGTGTTCTCATAATATTTAACCATGGTTTTGATAATATAAATTGTTTTATTCTGGGAACAAGATTACAATATCCTGAGGCTCTGTTCATAAAATGGAAAGTCAATCATGTATTGACAGTTGTCAATTTCGACTTTGTTCTTTAAATCTGGAAGCGAAAAAAACAATAACAAAAAAATTGTATAATACATATCCATCTTTTTCTCTCTCTTTCTCTCTCTCTGTGGTATGTATGTTTTCATTAATAATATATGAAAAGTAAGATGAAAAATATATTCCAAAATACCTTCACGTCAATTAATAATTACTGATTTAAATTGACAAAGAATTCGGTGCCGGTCGCAGAAATTCGATTAAATTACATAACCCGTATAGTATTCACAAAATTATCAATCAATACTTGAAGATGCAATTATTAAACATATTTAGCAGGATTCAGAATGTTCCTAAATTATAATAATTTATTAATAATACGAAGATATCACGAAATTACAAACAGGCGGTGTGTAAGAAAATTTTATCAAACAACGAACCACCGATCACGTATGTAAAGTTACGTATGCAGGTACAGGGAAGATACATGTCTTCAAAAATATCTTAATTTCGTGCTTTATCACGAACACGTGTTTTTCCTTTGAGTAATGTGCATACAAAAATGTTAGTATAATATTGTTATTGAGCTACTTACAATGTTAATTCTGCTGCATTCCATGTTCTGACCGAAAATTAATTATGTCGTGCAACTGGTAAAACGGATCGCTTACAAATGACTTATTCTACCGTCGATATGATCAAACTGTTCTTTACCGTATCCCATACATGTTCACGCGTAAAAAACGCATGCTTGAATGGCATATACGAGTCAGTATGGACAACTTGTACGAAACGAGGAGACAATTAAATTGCTCGTGGAATTTCAAGGAAAGTGGTTTCAGAGAAATGGTCAGGATTTCTATGCAAACAGATATGCCTAGCGATATCAATTCCTTTATTAAAACATATACATCACGTAATAAAGGAAATTACAATGAGCATATCGCACGCATTATTTTGTATGAATTGTGGCAGAACCGCAACGCTTCAAAACATCAACGGATTCCGAATTCTATTGTTATAATGACCGATTAAAAATCAATCGATTACTACTTTCATGTTGTTTATAAACAACCAAAAGTTGTGGGATTTACTTCATCGTGTTCATTATTTAGAAAACGGAAAGCTTAAAAATGCCTGTGAAGACAAAGGAAATTAAAAGAATATTAATGCCCATAGAAGAACAAGTAACAAACACATACATATATACATTTTTTTTACGTTCCCGCGTTATTCAATTTTCGTGATAAGTGTATCATTTTTTAACATACATTTTATATTTTAGGTAAATAAATTGAAGGAGCTAATAAATAATAACCCTCACCATGAAAATGATTCTACAACAAACAAATCAGCTCTCTTCGAACAGTTGGAGCATGTAGGAGAAAAATTTGAAGCCCTACTAAAGGACGATATTAACGATTATGAAGAAATGGAATCGAAGATTACTAGTATTGTCGAAGAGTTCTGTTCACTGGAATATATGAACGAGTCTGTACGTTAAAACATTATGTGATCTGATTTCTCTTTAATTTTAATTAAGAAATTATTTGCAGATCGAACATATAGACAAGCAAATGGCTAATCAAATATTATCTACCGTACTGGCTAAATTTAAGTTAACTCTGGAAGCTTTAGAGAAACTAGAATGTTTGCCACTGAAACAAAGATTGATGGATTGTCTGGACTACATCAAGGAAATGGGTCAAGCCAATGAAATTGAACATTTACAGAATATAAAGGTATTGTATTTTTCATGGACACGCTGGTTCTACTCCTCCACTTGAAAATACCTTAAATATTTTGCCTCATTTAGGAATTAGGCACTTCCATTTTGGAATTACTTGGACCCTTACAAATATACAGGAAGAGTTTAGTGTATCAGTCATCAGCGGAAAAGATCATACTATACTTGTGTCAGTTGTGCACAGCATTTAAGTTACTAGTACAGTTAGTGCATGAACAGCATCGGTTGAACGCACCGATCTATGTAATTAAATATTTTATCTTTGTGCTTCTCCCTACCTTTTAAGAGCACATAAAAGCTTACTCTAATGAGATGTTTATGCTTTCGTCCGCATAGAATTGCAAGAAATATGTCTGTGAAAGACTCTGTTTTTGTTTGAAGATGATAATAGAAATATTGGACATGTCAGATCCATTACTTGATGATGAAACGTCCGAACGGGAAAATCACTTTGTTTATAGGTAATTTGATTGATCGATGTAACCAATTAACTTTCAAAAGAATTACATTAAACTTTCTTCACTTTGCATTTAGAATGGACTTAGTATTGGATATTTTATCGGAGATGCCGAATAAATCACAGCAAGATCAAATACTGGAATGCAAAGAGTTATGGTTTCGAATAGAAGATGTATTCTCGTACGCGATGGCAATCGCGCAGGTCTGCAAGCCCTGTAATTTTAAAGCGATAACTGGGACCTGCCAGTCCATTATATCGGAATACGAGAACTTGAAATACCAATTAACGTTCGAATCATCCGATACAGCTCTAAATAATTTGTTCACGAACAGCTTATGCGACGCGCTTTATCGATTAGAGCATAAAATTAATGTATCTGTATTGAATCTTGTCATGGAAGTGTTCAGCGATCCTTTTCACACTTTAAGAAAGCTTGTTACAATCTGTGGCAACTCTCTATGCGCTAAGAAACGATCTAAGAACGATTTGTCCAATGCTATAGAAGATTTCGATCAGGTTATAGACAAATCCATGCAAATCGGACTGTTTGCTATCGCATCTTGTAAAGATAGAAATCGTGAGTTAATTCTTATTATATTGATGTCCAATCCATGTTTACATCTATTTACTATTTCCATCCACACTATATTATTCTAGGGATCAATCAAATACGAAATTGTCTGGCAAGTCTTGAATCATTAGAAACCGAATTAATCTCCGCCATTACTACATTTTATCTGCATCCAGAGAGCAAAGAAATGCGAACAAATGTGAAACTGTTAACCGCGCAATGGCAATTGGAAATTAACAGATTACAAGATGCGATCAATCTGATTATGGATTCAGCTGCTTATTGTCAGGTTCTGCACAATAAACTGTTAAATATTATAATATGTTCATCTGTAGTCCAATAATCACACTAAGAAGTATAAACGTAATTTACATTTAGGTAGTCTTGGATGATCTTCAAGACCGTATTTCGGTAATGTCGAACTGTCTGGATACTAGAAAACCTGTCACTCAGGCACAGGTACAGATTGTTGTTCTCAGATCTTTGTCGCTCTCTCGCCAGATTAGCACCACTATAAATGATATTGGAAGTGACATCGTCGAAAGGCAAACGATAATGATGGTCAGAGAATTAAAAGCTGGTAAATATTTGATAAAGCCTTGAATTTCTTCTCCTGTTAAGTAAAATCTTGTAATCGTTTTTATATTTCGAAGCGATATTCGAGGCTGATGCTGCTTCGAAAAGTCTTCTAACGGAGAACGCTACAGAACCACAGCAACTACGGGTGATCAAGCGATGCGAACTGATTTTGAATGTAGTGAAAAGGTTGCAACCCGTTTTAGTTGCCATTATGAATAGTACAATGTTAATGAATACAAGTTATGAAAAACACAGTAAAGGACAGGGTGATACTATTCATGGTGCGTTATTTTCATTCTAATTGCTGACCATTATTTCTAGTACAAACATATTCCCATATAATTTCCGTATTTTTTAGATATGAGTAACAAATTAGCAATTACTATGTACGGATCGCCCAACAATCTTTACCAAAAACCTTTGACTTATGTAAGAACACCTTATACAGGTAAGGATAATATTCCATAAGTAATCAGTATATCACTGATTCATACCTGTGCATTTCTTTTACTCTCTCTTCGCTGTTGTTCTAGTGAGCAGTTGCAAATCACCATTATCTATACAAACTGCGAATAGTGTTTCTAGAACGGAATTGAATCTATCGTGTTTGATTCCTTACATAAAAAAAGGACGCGAGATGCGCACAGAACGCTCGGTGATGTATAAAACACCCCATAAAAATGACTTCATCGATCGTTCTTCTTCGAACGATGTCAAATCAAAAACTCGAAATTTAAGTACCATTAGACAACACCTTTTCAGTAGGGATAGTATCAGTTCTCAGGATGATACATGTTTGTCTGAAGAGAGCATGGATCTAACAGGTAATATGCACGTGATTGCAAAGATACTGTAGTTGTAGGAATGAGATATTTTAATTCTAATTTTTGACATTGTGAAACTCTGCCAGGTATTCTAGAAAGATTCGTAACTTCTTGTACAACTTTGTCCGCGACTTCGTCGAAATCGCATCACATGGTAAAAACGCAACATGATACAATCGTTGACGGAGTGGATAAGAAGTCTGTTAGACGTTTGACAGAGTCTTTGACCGAATGCATTAAAACTCAGCCTGAAATAGCTACTGGTAAAATGGACCAGTGTTCAACGATCGGTGGCGGAGACGGTCCATCGATGGTGGATATATCAAAAGGTTATGCTGGCGCTCAACGATTAAGTAATAGTACTGAACTAACGCAAGAACGATTATTTGGCGATTAAAAATTTGTAGCTACAAGTTATTTTGGTGAAGAACCGCATGGATCTTCATTGAATTTGAAATTTCGATATATCGATCAGAAAACGAATATTCGATTGTTCGATTAAACTGTCTACGATGATTTTTATTAAAAATAACTGAAAAAATATATTTTTCCAGAAAGGAAGGGAGAGTTAGTGAACGAATGAGTGAGTGGATGAACATTTTTTACACGTATCTAGTTCTATTTTAAGTTACTTTTATGCGAATTTTAAAATTTGTAAAATTTTCATTAATAAAAAAATGTTCCTTAGTCGATCCTGATTTAATTTCGATTGTCAGTAGGTTGCATATTGTGTACGCGATTTATCGTAACTCGCAAATCTCGTTTCGGAGAACGACTTATGATCAATCGAATACTTCGATATATTCACGTGACTTACACTTACATTAGTAAATTGGATTGCTTGTGGGATCTGCCCATACTTATAGCTGATACAAATTGTTTAATATAAAGAACAATGGGAGCGTCGTTGATACCAGTGTTAATATTTACGATACTTTGGGGAATAGTAGGTATCGTCTTGCCCATTTTCGTCCCAAAAGGTACCAATCGCGGGTATGTATGCTGTCAAAATTGACATGTGTCTTTTTATTTCAAATATAATATGTATTGTCATATATTATCGATATTATTAAATTATTGTCATTGGAATTCAATAGTTTAATATCTTAAGTCTACCCATGTCTTTTCTTCTAGGATCCTTCAGGTTATGCTAATGCTGACAGCGTTTACATGTTGGTTATTGTAAGTTGACACAAGTATTAAGTAATAACTAGATTTCCAATCAGATCACTGTACAGCTTATAATTTATTTTCATAGCTGGTTATGTTGCTACATGGCACAGATGAATCCTTTAATCGGACCTAAGCTATCCAATAACACGATTCTTATGATGGCGCGTGAATGGGTAATTTTCTTATTACAATAATTATTATATTAATCATCATAATAATTGCTGTTATGTAAACGAATATATTTGTTACAGAGCAACGTTGAATTTGAAAAAGAGGTTTAAAAAAGTAAAAGGAACAATATGTTTGCCAAGAATGTATTAAATTGTCTTTAAAAAAATCTGTATAATTAGAATTGTTGTATTATTCCAATGAACGTCTAATATTTAGATCAGAAATTACTGAAATGTACATTAAATATTATCATACTGGTCATAGTTAAATACATTTCAATTGTATATTCTCATTTAGTATAAAACGTATTAATGTAATGCCATCATATTAAAGGGGTATGTATATTGCATAAAAGTGATATAATAATGGTAATAACAACAGCAGTATCAATAATATAGATGTTAATAAAAATTGTTTAGATAAGGGTTCGTTAAATATTATTTTTCAAAATATATTTTAGTTATTAATGTTATTCCCTTCACTTGTTCCTTGCTTTGAACCAGAAATATTTATGTTAATTTTAATGTTAAGAGTATTGTATGATTAGTTTATAAACAATCGATATTTTATACGTTTATAAATTAACGCGTGTGCGCGCGTGCGTCTGTTTTTATGGTTGAGCGTGTGTCGCACACAAGTACACATGTGTGACTCGTGCGTAAAGCAAAAGTGACAAGTAGTGACGCGTTATCCTCAAGAAAAACAATAATGGAGGCCTGTAATGCTGTTGAACGTGAAGTTGACAAGATTTTATTGAAATTTGGCGTGGTAAATGAACACGCGGAGACGGTGTTGCAAGATCTGATAAATCACATTGAATCATTAAAAAAGGAATTCGCAGAAGGTATGTTGAAAACTCTCTCGTTACATACAATGTTGTGTCTCGTTGACATCGATAAAAAAAGAATAAAACGATTCAGAAATTACGATGGTGTCAGTGAATGTGAAATAATAGCACCAGATATAGAAGATCAGGACTCTTGTATACAAAGTATCTACGTGTTGATGCAGAAAAATTTAACCTAAAATTCATTCAAGCCTTTCTTTTTCGCATTGTATGGAAATGTCCAATTCTAACCTCCCGTAACCATTGTATCGATCATTCAAGATCTTTCTTTCGTACGATTTTTTTTTATTGTCGCTATTTCGGTCCTCTGAGAGAACTTACTTGGTGTACATTTGTTATCTTGTGTAAAAATAACGAAATCCATTTTTTTTCAGCACCATCCGATCATGAATTGACACCAGGCCAAGTGCAAATATTGAAAGAAGCAATGAAGAAAGTTTGTGAGACCGTGCATTGTTTAACAACAGAACACAGAGAGTTACACGGTTCCGTTTCAAAAGTGGGCAAAGCCATCGACAGAAACTTTACAGCTGATTTTGCAAGTACGAGTAGAGAGGATGTTTTCTCGGGTCCAGAAAAATCACATCTTCTGAATCAAGTTATATGTCAACATTTTTACCGTCATGGTATGTTGGATATTGCGACAGAATTAGCAATGGTGAGTTTCATTGTATACATATTTGTAATCCATTCGATCGATAGAGGGATAATAAGTGTTGCAATGGATTTTGTTATTGTATTATATTATAGGAAGCTGGAATAAAAACGGATGAAGGGACAAAGGAGCCATTTACAGAATTAAATTACATATTGGATTGCTTGAAACAAAGGAATCTGGAACCAGCACTTGAATGGGCTAAAACACATAGAGAAGCGCTTCTAGCACAAGTATATTTATTGTTGTACATTATCACTATTCAGATAATATTATTGTGAAATTTGTCTGATTGTTAAATATTATCCGCAGAATTCCTCTCTAGAATTCAAACTGCACAGGTTACAGTTTATAAGACTAATTCAACAAGGTCCGAGTAAACAAACTGAAGCAATTACGTACGCTCGACAAAATCTCACGCAATACGTGGGACGTCACGGGAAAGAAGTCCAAGCATTAATGGGCACGTTACTTTATCTGCCAAACGGAATACAGTCATCTCCTTATAGTCATTTATTAGATCCTACGTTATGGTTAGATATTCACGATGTATTCACAAGAGAAGCCTGCACGTTGTTTGGCTTAAGCGTGGATAGTCCTCTTTCGGTGTGGTATGTCTTTTCATGATTCTTTATATCAGTAGGTGCTACTATTTGGTAATAGTCAAAAATGAAAGTACATTTATGACATTATGTTGTAGCATTAATGCGGGCTGTACAGCATTACCAACACTTTTAAATATTAAGCAAGTCATGCAACAGAGACAAGTAAACACCGTTTGGAATGGAAAAGACGAACTACCGGTAAGTGGTAGCTATTATACAGACAACTAGAAAAGGGTAAGTGCATCATTTAATAGTAATATTTTTCATGTAGATCGAGATAGACCTAGGCAAAGAAGGTCGTTATCATTCGGTTTTTGCATGCCCGATTCTAAGGCAACAGAGCACAGAGAACAATCCACCAATGAAACTAGTCTGTGGACACGTTATTTCGAGAGACGCATTAAATAAACTTACCAACGCAAACAAGTACGCTTTTTTTTCTTTTTTTTTTCTTCCAAATAATTGGTGTAGCGGTAAAGGGTAAACAAATGAAATTCAACTTTCCTTTTTAGACTGAAGTGTCCGTATTGTCCGGTAGAACAGAATCCAGAAGATGCTAGACTTATATATTTCTAGATTACTGTGATACAATGATGGCAAACGAGCTGTTATAGATTTTTTCGGGGAGGTGACGCTTAAGCCGATGGAGAGGATATATATACTTAGGTCGAACCATTGTATGCTACAAACTTTGATGGTAACTCTTATTTTTTATTTCGCTTGGTAAATTGATTTCAAATTATCTCAAAGTAGTTGGAATAGTATATCCGCACGTTTTACCACCGAACAATGATGCATCTTTGGTAATGATTTTGGTGACGACAAGCGACACTTATACTTTGGTATTTCAGTGTCTTCGAGAAACAAATATATCACTGTAATTACGTAAGAATTGAAATACGTTTAATTCAATTGTAATTGTTTGATTAGTATATATTATATATATTTACGAATGCGCGAGTACGATAGAGTGTAATTACAATAGTATTAAGTAATACGATTTTTGTATATACCGCTGTTAAATGTTAATTATCAATTAAAGTTGTTTGTAACGGTAACTGTTAATGAGATATGTGCATCGTATAAAAAATGAACATATATCAACGCAGTCGCATTAGTTTTTCCGTTCGTAACGTAGAATCTAATTCTAAGATTCTCACGTAACGATCCGATTATTGATACGTGTTCTTTAACAAAATATTTTTCTACACTGGATATTTAGAAAATAAATAAATTAAATACTGTACACAAACACATACAAACATATATATACATACATACATACGGTCGTATGCATATATAACAATATATGTATATATATGTGTGTATATCTTAGAACAAGAATAATCAATATTAATAAAAACTTGAGATTTCAATACATGGAGGTGATTTTGGGATATTTAGATACACTTATTTATGAGCAAAGTTAATAACTACTGTACTTCTGTAAGAATATAGAATGGACTAAAATAAGGTATACAGATTTTTAACAAAACAATGATATTATATTATTAATAGGAAGAAAAAAAATATGTAGGTATTAACATTGATTGTTTTTGTACTTAGTTTATCACCCAGTAAAATATAAATTAGTTTTAAGTTTTTTATTTATTATTTTAATTGTCACATTCTTCTAATAATTAAATAAAAAAGTTTGGAATTGATTGTTATTGCGCATATAAATTAGGAAAACTGCTTTTATAAAAAGAAAGAAGAACCAAAAATGGGGCGCTTTGAATTATCACTGGTACGCGCGTAGCCTTAGGTAGTTTTCTTTATTTACCAGACGCAGTCATACGCGTAACAATTTTTCACATTAAACACGCAGATATTTATTGAAGTACATGCTATTGAACAACGTACACACGTAGACATATCATGCGTTTCAGTGATAAATAACATCGAATAAGATTCGATTCGCTGAATCAAACGCTCACAATGGCTAACAGGATAAGTATTCGGGATGAAGATTTAAGAGATATTTGGAGCATCGCGTTTTGAGACGAAAAACTAGCGATTTTCAGAGCCGATTCGCGTGCGCGTTCTAGTTGATATAATTTTTCTTTTATAATACATACATTCTTTCATATCGACACATACGCGCACACCATGCAATTACATCACTTATTGGGAATAAAAAATACCTTTCTTCTCCATGAATCTCGCTGTTTTCCAACGACTACGCAGGCAGATTAAATCGGACCCATACACCAGCTGGTTAAATATGTATATATATAAATATATAAGTATGTATATGTGTATTTATATACGGTACAATGCTAGAGCCAAAGAAATGTTTTTATGGTTTAGTGGCTCACGCTGTTTGCATGCAGTGTCTATTGGAGATAAACCTATGCACACATGCGTATACGTAAGACGTCTTTTTAATAATTCCGGTCACATTTGTATTCAATGAAACCCTCTTTCAACAACCCCATGTGTTCGTTTCGGATCGACAAATAATGTACAATTTATCGAAGAGAAGGTTTCGTTAAACAATGATTGAGAGAACGATTATTCGTCCCCATGATCTCATGTGCCAAGAACTTTTCATGCCTCATGATATCGCTTATTGTCTGTTCACAATAGCAGCTATCGTCAAGTTGTTATTCGCTAAAATTTTCTTTCAATTCGTTCGAGGCGGAGTATAAACGGAAGAAGTCGGAAAAATCCGGTCGCTTCAGGGTGGACAGAGTCATTATAGGCCACAACTGAGAAACAAGAATGAAATATCGGAAAAAATCGCTATAGATCAACAATGGTGTCGATTGCGTGAGTACAGCTAGAATCGGAATTGCTTCTTTTTTGTTTTTAAGAATATACGTACATATATATCCTTCATATTTACAGGAATGTAAACAACCCTTAACGAGAATATATATAGTATTGTAACATTGGTAGAGATTATTTATAACGCTATGTCGATGCAACAATGACGATTCGTCGTTTCACTTCTGTAGCCTGTTACGCTCGGTTCTGTAAATCGCTCGACATCTCGAGTCACTTTCACGAACACGATGCTCCTATTTTCGTTTCGCCTTTTTCACTCGAGTACGTTCGATCGCGACAAACGTTCGCGATGAATTTGCAAATCGAATTGACTCACGTTTCTTATCGGGAGTAGGTCGGCGTTTACGTGACAAAGCGCAACACAACCTCAAGAATTCATCGAATTCGCGGTGGAAAGCTGTCCCTACCGCTTATTGTACATTATCCCATATCTGATCTCTTTACTTCTGGCTTCGATATCCACTCAATCTGTGACCCTCCGTACAAATTTCATTCCAGTACGTTACTCATATGTTATCGCATAATTAATATAGACGTTTGTACAAGTTGTAGCAATAGTATAGATTTGAACATTTTACTACGAAGATCTACTACGCTACTATAAAGGTGTAACTTTGTTTCATTGTACACGTATTGTATATATAATTTTCTTTTTTTTCGAAGAAGATTACGAAACTAAATCGTGGCTATCTCACGCTCGAAACCTACATTAAATTTTAACAACGTGTACTCGCAGTAGCTTAGGATCCGCATGTACCGGAAGTACTCGTACAATTTTACTCGATTTCGGATCAGACAGTAATCAACAAACTTTTAAGATTATTACAGTGATATACACGGAAATGTTTTTCTATAATTTGCTTCTAAAGATACATTCGATTATTTTGTTATATATGTAAATGTTTGTAATTATATAGTTGCGTATATGTATTACACGTAGTTAGGTTAATGTGACTATTAGAACAGAGAACGCGCTGTCGTACATACGAGTATTGTTCCTACGTTGCTTCAGTTTAATTTTACTTAATATCCAACACGAGTAAGCGAGGAGGAAAATTACTAATATCTATCGAGAACTGTTATACGCATGCAGAGAAAACGAAAGCGTAAGTGTCTCATCGTCAGAGTTTCCCGCCGCGAATTCCCATAAAGTTTATCGTATAATTTGCAAATTCGTCGAACGTTTCCACGATTTCTTTCCTCGATTGGTTACGTTTCGTTTAATTCGAATACGCTTGTTTCGCAGAGAAACGTTCGGTCGTTTTGGAGAGGTATTCCCTTTCGGTTGCTGCCGAATAAACGATCGTAAAGGACGAAGGGAATATTCGTCAGCGGACCGAATTAACGGATACCAAGCATCGCGTCGAGAAGGTGTCGAAATTCGGTCCATTTCTTTCTCGTTAAAAACAAAGCCGCGAATCTACGATCCCTGAAACGTTTCGTCTTACGTTTCGCGATTACATTCAAATTTAACGTATTGGTACGTTTTACGCCATCTAGCAGCGATTCGATCCGATTAAATTCGCGAGTACTCGGAGAACTCTTCATAGTGCCTACTCGCTTATTTTTACACGCATGGTTTCCTTGCAGCCATTCAAGGAATCCAAAGTAGGTGGTTCTCCTTAATTACGTGGAAAAATTGGCAATTTGCGAAACCTCGACGGTATCTCGGGCGATTGAAAATTCGCGCGATTTGTATTTGACGAGCGAACGATATCTCGATCTTGTATATTGTGAGATACATATATCGATAGAGTAACTTCGCCTCGGTGCCTCGATTAATGAATGTAATTATTCTTTTGGTAACGCGTCATCGACGCATTCGACTCTCTTTTTCTTTTGAACGCACACACTTATTCTTACGATCTAAATGCTACATGTATATACAATTTGCACTAGACAAGGAATTAAATAATAATGTTTCGCGTATTTCTATTCCTGAATCCATCATCCACGCAGACCGCTCTCGCAGTATATCCAATTTGCCGCTCCATTGGTGTCCAGGAAACGTCCGTTCTTTTATTGCTCTTCTTCCTCGTTTTGGTACGTTACGTAGCGCACAGACGACTTTTCGCCAATTATCAACGACTGAAAATCGACACATAATTATTAGGGTGGTCGGTTTTGATGATTGGCATCTGTCGAGCGATTTTTACCTTCTTCTCTTCTTTTGTAGGCGGTGCTCTCAAAAAATACATTAGCGGGGCGTATAGAAAGTTTAAAATAGCAATTCCGAATAACATCCATTCGAAGCCGATAGTGTTAACCAACGTACCGCTTAAAGCAGGCCCTAGTAAAGAAGGATCGTTTTCAGATTGTTTTGCAACCACAAGTTACATCATGATTTAAATGAAATGAAGGTATATAGTGTACTTTTAATAACGCTAACGTTTGTAGATAGCACACTAGTTATAAAGTAGCAATTTAAATTTTTAATTAAGTATGTAAATATCAAGACAGGAAGAAAATATGTAAAATGGGAATAATATAAGCATCGGTGGTTCAGTGGTAGAATGCTCGCCTGCCACGCGGGCGGCCCGGGTTCGATTCCCGGCCGATGCAAGTTAAATTTTTTTGCTTTTCCTTTATACACGTTTGGCATAATTTATGCTTCTTCGTTTCAGGAAGAAAAGTTTTTTACATACGTACCAACAGCAAAACCTAGGCAGAACGCAACATCTCCAATAGCATATACACTTCCATAAACAGCAGTGTGCCGTATATCGACCAGGTATCCTAATTCGGGCATCATGGAACTATCTACCATACCAATAGCAAATCCTAAACCTGCATTAGGTACGATCAAGTGATCGATACTTCTAGCCAACGGTATCTGTGAACGTGTAAAATAGAATTGTATCATTGTTGAACGAACGAAATTAAAATGATATCTTGTTTTAGCCCGAGAGAACAACGTTACACAGACATCACTCTGTACAAGTACTTACGCACATCAAGCAAATGCCTATCACAACGAGACCAATTAATGAAGCTAACCATCTGAAATGAAAAGAAATACGCATATGTGTTTGGATAGAAAGAGATCAAAAAGAAGAGAATAAAAAGTAATCTCGCCCGAACAGGGACTCGAACCCTGGACCCTCAGATTAAAAGTCTGATGCTCTACCGACTGAGCTATCCAGGCGATGTAAGTCACGGGCTTACATGTTCGCCGCAAGGAAAATTCAAAATTTCACTAGTCAACAATACTCATTGTATTCATTGCCAGTGATGAATGTTAAAATCTGTATGAAAAACATAAAATAACAGCTAACCTTCCCATCCTATGCCCAAGAGGCCCGAAAAGGTTGGTACCAATTAAATAACTGATGCTTGCAGGTAGGAACGTGGCACCTAATTTCCATCTGCTCGCACCCATCGTGTCCATCATCCAGATTGGAAGACTAGGTTCCAACATAGCGATACCCATATTGGCGAATGTTATAGCGCCTGAAAGATGAACGTTCGTTGGCGATTGACATAACAATTTGTGATAATTGTACAGAACAGGTAAATCGAGGGATGTTAATACAAGATGTTAATACGACAATGACAGAACTTACCAGCGGCCAAAACGATATAAGGATCGGTAATCAAAGATTTCAAGGATGGTGGTTCTGCCTCAGTATATACAACGGATGGTTGTAACACCAGAAGTTGTAAGACTGGAATTGTTTTTCCGTGAAATAATTATACCATAAACACCAAGGATAAAGACAATACTTACGTCCATCGCCAAGAGCTAAAGCGGATAATATCAGAAACGGAGCAGATTTTCCGACGAATTCGTACATAACACCGCCAAACGGTGGCCCAATGAGAACGCCAAGAGCCAGACCGCCAAGCGCGATCCCCATCGCATTCCCGCGTTCCTTGTCGTCTTGATACCTTTCAGCCAACATACCCATACCTGCGAATCGATCGATCGATCGAAATTTAAATGTTAGATGGAACGACTATTACATACGCACATGTCATTCTTCTACAGCACGTTTGAGAGTTACCTGATACGCTCGAGCAAGAGGATCCAATACCTTGGAGTGCCCTTGCCAAGAAAAGGATGCCGTAGCTTCGACCAAATGCAAATATCAATGTGGAAATGAACATAATGATGAATCCAGTAAACATAGGTATACTGTAACCGATTCTGGAAGGAAGCGCATCTGTTAATATCTCAAGAGCAACCGAGTTGTCCATCTCTGGTTGTCTATGTCATAAGATTATAAGCAACTAAAAGAGTTTGTTTTCCATTGCAGCAACTGGTGATCGCTTACTTGTGAGTGAGCGGACCGACGATAGGATTCGCTAGCAGTTGAACGAAAGCTTTGGAGGCAAACATTACACCAACGGCAACCGTTTCTCCGAGCAATTCGCGATGTCGTTGCTGCTTCTCTTCTTCCTCTGGACTCAACGCGCTGACACTCGTACTCTCTGCGACAAACGTAAACCGAGCGTAGTTAATTTATGAACGTGAGAACGTGTCAAGTCAAGGATTGCAGGATTGCTCCACTCTTACCAGGTAAACTGATTGACTCCATGCTAGCAAGAGTACTCGAAGAAAGGAATGCCAGTTGAGAGTCGTTCGATCTTGTTGAAGCCTGGGAACATTTCGGTGTGGTAATTATGCTGGAACTAGTTGACGTGATCGTGTTGCTGGTCGTTGGTTGAACAGCAGCGATCGTCGTACGGTGGGAACCATCGTTTTCCAATTGCTGGCTCAGGGTTGCGTTAGGATGCTTGATGTCGTACAGAAACTCTGGTATAATGGGCACTGCAACGCGCGTGTAGGTTTTTGTTACAAAATAGCGTAAATTACAGTTTAATTAAATATTTTGATTGAATGGTATTCAAACAATTGTTCGATTTGGCTTTTTGTATTAATTTAAAATTGTCTAAATTCCACGTAAAGTATAATAACACAATAACAACGCATTCTGCGAGCCTGTCTTTCAGCTCGGGGGTGTAACTCAGTGGTAGAGTGTCTGCTTCGCATGCTGAAAGTCCTGGGTTCAAATCCCAGCACCTCCAAACTGAGCAATCTTATTTTTTTCGCTTCATTTTTCTTTCTCGTCCACTTATTTTTTGACACCTAAAGGTAAAACACATCTTTGGGGGAGAAATGTCCAAGCCTACGCAATACAGAAACGTATACTATTCTTTTTCAGAAAGAGACCAGCGAACGAGGCGTTGAGAAAGCAACGGAGATCCAAGATGGTTCTACTCATTGAAAGCGCATCTCATGATTTGTTAGCACGCATAAGAAAAGCTGTTTCGTATACGCTACATAAATGTATGACCACTTATCTGGATTGCCAGAACGGCAACCGCCGTCCCCTCGCGTATATTTCCGAGCAGTTTCCAGTGGCAAGCGGAATCACGTGGGGTCATACGGACGCGTGCCTGGTGAATTAAACATCTTTCGACGCCCCACGATAAAAGAAAGCAAAAGGCAGCCCCACCTTGGACCATTGCCGGTCGAGAGGGCGAAGCTAAACGGCTGGAAAATCCGGGTGCTATACCCGCCTTCGCGTCTATTCACTAAGCATTCTACCGAAAACTTTTCTAGCGGACTTGAAATGCATACGTTTTCTGTTAAAATTGAAAATCGCTCGACTAGAACCTTAAGAGCGGTTGCGCCAAATCGTGCAAACGTAAGTTGGACATTAATAACGATTTAACGAATAGTTTGGATCTATTTCAGGTCTGTTGCTGGGAATCGGTGATACTCACCAACTGTGGTCAGAAGCATATTGTCCAAGAGCAGAGCAATGGCGACGATCACGAGAACCAACCTTCGCGATTCCCGACATCGTTGTAGCCAGCCGCTCCATTCTCCGTTACCCATCCTTGCTTTGCGATTCGCACCTTCTTACCTGCAACTCGTACCAATAGAAAGTTAATGTTATTTAAAAGAAGAAGAGATCATAAATTTGTTCGTAAAAAAAATCTCTCGATCCTCTGAGAAGATTAAAGATAAAAAGGAATCCAAAGCCCGTGAAGAGGGAGGTCGGTCGAGTAAACTAATTACTGGATCGAAGGTACTGTGTGCGCAATCGACGGCAATGGTCCTTTTAGGAACGTTCATTCGTTCCATTCCATCATTCAGCACGTTTCCTTGAAAGATCTCCATCGAGTGGCAAAAACTAACAATAAGCTACGACCAGACTTCGTTCCTTTTCTTCACAGATTCGAAATTGATGGGTGGGAAATGGAAGACACCTTTCCGAGAAGAGTGTTCCCTGACTCGCGATTTAAGTTTCCGGCACTTTGGCTATTTTCGGTCGAGAACAGATCGAACAGTCCTCATTCGATGATCAGCAATCGGATATGACTCGTTGACTACGAAATACTTAGGTACGTTGACGCGTGCATCTTATGACTATTGTTCATTGCATTTTCTGGATGCAAACACATATGATTGAAGGAAGGAGAAAGAAACAATGCGTCTGATTTTTATGTTCGAGTTAAGAGGAACTATTCTTCGCTAAAACACTATCGTCATCGACATTTCGAACACGGATCGTTCGATGTTCGGGCTATAGAATTAACGTGGCTAATTGGTCGCTTTTAATGGTATCTCCCATGGACCGTCGCGCAACCATTCCACAGGCGATGCCCTCTCACCGCTTCTCTTTTATTCGTAATAACTCGATTACCCGATGCTTTTAGCCTGGCTAATTTTCGCACGCTCCCTGTGAATAGGAAACCATTAAGGCCGTCTAAAGCGGTACCCGACAACGATCCCTGCACCACCCGCTACCTCTCTCCTTGTCACCTCATTAAAAGGCGCTCTCTCTCGATTTTTACAGAAACGCACAAAGGGACAACCCGCGAGCAACCTGCAATCTGCGAAACGTCGATAGGTCACCAAAGGAAACCGAAAACGAGGAACGATTTCATTCGGAACAGAAGAAACCACCCTCGAGAGGGTCTGCTTCCACGAGATAAGCCCCCTTTTGCTTTCCGCCCGCTTATTTGACCTGCACTGTATGTACACACCTCTCCATCACCCGCCTTATAATTTGTCTGTTCATTCGTCTAACGAGATTCGTTCAATTCACGATTTCACTTGATTTCGCGTAACAGCTACTAAAAGATTTAATTCTAGAAATTAAAGGAAGAAAAAGATGAATAGAATTTTCAGTTACGTTATAGTAAAATCGGCTGGCAAATTTTTTCCCACGAGTGAACTGAGGAATTAGTTGAGGGATGTATAGTGGAAGATTGATAAGATACTGGTGTAAGACGGTGTAAGGAGAAACCAAGGGAGGCAGCTGCGTAGGGACGAAGGATATCGAAGGAAAGGGGAGAATCGGCAAGGAGAAATCGCAAGAAGAGGATGGGGTGGATTGGAGGTGGGGGGAAGAAGCAATCAGCATTTTGCTGAAAGCCAGGTCCCCTGGGTGCGTGCATTATTCTCGGAAAAGGGCCGGAGAAGATTTTTCTCTTGCCACTCGTGGGGTTCCCCATACTCTTTGCTTTTTGTTCTTTTCGTCGTGTTTCATTCTCTTATCTGTTCGGTAATTACGACGAAGAATGACCGCGAGCAGTTCCGCCTCTAGCCACCAGAAGTATTTACCCGGCTTTTTCTTCTCTCTATTCGATTCTTCTTCGTAGTTCTTCTCCGAGATTTCTCTTTTCACCGACGAAAACGTTGACTTTTAGATCTTGTTTTGTAATGAAAGTTAACTCTTAATTCCTCGCGTTATTTACTTAGCGTTAGTGTCACGTACATGCGCATACTTTTGACAATAACTACATAAAGATATACTCAACCAAAGTGAACCGTGTATACGATTTCAAAAGTCTACAGTAAGGCACAATCGTTAATTGTCCGAATGTAGTGACACTGATGCCTATTATCACAACGAGAGCGACAGAAACACGTAAAATTGTGTGATAATTCGATCACAGTGTCGCAAAGTGAGTAATAATCAAGGGTTAATGGCACCCATCCGTTTTATAGAACCACGTACGTATAGAGGCACGGAGTCGTAGAGCTGGTTTAATCGCGCACGTAGGTTGAATTGAATTTTCGAGAAACCGTATCGCTTACGGGCGCGATTGCGAGAGAGCGCGTTGCCTGAAATCGATGGTGCCTCGAGTGCCGCGTTATCGACGAGAATCTAGACGCTGTCGAAAGGGTTTGACACGGTAGTGGTTATGCGATTGACAGTTTAGTTGGCTTCGCGTTGATGAAGTGACTGCGGGAACCAGCAACTCATCCGACCTCGTTATCCCGATTCGATGGACGCGTACGCGTTTCCACCCTTCTCCTGCGCCTTCGTCGTTTCCACTTCACCCCCTCCTCTCCCCCAGTTCCCTTATCACTCAACCACCCCTTTTTCGCGCGTCCCTCTCCTCCACTGCCACCGATTTTCCCCTGTCCCCCTTCACGTTCCATCTCTTTCTCTTTATGCCCATTTTCTCTCGCTTCCCTCGTACCCTATCCGCGTCGGTTTCCAACCGTACGCGATTATATTCCGGAGACGAGTATATTGAGAAAGCCAAGCTAATAGAAAAATCGTGTCGACCGTCAACTGGCTCGATTTATCTTACGGTCGTGCCGCGTTCGTAAATATATATATATTCTCGATTCGCGTCGATGCTCATTGCCACCTCCTTGGAACGTCGTCGACCCTCTCTCTCTCTCTCTCCCTCTCTCTCTCTCTCTCTCTCTCTCTCTCTCTCTCTGTGTAATTTATAGTTAAGAATATGGAGAGTGGCAGCATAATCTAATAATTTTCTTTTTGTTCCTCACCTTAGGGATATCGACGAGAAGTTTAAACGCAGCGGATGACCACGCGTGCCAGTCCGTCGTCGAAAATTGTACGCCCCTCGAGTGTTCGCCACTCGCCGGATATCCGACAGGGGCGAAACCTTTGCGCAAGCATCGCGGCGAACTTTCGACTCTACCAAAGTTAGTTTCCACTTTGAGAAGCAATTAGTACTGCTGCCAGACCGAACAACCGGAATAGCACGGTTCCGCTGAATGAATGGCTCGATCGTATCTTGAAGACAACTTTGTAGCGCGACTTCGGTACTTACAATGAGTCGCTCGCGGATCGACGCGATTTCCTCCGAGCGGAACGCTAACTGAATCATGCCGACGACAATTACGGAGCTTTTCAAACTTAACCGACCTCTGCGTTGTACGCGTCTATATGTACACTCCCATTCGAGAGTTACCAGACACAAACTAATGTTAAATAAAATATTCATCGATATGGATCTCGAGGGAAGCTTCAAGAGCTCGGTACAAACATTCTACAAGTGTAAATAGGTATGAGGTGTACAACGTATACGTATCTGTATAATAAAAATGGAACGAATAGAATATGATAATAAAAATCAATATGCATTTATGCATTACAGTGAGAACGGGGAGCGAAAATGTCGACCAGCGGAAGTGTAACCGCGAGAAATCGGAGGAGAAGAGACGCGTTTAAAAGGCAAACTGTTGCTTCGCGCCTCAACAAGTTGGCCGACTGAGGAAACGATTAGTCGTCCGATCGATTCGCCTTTCATCCCTGACAGCGTACATGTAGAACAGATCGTTCGAAATTTTTAAGAGAAATACGGGTAACGTGAATCGTCAATGGACGAGCATTTTAATATATACTTATATATTTTCCAGATGTTCGTTCCGGTTGACAATTCTACACGGAATAACCCAGAGCTGTACAAAAAGAACTCGTAGTTACAAAACCATGGAGTCTTCAATTTTAGGATGTACTTCGACCGAAAAGGTCCTTCTTTATGACACCCCAAGTGTCTATTGCCCTCACATCTTGGCATAACGAAAGGTAAAATAACCATCCTGCATACTTGTAGGCTCACGTTCTTTCGAAAGCAGACTGCATGTGCAATGTAGACGCATGGACAGCGTGAAACCTTAAGAAAGGCTCCTTTAGTCAGTGGCTCACGAAGGATCACTAAAGTGGCCTCTTGAGAGTCCAAAATTGTTCGCGTTAGGCGCATTAACACATCTGGATAATACTCGAGCTGCATTGTACACAAACTTTTCACTGATCTTGCTATCTTTTTTCACATTGACTTTCTTTTCTTGTTCACGAGACTCACCTTTATTTTTTATTATTTTTTTCTTCTCTTCTTTTGCTTTAAATTTATATAACAATTAGATCACTCGAGGCAAACCGATCAACTTCACTTTCGTATGAAACTCTCAAATTTAATACCAGATAACATGATTATATAGAGTAATTTAGGTGAACCAAATGATTAACTTTAATGGAATTGATTAACTGAGTTTTTGAACAACTCGCCGACTTTGTCACCCTTCCTTATCGTGAGCTTTGCGTGAAACTATCACGCTACGAGACCAACCCTTTACTTTTGACTATAAATGATTCGGCATCTACGCTGATTCCCAACTGACAGCGAACGAAGCATCGCAGATGTTTACGCACGGCAAAAGATGGGCGCGCGGGGATCTAACCAGAGGAAAGGAAGCTAAACGTTAAGCCGGAATAACAAGTTTAAATCCAGAGTGTTGAGGCAAGTTTATGTGTATACGATATACGTCTACAGGTATGTCAAGTGTTTATCCGAGAGTGATTTTTAAAACTGTAAAATATATTGAGAAAGTCATCCATCGATGTCACCGAACGATAACAACTGTCAACTAGGAATTGTTGAAATACGACTCGACGCGAAGCCCCAAAAGAGGAGCAGAGGGACTGCAAGAATAAATAAAGTGGGCGCTGCGTTCACAGTGGAAGAGGAAAAAAGAGAATTTCATTGTCCAGGGAGACGAAATGGAGACGAAAATGTCGATCTAGGATACATATCAGTATTGAACAAGGGATATCGAACGGTCTCCTCTTAATTTCGTAGCAACGCGAGCCTACGCGATCGTGATTCGCCAATAGGGGCAATAAAGAAGGGTGTAGATACAAATAGAAACGCAACTACCGTGAAGGGATACGATTGAATGCAAACAGGAAGGCGAAACGGAATTACAGCTGTGACGCGTCGTGTAAACGAATTTACGAGATCCTCGGCTACGTATAGACGCGTCGCGAACTCGCCTTGCATGTTCTTGGCGTCCCATGGAAAGCTTAGGTCGATCATTTCTTTCTGACGAGTCGACGAGATTACCAAGGAGGCTCTATAAGGAAACGTACGAAGATCGTCTTTTATTGGCTCTTTTATTGGCTTCTGATTTACTGGATGTATCCAAATTCTTGGACGTTTCATACTATGAGAATAGAATTATAACATCGCTCGAATATTACAGCACAGTAACGAATAATTAATAGCTTATTGCAATTACGAGGGGTCTTGCTGTGTTGAATCAGGATTAAAAAGAGACGTTTGCAATCTGCAGACACGTTGAATAATGAATGATGCAAGACTGTATATTAATATTCTTGATGCATATGTGAATAATTTCTAAAACGAATAAATGGAAACGAAACACAGGAAGTCTACTGAAAGCGAGGAAAAATATGTAGTTAAAGAAAAGAAGAAAAAAGGGGGAAGAAAGGAAACGGCGTATAGAAAAGGCGATACAGAGGGAGAGTATGGGGCGAGTTCCAAGGAGAGAGGAGGCTGCTTTCTCGGTTACCGGGTCTGGCGATCGGGTAATCGCATTATACCTGGTAATTACGAGACCCCTCGCACTGCTACAGGACAAGCCTCTAGCTCGGGTAAAGTACCAAGCAGGGTTATGCAGATTGCTTTATAACCTTGTTACTGATCGCTCTATTAGACTCGCGAGCTTGATACCAGGAACCGTTTTTCATCCGAACCCGCCGCGCAACGAACACCTAGTACTTGCTTACTTTTAGGAAACAAATTAAGTAATGATCAGTGCACCACGTCGCGTGCGCTTTCGACTTAGCTAGTAAGTAATAATGCAAAGTCTGCTGAATTGCAAACTTCCCTCTAAACTCTTGGTACATGTATGTAGGTGTGGGAGAACGATGGTCAGTGTGGTCAAATTCAAATCTAGACCTGCGAACGACACGCGGAAATGAGGGTACGACCCCAGCTGTGGATTCAAACAGCGAGCTTTAAGCACGGCCAGTTTTCCATTAGAAAGCAACGGGAGGATGGAACAAGGAAAAACGGAAATTCAACGGTCGTCTCAAGGAAGGATCTCTAAGGGGAAATGAGGTGTTCTCATGAAAATGTGGAAAAGGGAGATACCAGCTGAGAACGAGGCTGATTTTTCCTCCCGTCATCGATCGTTCTTTAAACGGACCAGAAGGCGGGGCGTCGTCGAACGATCGGGTGAATCGCGAAATCACGCTTGCCTTCCTCCTCTCTCCTCCACTTTTATAAGAGGTAGTATCGATTGATAAACCACTAAGATCAGATCTAACTTCTCACTTGTTGCGAACCTCCAATTTCAACAATAAATTTTATAATAAAATGAAAAGAATAAGAGAAAAATGAAAATAAAAAGGATCGAGGGCTGGTTTGCATAAATAGAAAGGGAGGAGGAAGTAGGAGGAAGGCGAGACTTGTATCGTTTCTTACCTATGACGCTTGAGGTGGATCGGCAGGGCAGAGTCGTTCGAACGAGCGATAGAATGGCAGAGGTGCCGGTTGGTCCGCCTCGATGGATCTCTGGTGAACGGTGCGACGAGCCGGATGACGACGAGTAGCCGTGCTCCCAGATGGAAGCGCCGCGGCCGATTGAGAGCGACGCCGCCGGCTAGGGTGCATCTCACCCCGATTTTTCCGGCTTCCGGGGCTCGCTCGCACTCTCTGCCCACCGTCGTTCGCGCGTCCGCGTAACGCGTCCGCGTCCACGCTCGCGTCTCCGCCGCTTCTTCACCCGTCGCCTCTCTTCTCGATCCTCGAAGATCCAGAGTTGCCTTCGCTCGCGGACCGCGAAAGCGCATGGTCCATTCGCGCCTCCGGAAGCCCCCACCGTTCGACCACGCATTCCCGCCCCTTTAACGCTTCTATTTCATCCTGTTCCACTCGCTTCCGCCGTTGACCCTGCCCCTACCCACGCGCACCTACCCCGTTCATCCTCTATGGTGGTGGTAGCGGCGTAGCGACCATTCTTTTCGTTCGCCTCTCCCGCTTTCTCTCTCTCTCTCTCTCTCTCTCTCCCTTTTTGACATATCCCCATAGCTTTACGCCTATCTATTTACATGCGTACGTATGAATAGGCATGCACCCACGAGCCTCGTTTTTTTCGTTCACTTTTTTTTATATAACAAGTATTCGTACACGTCTGCGCGGAGTCGCTTTAAATAATGATCAATTCTATATCTTCTTCTCTTTTCATTGAACATCGATCGACGATCAGGCTATACGGTGCTATGTGTACGTTTAATAGAAATTTTACCGTTCATTTTAGAAGTCCACGGAAAAAGAACGACGTCGACGTTGTCTGTGGAATGTTACGTTGGAAGGAAAAAGGCTGGCATAGTTGAGGAGAGGCTGAGGACAAGTTAAAGGGAGAACGGTGAGAGAATTCGACGTGGAAACGTGATTAAGATTAAGATGTACGGTTAGAACGATGGAGGAGCGACGAGATAGGCGACGAACGAAGAGAATGCGGCCGTGGGTCGAGTGGAACGCGAGGCCCTCGAAGAATTCTTGATACGCGAACGCGTACAAGCGACGCTTTATTAAACCGGCTTTTATCACGTTCCAGGAGCGGAGTTCCTTTTCTCCGGCCTTTTTCCAGCCGTTTTAGCCACGCGATCGATCGGCGAACGTCTGCCCGTGGCTGCGAGGATGCGACATGCGGAAAGGAAATTCTCGTCCGATGCGTCGCGCGAGAGACGAGGAGCGGACACCGCCGATTATAAAACGGGGTGGCACGCGCGAGCCAACGTATCGTTCGCGAACACTGCCCTCCCGTTTACCACCTGTGGAGCCGAACGAGAAAGCGGTATAGAAATTCCAAGCAGGAAAGCCAGTTCACTTGTTGATTTTAGGAAACTCCAGGGAAAACGCGCACCAGCTGCAACTTGTTGCTAAACCAGCACACGCTCGCGCTCGGCAAGTGTAGTATTGTGGAAATTCTCGATACCTGCGACGACGTTGCCCCGCCTTAGTTGCGTCTAAGTCATCGGAGCACTTGCCTCTCTTATTCCTTCTTTTCTCGTGTCATCCATCGTTTGCTACGACCAATGTAATATCAAAATCTTTTAGGCGACAAACAAGACGAGTCTAATCAACCATTGGAAAGGCTACATGGAAGCCAATAAAGTTGACTGGACTGTATAGTTGCGCAAGGTGAGCCCGAAATTCTGTGCAGACGTCTAAAATTTCCTAGTACGCTCGATTGCGAAGCGTGCAGAACGGTGAAATACACCCAGGAACAAGCCAGAGCGAGATAGAAGCTCTGTCCGCGGCAGATGCTCCTCCATCTTGCTATACCTATCTGCTCTGTAATTAATTCGAGAAGGAACGGATCGCGACGGCGACGACGGCGCAGATTGCCCCCAACGGCATCGCTGCCCACTTACCAGCTCGTTCCCGCTCGATTTCAGTTCACCTCGTCTCTCTCACTCTCTCTCTCTCTCATTTCAGGGTATTCCTATATTATTCTCATTCGCAATTTGTAGCTGCGAGCGATCGAATAAGAAAAAAAAAGAAAGATTACCTCGCGATTCGAGGGATTTGGGGTGGTTGAAGAATCGCACTGACAGTGCTCGTGGGAAGAAAGAACCGGATGAAAACCTTGCGACGAGATCCCGGATATCGTGGGATTACAGAAGAACTCACTTAACCGGTAATTGCCGAAGAACCCAGCGAATCGTTCATATCCACCCGCCACGCTATTCCTTCCTTTCCACTCTCGTCTTCTCTTTTTCTCGTTCTTACGAAAAAAAGAAAAACGAGAGAAGATAACAAACGAAGACGGAGGGACGTGATCATCGATAGGGAGGCTAATAGAGGGTTTCTTGGACGCAGCTTCGCGAGCTATCGTCGCCGAGTAAGAACGTGGTTTCCTTTCTTTCGGCCAATACGCGAGGTGCGGGACTTTGCTCGCGACCGATCGTTTCCTCGTTGGCCCCTCGATGATTCGTCTTGCTAGGAATCGAAACGAGAGTGGAACGCGCGTGGCGTTTTAACTCGAACGACCGCAATTACATAGAAACCCTTTCTCCTTTTTACTCCACGTTTCTCGCGCGTATTCTTCGCACGAGTTGACGCCGTCCACCCCGCATCTTACTTCCCTTGTCTCCACCCTTCTTGCCCTTTCCGTCACTCCCTTTTCGATCAAACGAGAAACAATCAGAAAGAGCGTTTTAAAATTGATTCTGCTTTTATCTACGCAGGTTCATTCGAATGTATCAATTAACACGACCATGATCGGCGAGCGGTGATTCTGCTTATACGAACGTAAGGATAGACAAAGAGAAGCTCCAGGCTCGATGACATCAGTTTACGCTTCGAACGACGGTGAAGAAGGAAGCGGCGGTGGAGATCATCTAAAAAGCAGAAACGAACGCATATCTTACGTGATAATTAATAATTCGTTGCTTAAGATAATGGTAAGTACAGAAGCGAATGTTTGCAACGAGAGTGCGACGAATTTCCCAGCCGTCAGGCGAACTGGCCTCTGTCCTCTGATCATAAGCATGCTTGTAGGTTTCTGTAGATGACCAGGATATTGGTACCAGGGCACTAAATAGGCGGCACGTCCAATGGCCTCGCTCTGCAGACACAATGGGAACAAGTATTCGAAATGTTGGCAGTAATCGACGCTACGTGGATTACTATTGATTGATCTACCTTCGCGAGAAGAACATCCGCGGGCCAGTTGCACAGTAATAGTTGTATAACACCGATCGAGAGTTGCGTTATGTACTTGTACTTGTCGGGATTGTCCTGTTCGTGTCATTTGCGTTTGCAACGTGCTGTCGAGCAAGATAAGGAGAAGAACAACAGGAAAAAGAGAGAGAGGGATCATTGAATATCCGCCTAGCTACTCACCTCGACCAATTTGAAGCCCACTAAGGAGATAGAATACGTGCTGCCTATCAGTTGCGTCAAAAATATTACGTTCATCAAATGTTCGATATTCTTGCAGAACCTATTCAACATAAAACGTAAAATATATTGTATTAACAAAGGAGCAGGTAAACGAATCTTACTCACTCCAATAGCATTCGATGATGTATCACACAAAGCCGTAGATTTTTCAATTGTACATTGCTCGTATGCATTCTAATGGTTGGCGCAGATATCGTCGACGATGACGCCGTGTGCAAGTTCTCGATTCTTGATCGAACCGCTTCGAAGTGGCCGCAAGTGATGAGGATAAATAATGGGCCAGCCATGTCTACGCCGATGCATATGAAGCCTACGTTGAACATAGTGATGATCTGAGTAGCGTACACTATCTCGTACCACGGTGTGCTCGTTACTTTGAGGAAGAACACGTAAGGTAACTGTCGTATAGCTTGCAAACTCGCTTCGTCTCCCGACGGACCAACGTCGCTGTGATTCTTGGTCTCCAATTGGAAATTTTGCGATTCTCTGGCCATGAAACTGCCCAATAATGCGAACACAGCGTAAAATAGTATAGTGGAGACGACGCTGGCCGAGTACCAGCACGTTATGCGTCTAGTTTTCATCACATAACTTCGTACGAGATCCTTCTCTTGAGATTTTAGAATCGACCAGAAGAACTCGCATGTTTCCAGCATTCTCCGGCACTTGCCACGGAACCACAGGAGAATCGTGAACCGTGCCTGGCCACCTACTATCGGGATACTGATTGCGAAGAATTCCAAAACGGTGGTCAGATCGGTAGTATTGGTCAATAGCTCGTGCGTGTACGAAACGCTGTAGAGCGTCAAGCAAGCGAACGCGAAGGATGCAAATGCATTTCTACCGGCAAACCCTTTACCACAAGGAATTACACCGGATAGCTTGAGCAGCGTTACATTTAATTTGATCATTCTTCTGAACTCGTTCTCCTTTTCATCTCCACTCATTGCTTGCCTCGGCTCTGTCTTTATTAATTGCAACTGCACTCGTCTCCTTGTACCTCGCGACTGTTGGCTGCATAGCAATTCCACACCTCCTGGTCCCTCTACACCTCTCTCTATTTCTTTTTTCAACGGTCATATTGTAACTTTCTTTTGCTTACTTCTAATCTTTCGTCTTCTTTTCTTTCTACTTGCTTACTTCATCCGTTTTATTTTTTAGTGAATATGTTGCGAGGCGTGGGAATGCGCTCGTCGTGTCTACAAACTCGGTATCGATGCCCTGGAACACTATAATATAGCCTAGACGGGGAGAGAGGCGTTTGCAAGGGACACCTATTATTATCAGCAAGAAACAAAAGTCGAAGTTCTCCGACACCGAAAAAGGGAACACCTCGCTTGCTAAATGTCGCGTGAAACACGCGAGTTCGCGTGGATGCAACAGTACTGTAATATCACGACGTTTCTATATCTACGAACAGAAAGACAGTAGAATTTTCACTACTATAAATCGCGAGGTGCTCGTATTCGGATATCCATCATCAGAGATGAGACGCAAGGCAGCTGTGTCAATTTATTTGACAGATTATAACGTTGTGTGAGGAAAATAAGAGCTCTGTTATGTCAATTATATACTTATTAATACGATAGATATTAATATCTTCAATTTTCAATCAAAATTTATGTTTCAAATTGTCATGTTGAAGGAAATGTTAAAATTGGTCTTACAAAATATAATTTTCTTTCTCTGTGGCACCACTCCTCCGAAAAGTGCTTAAACTAGTCGCACATCGTTACCGATAGGAAAGTAGACTACTTTGGACTACTAGCGTCATCTAACAAAGTAGTTGAGAAACTGGTAACCAAATTAGTTTCGTATTTTCTGGAGAGATGGCACCACTAGCGACAAAGAAAATTCTATAAAATTGATTTTACCATCTAATCAATGTAATAATTACAAATCTGCATAAATATTAGTTGTATAAGAGGTATTGTACGTTTCTATTGTTAAAAAGTTACAATAAACTATTTAGTTATTTTTAATTAAATGTTGAGTCATTTAAAGACCTGTCCAGCACTCCTAGAATAACCAATTCCAATCCATAAACGAGAAAAGTACTCGTAAAAAATAGTCCTGAACCAAATTAAACTAACTCCAAGCTTGAATCCTCGCGCCTCGATTCCAGGAATTTCGACGATTCCCGGAAATGACGTCATTTTCCAAGAAGTGGCACGTTCGGATACCTCCTCACTACTTATGTTCTCCTGATACTTGGTCCAAAAGTTAGGTTCTGGAACGAAAAATTCGAAATCTGACATTTCCAGGAAAATGACGTCACTCCCAGGAATCGCCGAAATTCCAGGAATTCTCGATGACGTCATTTCCAAGAAGTGGCACTATTCGGATACCTCCTATGACGTCATGTTCTCCTGATACATTGCCGATTTTTCGAACAAAATCTTGAAAATCCGACTTTGTATCAGGAGAACATGACGTCATAGGAGGTATCCGAATAGTGCCACTTCTTGGAAATGACGTCATCGAGAATTCCTGGAATTTCGGCGATTCTTAGAAGTGACGTCATTTTCCTGGAAGTGGCGCGCATACCTCCTCACTACTTATGTTCTCCTGATACAAAGTCGATTTTTCAAGATTTTGTTCGAAAAATCAGCAATGTATCAGGAGAACATGACGTCATAGGAGGTATCCGAATAGTGCCACTTCTTGGAAATGACGTCATCGGGAATTCCTGGAATTTCGGCGATTCCTGGAAGTGACGTCATTTTCCTAGAAGTGGCGCGCATACCTCCTCACTACTTATGTTCTCCTGATACAAAATCGATTTTTCAAGATTTTGTTCGAAAAATCGGCAATGTATCAGGAGAACATGACGTCATAGGAGGTATTCGAATAGTGCCACTTCTTGGAAATGACGTCATCGGGAATTCCTGGAATTTCGGCGATTCTTGGAAGTGACGTCATTTTCCTAGAAGTGGCGCGCATACCTCCTCACTACTTATGTTCTCCTGATACATTTCCAATTTTCTCGGTCGAGAACCCAATTTTTCGACTTTGTATCAGGAGAACATAAGTAGCGAGGAGGTATTCCGAGAGAATTCCGAGAATTTCGGCTATGCCCAAGACATTGGCAAGACATTCCCATTCCAATTTTTGAAACGAGACTTCGCAAAGAATTGAGGTAGAATGATTAAACTCGTTGCATATCTCTTAAACAATTGATTTATTTAATGAAATATACAATAAATTACAATAAAATTGTTTCTATTAATAGTGCTTATGCTAATAATACAATATATCTTATATCTACTATTACTATTAAATAATTAACAGTATAAAATATAAAGAACAAGTATTGAAGCGTTGATGGACGAAACAGATTCCTCCATTGGTGTCTGAGAACTCTCTTCCTGTTCTTTTATGTATTAAAAATCTGTAACAGAAAGAAGAAACTTTGTAATCAACACATTATATGCAGCATAATTAATCAAAATTTTATGATTTATGTTTAATTTATATTGTTGGCAAATCTAAAGTGGGAAATATATATGAAATTACAATAGAACTAAGGAAATATACAATAAATTACAATAAAACTAATAGACTGTACAATAAATTACGATAAAACTTAAGTTTTATATAATACAAATAGTTGTAATATAATATTTCTTCTATCCATAAATGGAATTAAATAGTGTAAGGTATATTTACATCAAAAATATAACAATTCTCCCTAAAAATAGTGTATACCGATACAAGATTAATATATATTACACATCTATAGCCTTTCTGACTTCTCTCTCGCATCTTAATTACCAAATTTTAGAGTATGGCTGATTAAATAAAGAAATTCATTAATTTCTATTGAATCGAAGGAGTCAGATAAATTATATCACCGGCTTTAGAGGTGAGAGAGAGAAAGATATATAATTAAGCTATAGGAAAGAGTGAGACAGATAATTCTACCCTACTCTAGAACCCGTGACGCCATCTCTGTAAAAAGTGCTCAAACTGGTCGCACATCGTTATCGACAGCGAAGTGAACTATTGACGACTGGTGCGCCATCTGTTGGAGAATCGCCGAACTATTCAGCGAATAGTTTCAGCCTTTTTTGCAGAGATAGCGCCACCAGTCAGTCGGTAGTTCACTTCGCTGTCGATATTTGATTGACGATAAATAACTGACAATACTTATCACGACCATGATCCTGATGTGCCGAGAGATCTGCTCAGGATAACTGCCTTGAACATTGCACCCTCGATATTTTTGTGTTTTCCGGCATAGGTGGAAGAAGGTTAAAATTCTTTTAATAAGTATATAAAATAATGATTAGAGGGCAAGATGGAATGGAAGATAAAGAGTACGAAAGAGTTAAGGATGAAAAAGCTGCGGAGTTGGAAGAACGACGGAGGGCTATGGAGAAAAGGTGCGAAAAGAAACGAGAACTACGTAAGTTTCACGTTGAACGCATGGAAGCTACAAAAGCGGAAAGATTACAGCGTTCCAAGGAAGCTGCTGACTTGAAACTTCGTCAACTTGAACGCACGGAACGATTGGCCGAGGAACTAGCGCGTCGTAAACGTAAAATCACGAATTACTTCTGTTAGATCATTCTCTCTTACTTATACCTGTCGTTACAAAACAGATATCGAACAGCAAGAGCTTTTAAAGTGTAGAAAAGCGAAGTACACCGTTCCATCGATACCGGACGAAGCCTTGGAAAAGATAGAAGCCGAACTGGCGGAGGGAAAGGCGCGAGATGAAGAGATACGAAGTTCCACGATGCACAGCCCGTGGCACTTCAAAGAGGATTCTGAGATGGAACAGCAGGAGAAAAAGTTAAGTTACAGAAGGGATCTGCAGAACCAAATGATCGACAATCGACGAAGACTGCGCGAGTTGGAGGAGGAAAGGCAGCGGGAGCGAAAGATAACGGAAGAAATGGGCGAAACGATGCGCAGAGAGGATCTGGAGGCGGAAAAAAGAAAGAGGGAAACCGTTGCTCTGTTGCAAGCGGAAAGGGAAGCCTTTCTGAAGGCCCGAGAGTTTTGGAAAGAGAAACGGAGGGAGGTTCTCAAGCAAGAACACGACGAGATCACGCGTATCATCCTCAAAAGAGAAGCTCTGGAAAAAAGGGAGGCTGAAGGAATGGTTTATAAAATAGAAGACTCGATACGTTTCAACAAGCTGAATTTTATTTTAAGAATTATATCTCTTTCTGTTTATGTAGAGCGACACGCGCGCAGCGAAAGATAAGATTTTGGAAAAGCTGATGAACAAGTTGACGGAGGAGGAACGTAAACGAAGGGAACGAGAAGAACTTTGTCGAGAGCTGTATTTGGCGGAGAAGGAGAACGAATTGTCGAAAGAGACGATTAAAATGGCAATGGAAAAGAAGCGTATCTCAAAGGAACTCTTAAAAGACATGGTATAATTGCAATTGCGTTTATATGCTTATAGAACATACGTTAAAGAAGAAATGATTGTCAGAGGCTGTGAAATAACAGGCTAGGAACCAGAGAGCTATGGCTGAAAGGAAAGCGAAAGAAAACGCGATTGATGCTGCTTTCGCAAAGTATTTGGCGGATGAGCAGAGAAAACAGCAGGAAAAGGAGAGGCAAAAAGAAGAAACGCGTCGAGAAAGAGGTACAATACCATTTGGTATGAAATTGTCCAATTAAACAACAATTAATTCCATTTTACTTACAGTTCTTCAATATGGAAGTGAATTACGAGAAATAATAACGAAGAATAGAATGCAACGATTGAAGAACGCTAAAATGAAATGTTTCTCAGAATCAACGCTCGACACGATGAAAGCTCAATAGGCAGAGAACAATTTATGCTAGATCAATAGAAATACAATCGTTTGAAATTCTATTTCAGTGAGAAAAAATAATGTCACGCTTCGATATTTTATAATATTTCTAATAAATTTCCGATGCCAGGAACAACCTGGAGAGTTGATAATTCTACGTCTGTTTATTGGTATACAGATATATACAGTGACGCGCGCGAGGAACGCAGTCCTCGTGGGCTCTCGTGGCTCTCGTCGTTTATACAAAGTCCGTGTAAAAATACAGCAGCCCCATCTTATATGGAATATTAAGTACGTGATAAATTAACAGTCTCGCCTCGGACGTGTCCAGCATCGAAAAATCGGATGGGAACACAGAGTTAACGAGCATACCGTCCTGTTCTCCCGATCAGATTTTTCTTTTTGGCAATCGAGGCAATTCTCGAGCGATCTTTTCTACCCCTCACCCCTCCGGCCAGCGACTATTTCCAATTCGATATCGCCTATCGTCGCCTCTCGTTTGACGTCTTTCTTTTCCTTTTCATTTCCCAGGAGGAAGAACGGGTCGAAGTAGTGAAACAAAGAGCACCCGAGCGTTAGGAATGGCTACAAGTACGAACGTTAGCTTTCCCGGTGACCGGCTAGTCGCCATAGTCGCTTATGAACTATTCCTTCTCAATGACAACGAGTAAAAACGGTTAATATCTATGGAACGTAACGCAGTCGGAAATGATAATAATCGAAAACGATTCCGTGAAACGTATTCCTGAGATCACTCGACTCGTCGAGGAAGATCGTAATGTTAAACGGTGGTGCTACACTTTAAATACCCTACGCTGCGTTAAAATCTACACCCTCGTTCTCGCCGATGCGTTGCTCGACGAACGGCCCTCGCCTATGGGCTACCTTCATCCCGAGCAAGCTGAATCGTCTGTTGCGAATTTCGGGCGACATGGCCACTGGCACAGAACCAGAGAAGATCTCGAATTTAATACAGATCGGTCTTAAAAGTAAAATCACATTTCCTTAGACAACCCATTTGCCTACGTTGACTCGCCAATCCCTTTCCAACAGCTTCTCGCTCCTCCAAAGTGGAACGAAGAGAGGAAGATGGTTAATAACTTCAGCCGAAACGGTGGCTACGGTCGCGCCAGCTGATTCCTGCTTCGTTCGACGAACAGTATCAACGTCTAGTTACACTGAACGTTTCCAGCTGACTGTGAACCGTTTAGATAGCATTAGGCCAATGGGTTAATTAAATATTAGCCGCGGAGGAATCGAAGGATCGAGCCTCTCCACGGAGAGGCTCGGTCCCGGTTCGCGTGCGATCGCTATCGACGTGTATACAAATCCACGTAAAACTAAAATCACACATTCTTACGATTCAAGTACACGCACGGTATGTATACACAGAAGCGGATTTTTCTTCATTCTATTCGCTGCGACCGGCAAAATACTCTACTGGTTGGACCAGGGGTGGGCGAACGAAGCGTGTCTCCTGGCACGATGCGGTTATGGCAGTACTTGTCGCGACATATCCTTACGGTTAACGAATGAAACGGAAAATTGTTGTTCACCCGCCCCCGTTTTCCTTAAAGTTACACGCCTTTCATCAACGACGAACAAGTCCGATTGGAAATTCTCTGCAACCTCTCGGCAACGAGGCCAATGGTCATACTTTGTATCCCAGTCAGCCAAGCTGCCTTCTTTTCAGTTTGCTCACCGGGTTCTTGTCTCGCGATACACCCTACCTTTCATCCAGAATCTTAACCACGACACACACAAGCATTTTTGAAACGCACAACTCTCGCAAGTCTCTAAATACTTCTCCTCTTCTATCACGAAATCGTTAATGTTTATAGCGGAAACTTTAACTTCTACTTGCGACTCGAGTGGGACATTTAAACGGTGACTCGGTGCAACAAGAGTTTCTCTCATTTTGAACAAACCTAGAGGAGTTTAACGAAACGATCGCTACCACGGAAATGGAATGATTCGAAGCTATTAATTGTAATGACACCGACAAACGTGCGATCCGTGAACGAAAGGAACTTACAATTGGACTCGATTGGACGCAAAGAGGCTTAAAGCGATCGGGAATGTTTCCTGGGCGGGCGCGCAGTATCGTTTCGATATGGTTAAGCATATTTGACTAATAGCACCGCAGAGTAGAGTAAACTATTTAAAATACGTTTAAGTCTCTCCGATCGACGCCCTCGGAGAAACGAAACTCATCGGAAACTTAGCGAAGGAGGCGCGTTCGTTCATTCTCGCTCGCCTTCACTTTACGCAGTCTCAAAAATACACGTAGCTCGGCGCGTCTTTCACCGTGGTCGCTTACGCGCTTCAAATGCAAATAGAATCCGGCTGATTTTACACCGCGGTTAGGAGTTGCCGGTAAATAGGAACCATATAGGAGAGAATAGTACGTTAGATTAACAGCAAGTGCAGGCAAAAAAGTATCCGGACAGACGATCCTCGAGGAAACTCAAACGGATAGACTAGCTTCGACTATCAACAACGTAAACAGCGAGATGACGCGCGCGTGTATCAACCAGCTCTATCGAATATTTCAGCTGCCTGCTCACTTTCTGTTCGTCTCACAACTAATCGCTGCCGGGGAAACTGAAATAAATTGTCTTTTGCGACTGCGAGATCCCTTTCCCAAGTTTAGAATAGCGGTGTACAATAGGCACGATATAGTAACAGTTTTTAAGTATCTCTCTTTCTCCCCTCTTATCGTCTCGAAAATACGGTAATACATCACTGCTAGAACTCGGTTCTCGCATCGATCGAACGCTGATCCCTGAATATTGTATAAAGCTGCGATCGCAAACGAATCTCGTCTCGCCGGGAGAAGAACGAAAGAAATTGCTGAAAGAGCGTGCATCCGTGAATCTCCTTCTCTTATGCCATCTACGCATACGTCGATGCACGCAATCGCGGCTAGTCTCTGTCTTTTTAATTCCATTTGTTTTTTCTTTTTTTTTTTTAAGTGAATTTGGCCCCTTTTCTTTGGAAGAAGAAAACTTGGCTTGGATCGTTGAACTAGCACTTCCAAGAGAACGCGGTTCGTTTTAAAATGATCGGTTACGCACATATTCACGTGGTGAGTTTACGTTTGAACGCACGACGGACCGTCGTCTTATTACTAGGAAGACGTGAAAAAGAGTGAAAGCGTACGCCGTTAATATGTACGCGTGCGCTTCGTGCGACGCGTACGCTGTTAAAAAAATAAATTCCAGCACAGTAGAACGGAAGAAGCTCTCATTTAGTGGGATTAACGTTGACGTTCACGAAAACACGTCCATTTGATTACGACGATACGACACAAACGACGCTCCCGATTTCACCAATAACAAACGGCTTCGTTTTGATTTCTTACGCTTAGTCGTACGATCGGTTCGCTGGATAATTGTGCTCGCTCGCAAGGTCTTCGCGACTTGGTCGGACGGGATTCCTCGATACGGATCGATTATCTTCGCTAAAACGCGATCTCCTTTCTAAACGAATCGGACTTAAGTGTCTCCGATGCACCGCGGTCACGTGTCCGAGAAGAGGAACTCGCTCTCGGACAGCAACACTTCGAGATCGGAAGGAACCGTGTGGAGATCAGAATTGGCCGGCTCAGGTAAATCACCCGCACTGTTACCGATCCCTGTAGGCGCTATTTGTCTGGCCCTGCCGATTCTGACTCTGTCCTTTTTCTTCGCAGTCCTTAGAAGCACGCCGGTCCTTGGTAGCTTGCCTCTACCATTGGCGTGCGTCGCGTTCGGCGCCAGAGCGGGCACCTGCGCCACCTTGTCCGATTTCCGAAGCTTCACGGTGAATTTAAAAGGCGGTTTGTACACTACTTGCAGCTTCGCCCTTTCTTTCCTGATCCCAGAGCTCGCCGGTATCTTCGTCTCCCTGGATTCGACCGGTCTCCTCGAAACTGGTTGCCTGCTCGCGGGTAATCTGGTCCCAGCGCTTGTTAGACCGACGGGAGTGGACTTGCTCTTGGGCAGACCGTTCGTGTTGCCTCTCCCCGTTTCCGGTCTACATTGAGAGGACGCCAGCAACCAGGAGCGGACTTTACTCGCGGTGTCAGTGTTGGGTTCCGAGTCCTTCTCCGTCTGCATGGCCGAATAGTCGATCACTTCCTTCTTGTGCTGCTTCTTACGCTTCCTCTTATCGTTGTCCACGTTACTAACCGCGTTGCCATTCGAAGTTATCTTGTCCCGACTGGAGACAGTCTTTTTCCGTTTGTTGTCTTGAACCACGCCGGTAGTTGCGTTTCCTGACCGCTTTCTGGCGTAATCTTCCGCGGCATTCGCCGACGTCCTCTTCGTTTGCGACTGCGGCTGCTTTTTCTTCTTGGACGCGTCTTTGGTGGACTTGTCGACCGCGTTGCCGTGCGAATCCTTATGCTTTCGGTGCCGCCTCTTCTCTCTGACCTTCCTGCTCAGCGGAAGCTTCGCGCGTACAGCCGGTGGATGCACTGTGACCCCCTCCGTTCCCTCCGGCGGAAGTCGTACCGTTTCCGTCGTTGAGCTGTGTATTATCGTGACTGACTTGAGCTTCAGGTCCGGCCGTTTGCCCAGTAGTCGCATGCTCGCCACCTGGATTCAAGAAATTAGTTGCGATATGTTGAAAGTCACAAAGTTTTACGTTTACGCTGTTCTACCATTACATATAATTCAGGAAGATGTTAGCGGCCTAATGATCAGTAAAAGTCAAGCTACGATATACTTTGCACTGGTGACAAGTAGTCTTGCGGCAGGGACACGGATCTAGTTGCTCAGAATGGAAGGTTTTCACCTGTTTCATGTTATATGAACATTGAAAAGCTTGTCATGAAAGATTTAGTAGCATCGAACGAGAACTAGCGATCGTTACAAATGCTGCAGACAAACGACCCTACTTTCAGGCGTCCCTGAACTTACTCTCAATACGTTTCGTATCTGAGCGTTTCCTCGATCGTTTCTGGTATAAAAATCATCAATGTAATATTGTAGGTAACGAACTGTCTTATTAAAAGAACAACTCGAATGTATAGAATAAGAGAAAGTATTCGTAAAGTAAGAATTAAACGCGAAATAGTGCTTACCAATAGAGATACTGCAGCCAAGACGATCAGAGCGGCTGCATACCAGTGATCAACTATCCAACGGCGGAAAGTGGCCAAACTTTCGTCCGATAGTAACAGTTTCCGCAAGGTTGCCAATGGACCGCTTGGATCCACCTGTACAACATTATGCAAATGAAAAATAATTACGTCGATAAAATTATCAAACGGTATTGTACCTCTCGACATTTTTGGAAGACATCACAGTATCCGTTGTAATCGTTGCATGGTGTTCCCGGCTTGGAGAACATGTCCGGTATATCATAAGGCGGAGAGTTCCACATAAAGGACGATCTATCGATTGCAATATTAATTATCTGTATCAATCCCTAACGTGAAACCCGAATATATAGTTAGAGAAACGTACAAGCAAGGTTGATTTTCTCCAGGGAGACGACAGCAGAGCTCGCAGGCTTTGGTTGGCGGATCATTCGGGCCTGGAATGCATTGGCAAGATTCCAATCCGTACGCAAGGCATATACTGCCCGTGCACTCCTACCGAACGAGGAAAAAAACAGAACAATTCATACGAAACTGTTCTCTACTCTTATCAGAGAGTTTCACGGAACACTCACCCCCATAAAACACACGAGTTCTCGATTACAGATTGTCTTGTTTGGTTTGTTGATCGAAGGAGGACAATACGGTGATTTGCCATCGCAGAAGCTCGCGTCACGGCATCCATTGTCGTCTCTGCACTTATTTCCAATCCTTAACTCGCAGCCAGCAGTGCAACACGGACCCTAAAAGAGTAATAGTACATTTTACCACTAGAAACGAGAAGAAACAATTGAAAATAAGTGATCCACGTACTTGACTAGGACTGCAATTGGAACGTGGCGTGAGCGTACACGGAGTTTCGCCAGCCGGTGGGTAACGTCGTTGCGGGAAGCAACACGAATCCCTGCAATCTTCCTCCCAACCGCAGTCGCATTCTTCACCCTCTTCCACGACACCGTTCCCGCACAATGACACTTGCGGTTCTAGAGGCACACGTATATATAGTTCGACGCGAAATAACGTGAAACAATAAGCAGAGGGTGTCGCGTGCAGGGGACGCTCGATATCGACGGGGGGGCATAAAAATAACGAGCAAGAGACTGACCGGTGAAGCAACCCTTCGGAGAGCGAGCCTTGCTATTCAGAACTGGGTTTATGGCACTCAAGCTACACGGGCTGAAACGATTATTGTTACGCTTGTCTCCGCTGGTAGCACGAGCGAACATAATGAAGTTTCCATCCTCACCACCGGGCGTGCATTGTTCCGGATCGTGCTGAAACAATGTAAAGTGGCGTCTCGTGTTACGCGCTCGTATTGACAGTCCCAGAAAAACAGGTTAACGTCAAATTCCTCTACCACGAGCACTCTCTCGCGCTCTCCGTAACCATTCGAACGACAAAAGTTGCACGAAATTCCGGCAACTTTTAGGATCGAATAATTACGAGTCACGGAGCCGCATCTCAAGCCGAAGGGGAAGATAAATTAGGAGATACCTACCGGCGAACCGAAGTTGTGACCGATCTCGTGGGCCAAAGTGACGTGAGAAACTGCCGGCGGTACGTGCTTGCCATAATTCAATAAAGTCACTATTCCGGTGTTCAGCGACTTCATGCTGCCGCGATAGTGCTGCAAAAGTTCAAAAATCGTGCGTCTCAAAGAGCACTCGTCCCGTTTCGCGGTGGAATTACCCTCGAAAGAGTTTAACCGAGTATTCTAGCGAAGAGACCTACCCCGTTCTTCTCGCAAACTCCGCCAGCGTTTTTCAGATCGCCTGTCCAAGCCAAGCCCAACGTTCCCATCTCGAAGTCCCTGTACGTGAACATGTAAGCCAAACAGAACGCGTCGTAGTCCTCTTCTGCAACGAAGAAGAACACAGAGCAGATCGATCGATCGTTCCCTTTCGCCGCGAGCAACGATCGACCAAACGGCTATTGGTCGAGTGTACAAGGCTAAATAAGATTCATTTACCGGAGAAGAGCTCGAGATATTTCTCCACGCCGTAGTTGCCCGGGAATCGATAATTGGGATCTCTCAACGCGTCCTCGCTGTGCACTTTCACACGTTTTATCATGAAGCTGATGTTATCGGGTCTGCCGTCCTGGTTGAAATCTGGCAACAGCGACGAATCCGTGCGATTTCTCAACCCCAATCAAATAATAAATCGCTGTGAGAAATTCGATCGTACCGGTATGCTTGTAAATGGAATTGACCCTCTGCACATGCCTCGTCATCACTTCGATGCAAGCCTCTTCCGTCCCGTACCTGGCGAAAAATTGATGATCCGCTTGCAAGTAGAGCATGCAGGTGGTTTTCCGCGGGTCCACGGTGGCACGTTTGCGCAGATGCCTCGCGATACGATCGTCCACGTCGCTCGTTCTGAAACGGAGAGAGGAAAAAGTGGCCAGTCTAGTCAGAATCGCGTACAAATAATTCCATACTCACGTTTCCATACGCGCCGCGCTCTTATCTCTTCCAGAGATGAAAACCCGTGCGCTGTTTTCCTTCGAGTAGTACAGAGCTTGTCTCTCGCCGAGCAAAGGTTCGTAAAGCGTCCGTGAGTCGTTCCCGTAACCGTTGCTCCTGCAAAAGGGTAAAGGAACGATGTCAGTATTAAATGCAAGAGGACGCGATTACACGCATATAGACGAGCGAATCCTACGCGGTAAGCTATGCGTGTCGGTTCTAGAGAAATTAGAAAGAGAGGGACAAGCCGCGGTTCAACACTCGTCCGGGTTAATTGCCAACGATTCGTCGTCCATTCGAGGAATGTTTGAAGAGCCGCGGTTTAAACCTCGTTATATCTCGGCGACGCGACTCTGTATGCCTACGAATAATGCGTCAGGGAGATTGCTAACGAAATTAGCGACGAGGCGGGAGGAGCAGCCGGTGTGTTCCGAGTTGATAAACCTCAGACGGTGCAGACTGGTTCTCCCAGTCTCTCGTTAGATCCATTTTCATCCTTGGTTAACGTAACACGATTTCACCCTGGCTGTTTTAGAGGCGTTATCCTGTTACATTAATGAGCGACCGTCTGCGACGAGGCCTGGGAATCCGCGTCTCCTCCATCGCTTTGCTTCCTCCGCGCTCTATATACCAGCCCGTCCCGTTCTCCTCGAATTTCCACGATGAATCGGAACCAGTTACGATCGTCGTTAGAGAGCGTATATTGTTAGAAATTTGTTCACCTTTCCGAGAGATCGCGAGAGCCCTGATGCAAATGATGACTGGCGCATGGCAACGCTCTTGGCGGCGTTAATACGTCCGATGCCCGATACGCTATGCTGTGATACGACGGGGAAGTGTCTCCTTCGTTGTTCAAGTATCTGCTGGTTGGCTCGATGTAATATTCTTCGAATCCTGTGACCACCGTGCCATCGAACAGGCCGTCCTCCGTCACGACCCCTTGCACCATGGCGTTGTCGTCCTCTGTAAATTAGGAAAAATCAGGAATCGGTATTATTTGATGGCGTGCAAAGGCATGAAAAGAATTCATCGAGGGATGGAGATGATGCCATTCCGCGGCAACCAATTGGCCGCAGTGGCTCGCGTTATCGACGTGATACCGTTCCCTGACCCGGAGAAATATCGCCACGGCGAAAATAAGTGGCACGCCGGGAAATTTGTTCTCCGCGGAGAATGGAAAATAATTTTTTTGCTGCCTCTCCACGCGCACACCATCGCGTTTAAACAGAACCCTTTTGCGAGGCAGGCTCGCGGAGGAGAGAACGCCGGTACCTTTTACGATCTCGCACAGTTGCGAAAGTTCGTAATGAAATGTACGGTGTGGTTGTGCGCGAAGAGTCGCTTTTGATCGAATCCAACGTTTCGTTCTTGTTGTACGTTTCGTAGAGGTACTTTTCTGGAATTAAAATCGTGTAACAGCCCTCCTTTCAGCGAGGCCTCCGTTTCGAGAGGTTCCACCTTGTAGGTCGAACCAGCGACAGGGTTTGTCAAACGCCTCGACGATTTTCAACGGTATCTTCCCTCGGAAAGACATGTATTTCTCTTCGATAGATCGGTCTCTACCTCGTTCTGGCGATAATAGAATTTCACCGTTCCTCTTCGATCGATAGAAACGGCCTGTTAACATTAAAATAAGCGCACCGACGCGTCCACGTTTTGTGTATACGTGTAATCGTCTGTTCGCACGGAAATCGAGCGAATCGTCCTCTATTTAGATTCAGAGAACTCTGGACTAACTTCGTTCCGTGTTCTAGCGCTCCGTCGACGGCTTGGCTTCCGGTTGAAGCGATAGATTTCCGAGGCAAACTCTCGAATCGAAAATTGTCTCGGGAGGGTGAGCGGTGCCGCGATGCAGCTGGGGATGGAGACAAAGCGAGAACCTCGACGAGGACGGAAGAAAGAAGGGCAGGGGACTATCTATTTCCGTCATGGACGTCGTCTTCGTCGGGAATTACACCGTTTCGACGATTTCATAATTTCCGGACGAGGGTTTCCACTCTCCTTCCGTGTCTACAGGAGGAAAAACTGGGTCGTCGAACTTGGAACTCGCAGGAGAGACATTCATCGTAGAAAAGGATCCGCGATTCCTTTGGCCAGGCTCGTAATTTCCACTCATCCTGTAATTTTTAATCATCGGAACGGTAAAGAGGTAGGAAAAACGAAAATCAGGAGTCGAAATGGTGGCACGTGGTGCCAGCGTACATCTGACATAACTCACCGTGGGTAATTGCGTCCCGTTCATTACTTCTCCCACTCTCTCCCTTTCTCTTTTCTTTTCTCTCTCTTTCTCTCTCTCTCTTGCTCGCTCTCGGTCTCTCTCCGTAGTTTCTCGTCCGAAAACAATTGCTCGGACGCTCTTCATAATTAATCGAACGATACACGGCGCCGGTAGACGTTTAATTTAGCATTTTTCACCGAGCAGAGCCAGCGGCTCGAGCTCTGCACCGGTGGACGGTTCACTCGGCTAATTGTCGATTACACAAAAGGCCGAATTCCTCGAGCGAAACGTTTCCTCTGCCGTTCTCCTACGGCCTTACCCCTTTCACCCTCTTATCGCCATCTACCGGCACGAAGAGACAGGAGGAACGAACGAATTATACCAAGGCTTTTCCCTGCAATTAAGTGTTTTAAATCCCTCGATGGGAATCCCAGGATGGGTAAATTCACCCCTCGTGCGAATCGATATACTCCCACGAACAAAGGAAACGATTGAACAAAGGGCTCACCCCTGCACTCTCCCTCCTTTTCTCTCTCTCTCTCTCTCTCTCTCTCTCCCTCTCGCTCTCTCGGTGCGGAACTACGCTTCAAGTGAAATTACCATTTAAGCGGGAATCGAAAATCTCCCCTTGAATGCTGGCGATCGACCAGCGAAAAGAGAGAGAACGAAAGGACCGGAGAAAAGGGGATGCTCGTTAGCTCGCGATACATCCGGGAAAAATTTCCCTCTTGAATCTCTCCGCGGTGTACTCGTGGTCTACTCGCATCGAAGTCGAACCTTCCAGCTGTTCTGTCAATCGCGCGGAGGTAGAAGCCGCGTATATTGCGCGTGCACGATCGCTGGTTTCGGGTTTTTCGGGCGTATTGAACTCCGGCAGCGCGCGCGAGCCTCGCCGTGAAAAAATCCATTTAAAACGAACGTGCCAGGGAACGGTTTACAAAACGATATGGTTAAGTCTTGCGCGGGTCTGACCGCTCGGATTGGACTGGTCGCCGGTTTACACATAGTCGATACCACCCGTTCCCCGGGCGTTTCCGCGGGAAACAACACACCGTGTATATATACGTGGACACGCGATCTAAAGCGGAGGCGGAGTAGGGGGGGAATAAAAAAAAAAAAAGGAAAATAGAGTAACCAGAGAGACGGGGGCGAGGTCGATATTCAGATTACAAAAGAAAATACCGTTCGTTATTTAATTCGGTCCGTATAGCGGAAACGTGCTCAGCCGATATGCGTGTCGACTGCAAACGATATCCCACCTCGATAGGATATTCCTTTCTTTCAGTCGCGTAAGTGGAAAACCTGGCTAAATTGCTTCGCCTCTTTGGGCAGGAATTTTTTCAACCTAGGCAAAGGGTCTCCCCGACTATGAAACGGAATAACGTATCGTCAGTTTTTCTTTGAATAATTCTCTATCGCGGACACCTTCGTTTTAATCCATCGAAGAAGAACCGAACGTAGAGTCGCACGCAATCCGGGGTCTTCGAGTAATTGAATTACATCGAGTTGCGTTACGCAAAAAGCTTCTTAAAGATCCATCCATTCGACCGGTGGACGAAAACAAGGGAGTCGACAGGGAACTGTACAGCGATCCGCTGATTAAGCGTCCAGCAAAACACTGTCGGTGATCACGTTCACGCTTTCACGCTCCGCAAGAAGCGGGCCATCGTCCAGGAATCGATCGAACGATATCGAGGAGTATCTTTTTATCGTCGCGTTCGGAAAATGAAGGAAGTCCACCAGAGAGCGGTTCTCGGTGATGAAAACGAAATCGACGGATCCCTCGCCGTCCAGTCTCCTCGTCTTCTTCCTTTTATTTTCGTTTCCGCGCCTCGGAGGACTGGCTAATTCGATCCAATTCCGCGAGAATTGATTAGTCGCGAACCTCTCGATTCACGGAGGAGCCTCGGAGACGCAATCGAGGCGCGAGATTCAACGAGATGGCCGATGGAAGATGGCGGCCTGCCGGTCCTCGGTTACTTCCGTTCGACAGGGTGAAGCGGAAGGTACGGCCGCAAAGGCGAACAACCCGTGGAGGAGTAAACGCGTGCAACGGCATCTGGAAGGGTGGAGGAGGTGGGTGAAGAAAAATACGTAGCATGGAAAGTGGAGAAAATTAGATTAAAGTCGCACGACCGCGTGGAATGTTCCCCTTCGAATTCACTAAAAAATCCAGCCTCCCAGGGGTACGTTAAGAGTTCTGTCTGGCGTGAAATTATCTTCGAGCCGGGAAGAAATCATGTTTCGTTTCATACAGGATCGAGTCTCTGTGCCTGGAAGAAGAAAGGAAGCAGCGGGTGATATTAAAGAGGGGATGAAACGTTGCACTGGGACGCGTAACTAAATATTAAACTCGGATCGAGTGAAAAGAAGGAACACCTGGGGAAGGTGTGGCGGCAGGCGTTCGCGAACTTCTGGTTCGCGTTTAAAAAGAATATTTCCCGCTAACCCGATACATAATAGAAGCGGTACTCTGTCTGGCTTGTCTCGGGTGCGCGTAGCAAATTCGACGAGCGTTGTTCCACCGCTGAAAGTGCAAGATAAACGATAGTATTGTGCAACGGTGCATAATCAGCCGCGGAACAGGGACGAAAAGAATGGAGAGCGAGAGAGTCTGCAGGATGCAGCGAGAAACCGCGAGGGAACTGTTTCAAGGATAACTAGTAGAATCGGACATCCTTAGAAAAGTTTAGCCACGGTTTGCTCGACGACGACGACGACGACGACGACGATGACGGCGACGATACTACGGTGTTACCACTGTGCTTCGTGTTTCTCTCGCTCCGTCTCTCTTCTGCTCCGCGTTTCCCTTTCTCTTCCTTTCTCTGTCGGGTGTTCGCAATTCCAGGCCGTATCGGCTGGCCACGTTCGTTCGCGTTAAAATCAGCTGCAAACTCTTCCCGCCTAGTAATTGACCTATTTCTCGGGGCCTCGACGCGATATTCCACTCCGACGTCGACGAGCGAGTGAGAGCGAGCAACCGGGTTAATTCGCTTTAATTCGAGAAACGGTCGGGAACAATCGACTGAGTCTTTCTCTCTTTCTGGCCGTTCATTATTCCACCTGGTAAATCCCAAGAAGAATTCGGTTAATTTAGTTTAATTCGAGTAGAACAAGTCTCGGTTTCGTACCTGTAACGCTGGACAGCGGTCGACTATAGGTAAATTATTTGAACCGGTGTTTCATTAGTTGTATCCGTTTAAAAGTATTCACCTGGAATTCGTTCGATAATGTTTACTCGTCTCTCGAACTCTTTTGGTTTCGTTTAATTATTCAGAGGACAGTAAGTGAAACACCTGCTCTCCATCGGCTGACGAGGGTATCCGTCTTAAATAAGATCTTCCAGTTCCATTTCGAAGTCGAGGCTCGTACAGCTGTAAGAAATTCGAACCGACGGCCGCGACGGAATAATCGATTCTTCCCTTTGATTAAATTCGACAGAAATTCGTTATTACGCTTCCGGTACCCATCGGCCGCCCCGGGTAAGAAGAACGCGTCCTTAATTAAACCGTCTCGGAGACGTCGTTGCTCGTCGGCGCGGCGGGCTCGTCCGTAAACTCCGCGGGAAAAGAATAATCATCCCCTTTCATCTTCAATTAAGAGCCTAGAGGAGGTATCCTATTCCCAGGCTAAATACGAATTATTGGAATCCGGTCTAATTTAATCTTATTCAGCCTGGAAGAGTCGCGACAACCAGAGTACGGAGTTTCCGCTCGAGGAGCCGGATCGAAACGGAACGTTCCACGGTGAAAGGGAAAGAGCGAGAAGGTGAAAAATGAAAGGAAGAAAAGACATTTGAAGAGAGCTGGATGTTGTACCTACGCCTGTACCTCGCTCCGGAGAGGAGCGAGGCCGATCACGGGCATGGAGAGAGCGAGCAGAGTGAGCAATGCGCGATGGAGAGGAAACGGAAGAGCAAAGAGGGCGGCGAGATGGACGGGGCTGCGCGCGAGCAGAGGAGCCTTCATGGAGCGAGCCGGCCGTTTTTACGGAGAAAAGCTCTGGCGCTCGTTAGTGGAAAAATCCAATTTAGTCGGGGAGAGCGCAGAGGGGTGGGAACGGTTAGCAGAACTGGTCCGCAAGCGGGATCGCGAAGGCTCGAACAATACGCGTCGCGTGCGCGCGACAAACACGCCGCGCGGCGTTCGTGTACACGGGGAATATGCTCGACGAGCTTGTTTTATTGATTAACAATCGAATTACGCCCAATCGCCGGCGCATTGATTTGAATCATCGCTGCACAGTGTTTTCGCGCGTTTCCCGACGACCATTTAAAATCGTCCCACTCGGTGCTTTTTTTTTCCACCCCCACCGTCCCATGGGCACACGACGAACTCTTTTTAATTAGCCGTAACCGTGGGATGGAAGTTATTTAATTCGATCGTCCCGCGAGCGTATCGACGGAATCAAGCGCGGTTCACAGTACTCGTGTAATCAACGAACCCAGGAAAAGTAATCGCCGCGCGAGTTGCGCTCCCGTGCGTCTTGGCGAGGATAATTTTTGTTTCTAGCCATCTTCGCTCGAAGAAGAGACAAATCTCTGTACGCAACTTGTGTTAATTCTTATCCGTATTACGTTCCAGTCTTACGCAACAAAGTAGAAAGGAAGCAGGATAATTAAAGATGGTAATCGCGAGGGTCGTAACATTGTCTCGAGTCACCATGACCGTTTCTAACCGCTCGCTACTTCGGATCGTAAATCACGACGGTGGAGTTCGACGAAATCATTTCCAAATCAGTGACCATCCACCCTCCCTGCATTCCAGATGCAATTTAAATTCATGAGTCGAGCAGGTCGCCAGGCCAAGGAACGTTAAGCGTGGTTGCGTTGCTCGTCGACAACCAAAGGATCAGTTGCGAATCAAAAGTCCAGGAAGAGGCTGGTTCCACTGGATGAAAACGTAACAAGTTGCATCGAGGCGATCTTTCTTACATCCCGGCTTAATTAGCCAAAGTAGCAGAGCGTTAACCGCGCGTTTTATCTCTGCCATTTTGTCGCGGTAATTTGCAACCCTCGAGTGTGAAAAGCTCCGAAGCGAGGAGCCACGGTTATGAATACGTCGGAGCGGAACACTGGCGACTAGCCAGAAGAACCTGTCCTTTATCGTGGACGAGGCTAAGTTGGCCGTCTCGAAATTTAATCGAGTTGTCGGAAATAAAACGGTGAATCTGAATCCGCGAAAAGCTTCCAGGAATGGTGATAAAATAATGATACAGACGGGTTACTCTGTTCATCGATCCGTTCGATTTAGGAGAGTCTGTTTTCAGGGTGGCTGGTGTTCAAAGAGAGACGAGTCGTTGATTAAAACATCGTCGCTCGTCCACCTTGGCGTAGAAGAGTCTGTTCGCCTGTTCAGAAGGTTGCAACGGATGGAATTTTCTAAGCGACTCGCCGCGACGTCCTCCGTGATTCTCCATTATCGTAGCACGCCAATCGGTCGTTTCCTGGCGGCGCAATTACACGTGGGTACATCGTCAATTAGGCAAGTTTAATCGGTAATCGGATTATCAGTGATACGCGTTATCCTGCCCCGTTGCACAAGCCAGTGTATATTCTGCTTCGCTGACACGCACACAAGTATCCCTCGACCGTAGAAACATGTACACACAGACGGAGGACGGCAACACCAATCGAAAAGTCAAGTTAATTTAATCGTATCGTTCGAGCAATTACCGCGCGCCCTGGCCGTTTTCACGGCGTGATAAACGGCTATTGTAACAGTCATTATACGTACAATTATTTCATCTCTTCCGTAGCTCCCAATTACGTAGCTATCGACACGATCATCTGCATCTCTCTATGGCGCGCGTCGATTACAATTTCGCTCGCGTAACGCGGCTTTCCAAAGCTTTTACGGTCTCCCATTATTTACCTCTGGTTACATTGTCCCGCGATCGGTTAACGAGCTGTTAATGAAACGCATCGTTCAGCGAACGCTAATCACGCGTTAATCATCCACCGCGGCGCGTATCCACGTCGCAATTCGTTTTCAACCAATCATTCTCCTGCGATTCACCGTTCGTTTCCTCCTTTTTTCCTCGCTTTTCCACGGTATCTTCCCGATTGCTTATCTTTCATGCCTCGATTATAATTATTCCAGGCAGCCCGTGTCCCCTCCCAGCTTTATCCGTTAATTCAAGGCAGATCTAACCACCGAGGTAATTGCCGTTGTTGCGTACTTACACGGTACGAGGCAGGATAAGGCCCGCAGTAATTGACTTGCCTTATTCCTGGAAGCGGAAAACACTTGGGCTCTCGTTGCTTTTCGCTGTGCATCGGAAGGCGTAACCGTGCCTCTTAGATACGGCAGACCTTTGTCTCGTATCCTTGTATCTAACATTTACAGGCCAGTGCAAAAGTAACGCAGCCGACAATTTGTAAAATACGTGGATGAAACTCGACCTAAAAGTAGACACTGCATTACTCTCAATTGATTCGGCATGGACTACGTAAAAAAAATATAGTTTCCAATCGGATGCAAGCTTTTGACAACCTCGGCATTTTTGTCTCGTTCTGTACTAGTGTAACAACTTGAGATGGTGAAGCAATTCGTTGTTGGTCGAAAGGTCCTTTGCGTGTTCTCCACGAGCTAGGTGGAAATTCAACAAGTTACGCGTGGAAATTTCGCTGCGAAACGGGTGAAACCGGCACGATACCTCTGGTAAAGGCATTATTAAAGGAATAACGAGGATTCCAGGTTGAAGTTCGAGTAGGTCGCGGGCCCGCGCGTCTACGTCTACGGCGTACTTGTACGCGATCAAGTTTCGAGCAGCGGCGAGGTTGCGGTCGGACCAGTTCGAACTCATTCGGTGCACGAAATTATATTGCGGGCTTCTCGTTCCTCCCGGTCTGCTGGAACGCGCGGTGGAATCAGATAGCCCCTCGATATTGCCATATTCTTGCGTATGCAAGACCTCCGCTATCGTGTAACATGCTCGTCCAGTGTCCGAGCTAACGAAATTTCCATCCCCCAGCTTCCCTCTCTTTCTATCTTTAAATATCATTACTCTCTTTTATATGTACGCGAGCAACCCGCGTTATCCAAGCTTATTTGCAGTGGGTACTCGACAGGCTCCAATTATTTTTATCCCTTATCAACCGCGTGGACGAGGCAGCGAAATAGTTCTTCCTTCCATCCGTTCTTTCCTTCTTTCTTTCCTTCCTCCGCGGTGCATGACAATGGAATAAATTTCCGTGACTCGGCCTCGTCGACCGGGCAAAGTTTAAGTCCCCGCCTCGATGTGCTGGAAGCATACTTCAGTTAACAATTGCCAGGTGAAACACTTGTGACGTGATTACGAAGGAAACTTTGCGTATCCGTGTATATAGCGGATGGAATTATAAGACGCTCTATGTGTATACTCTTTCGAATCGTCGAACTTCCGAGTTCCCACTCCTACGGCGAAATAATTCATCGTGGCATTGTTCTCTCGTGGGCTCGACTCCGTAATGGCGCTCGTTAAACAGCTCGAACGAATCGATTTTACGTATCGCTTGCGCCGGAAGAATTGCCCGACGATTGCCTTGTAAACCTCCGGCTGGTTGTTCCCTTACTACTGGATCCTCGAGATCTATTATCGGCGGAGGCTGTTACATCGAAATCGACGTGGAGAATTCCGGGGTCGGTGCAATTTCGTTTGCAAGTCGAAAGCCAGGCGGAAGGGCAGGACGGTTGCACGGAGAGTTTGACGAGCTCCCAAGCATCGGGCACGTCAATGGGGTGTACACGGGTTCACGTGAACGTGGTCGAGACCTTTCGCTCTCGTACACCTTCAATAGGGTATCTGGCTTGTTTCCAAACGACCGCGACTGCGAGGATGACGACCAAAATGAGATTCTCGGTTGAATGCCTGGAATCGAGGCAAGGATTACGCGTCTCCTATCGAAGGACGTCAACTACGGGGAACGAACCGCGTCGGGTCGGTGACCGGCCAGCAAATTCCCGTGTTAGCGGTTTCTTTCCGTCTATTCCGTCTATCTTCCAATTTCCTATTTTATTACAGCCATTCGCTAAAGTTCTAAAAGAAAAAATGTCACCTTTAAATCGCCCACACGGATTTCGACACAACTTTTATAGGATTCCGCAGCCGGTCGATCGTACGTATTTTTTTTTTTCTTTTTTTATTCAAGCCACTTTTGCCCCCGACTGCACGAGCTTCGATGGGATTCGAAATTGCGGGTAGCAAAAAGCAGCGAAACGAAAAGCGGAAAATTCACGTTAGCCCGATCGGGTCGTTGAAAATGCGGTCGTTTGACGCTGGATCCTCTCAAAGGAATATCGTTCTGTATGCTTACATATGTAACGGTGGTCTCGCATCGGGCGGCCGCTTTACACTCTTTATCGTTATCCTATATTAAATTGAAAACGTCAATTCTTGCACCAGCAACCATAGATTTTTGCAGGTTTCTGCTCCGTTGACTTGAAAACTAGTGGAAATCTGAACGACTCTGTGCGTCGTTCAGACGCGAAACGTTCCTTCGAAGAGATATACATACACGCATGTGTGCATAAGACAGCGGGCGAAACTCACCCAACACGGTGCCCACGTAAGAATGCGACGCGTCGAAGTCGATGGGGCCGTCGGTGCTCTCGAATGTTGCATCCTTGCTGAACAACCCATTGTCTCGAATTAAGCGCAGCGTCCATTGTCTGTAACAGCAACGCGGATTATTATTACCAAGTGTCAGACAAACGAGAGAGCTGAACAATCCCGTAACGCAATGGAAAGAAGAGAATCGAGGCGTAATTAGCTAGGTTTCGCTTTTTTTTCTCCCAAGAAAGCATCGCTTGGAGGCATCTACGCCGATCCTCTCACCGATCAACGGGATTGGGTTTTTACGTGCGAACAATCCCCGCCTCCGCGATCAGATTCACCGCGGAAGAACGTCGCGCGATGAGTCACGAGCGAGGAAATCTTTGGAACGGCAAGTTTCGCCACGCGAGCATCCAGATGCTGTCTTTCCACTGGTCCAAAATTAAAATGACGATAGCAAAGAGGTCAATGATAACCTTAGGTAGTCGAGTGACGTCTCACGGTCAACTAGTCCACCGGAAAACGCTCAAGAATCCGCGGTGTCGTTGCACGAGGACTCGAGAGGTCCGTCGGGCCCTCTCTCGTGATTCAGCAATTCCTGGACGATGACGCGATCCCGGGCCTACCTCGGTGCTCGACTCCTCGGGACGGAGAACGTATGCTCGGTCGAAGGACGGGACCAGGCGAACAACGGAAACAACCGGTGCGTCGATGAATCGACGGAGCGCGTTAAATTTAGAAACGTGAAAGGATTCGTAGCGGCATGCGCGACATTGAAACGCGGATTGCGTGCAGAATGCAACGAGGCGCGCTGGCCTAATCCCGGATTCGAGGGTAAAATGGATTAGATTTAATTAAATTTGCAGCGAGCCGAGATTATTCAGAGCCCGAACCCGCGTAGGATCTAACAAAACGTTCCGTCCTTGCTCTACTCGCTTTCGATTAGCCAGAGGGGAAAAATTGTCCAGATTCAAGCGATTACACCGTCGCAGAATGAAGATTTAGGACGAAATTCGCAACGGTATCGTACACCGGGCTGGCGACCAGAGACACGAGAAGGATCTCCCAGGTTTTTGTCCCGCGGAAAGAATTTAATACGGTACCATTACCATAAAGAAACGAGGCACCGGTACGAGAGCTAGGCATTACGCAAGGTATTAACGGAGGAACAACAATTAGTCGCGGATCCTTGTACCCGCCGCTCCCGTGGCCGCATCTGCCGCAATTATTTTCCTAGCTTGATAGCAAAAGCTGTACGCGATAACGGTGAACCGTGTTCCACCGTGGTCGCGCTTTGTCCCATGGAATTGGTCCCGTTAAGAAATTCATAAAGCCGTCCGAGGGCCGCAAAAACCAGTCCGCGACCCGAGGTCGAGCACCGACGCGACGTTTAAACGATCTATCGTCGCAACGCATTGGGTTCCCTGGTGATCCGAGCACCGCGGATATTTCCCTAAGTTATTCATACGGAATGAAACCGAGAAAAGCGCTGATACCGTCGATTTATTGCGCGGACTTGTCCCTCGTCTTGTCCCCTATTTCCACGTCATCGCTTATCTCGCGCGGCCACTTCTGAAAATTCATTCCGGCGAAGCCATACTCTGGTAATCCCAGCGTGCAGCGTCACGCTGTGGGATACGTGATTTCGAATGTTCTCTCTCTTTTTTTCTTTCCCTTTGTCAGATGAAACGAGAAACCTAATAACTGGTTTTATGTAGTTTTAGTCCGCAGATACTAAGTACTGAATACCAGAGTGAATTTCCTTTGGTGGAACGCAGCGAAAAATTTCGATTAGTCCCGTTCATGGTCGTCGAATCGTCGGTCCAAAGCGTTCACGCTCGCGGATATTGCAAAAACGGCGCGGTTTTTGCATTGCAAATGGATGCGCAGCGACGCGGCTGCAACATCTGCGGAGAGAGAACATTTTTCGAAAGCGTGCAGCGCTGTCCTTTCTTTCGTTCCTGTTCGCGAGCGTCGCTCGTTAGACGCCTCCGTGTGCGCGACACGCGTTGCTTCGCTTCAACCTGTGCCCACGTGCAAGGGGAGAACTGGATCCCAGCCATCCAGTCTGTTCGCGACGACTATATTCGGAAGGATCGCGCGACAGGAATGCGATCGTGCAGGACTGATACTGTGGGAATAACTTTCGAACCTAAACTGACTTTCTCGGGCAAAATAAAATTATCATTTGAACTGAATATTAACTTGAAATTGTTGAAAATAGTTTCCTCTATTCTTCGGATCTTATTTATATTCTATAACGTTGCCTATCAATATCTAATAATGCAGAGTCTACGAAATGTCTGGAAATCGAACGTTGGGGAGCTACAATCGACCATAAATATCCCGCGGTGGACATGCAGTGGCGCATAATTTGAATAAAAATCCGCGGGAATAATGGAAGCGTTATAGAAATTACAAGCAGATACGCGTCGTTGATCGCTACGACTGGCAAAGAGCCGCGGATACATCCGCGCGGGATGGTACCCCGAAAAGGAAGTCCGGCCCGTGACAAAAGAGGGAAACGTACCAATAAACCGCCTAGCAGATCGTTCTGGCGGGCGGTGAGTTTTAAATCGCGTCGCTGCCTCGATACACAGGCAGGTAGGCAGGCACGTATGCGCGTACAAAGGGCGCGTAACGCCGGAGGAACACGGTTCCGCACACACGAGCGTAGTTCCTTTGCCGCCCTCACCCGCGGCATTATCTTGCCAGTTTGTACCAGGTGCGGCAGGGTGGAAACATCGAGGGTTGCGCGAGGGTCGGCGCGGCGGGGAGCGAAAGAAAAAGAGGAGGCACGCTTGGTACGACATCGAGGACGCCTAGGGTAGGTGGGCCCACCTACCGTTCTGCTTTACATTTTATTGCTTGCCGTGAATTCGGCCGATTTACATAAAGAGACGAACCGCCCCGTCGCTCGGTTATTCGCTCGCGCCTGCCAGAGGCGCGGAAGCTCGTGTCTGCATGTAGCCGTTCGAATTTTCGCGCACCAGCTACTAGAGCAGCCGGAGTTTGTCACCAGGGCACGTGAGAACGAATCGACGGACTCCTCTCTGGCACGCGGACTATGCGAGCTTCGATAGAAAGGGAGAGGAGGCGCGTGGAAGGGCGAGGTCCCAGAAAACCGATCGAATTCAACGGAACGAACGAACGACAGAGTTTCGTTTTCCGACGACCACGCGTACATCCTGCGCGACTGAAATTTAATTAACCAACGGAGGATCAGCCGCGCTTCAGGCTGGGATCAAGCGAAGATCAAAGCTGAAAAGCTGTTTCGTCCCCTTCGGCGTTTTCATTGTCGTGTGCATAAATAGATCCTCGTAATTCCCATCGTGCGATCGATGAACCGGTAATTGGTCCATTTTTTATCGGCTCCGGAATTATTCAACAAAAACTGGATAAGCTGGTTTGTCAGTGAAGAGGAATTGAAGGGTGGTACGGTGGTACATCGATACGTAACAAGCGAGCTTCGTTAATCTGAAAATAATAAAGATCGAAACTTTATCTAATTGCAGGTTTCATTTAAATCGTCTGCGGTTATCGTACCATTGCGCGCACTCTGCTCCATTTTCCTATCTTTTTTTTCTTCCTTCGGAAACAACCATCGTTAAATCAGAAAGTTGAATCGCATTTAACCGTCCTCACTCGAACATTTGCGAATTGCCCGGCGACTTCCGATTAAAGAAGCGATTGTAAATTGTTCAGGAGCACCTGTCCCAACGTAGCTTGCTTGGGGAAATTTATATTGTCCGGTCGTGTAATTAATTTCGTTTAAGGGGAAATTCAGGAAAGCAAATATAACGTAATTTTGTGGTAACAGGGAGAATCGCATTATCTCCGCGGTGTATCGCTTTCAAATGTCAGGAAAGCTTTGTTTCCCAGCTTGATGTAGCACCAAGTATCCTGTAACTCTGTTAATCTACCCTTGTACATCTACACCCTTTACTTGCTGGAAAACGTGCACGTGCACGCGGCGGCTGCACGTACCTACACATGGTATCGGTCCTACACGAACTTGACCTTAATTGGATCTAGGCCTATTGACCTAACCGAACGATAGATACTGCGGGAACGCTAACAAGATTACCAGAGCCTTGATTGAAATCACGTTTTCGTCAAGACCCAAATAATCGCGGCTGACCACTTTCCACGGATGTACTGGGACTCCATATTCCAAGCAAGCCAAGCGAATCCACTATCAGGAAAGCAGAAAATAACCCGTGCAATTTGTACGTAACGAATTAATCTAAATTTTGAGTGTTAAAACATTCGTAGCTGAACGAAATTCACGTTTGTAACTCGGAAGGTAGCGCGATGAAAGGCCTCGCAAGAAAAGTCGCGAAGCAGCAGCAAGCGTCCGACTTCCTTTGATCCAGCAACGGAAGAAAGGAGAGCGGTCGCGGCTGCTGTACGGTAATTCGTTAAAAAATTCTTTAACGCCGTGTTCGTTTCGCGGTGCAACTTCCACGGGGAAAAATGTGCCACGACCTAGCCTGCTATTCAGCCGGCACGCAGCGTTACTTTTACTCCGAAGCAAGAAGCGAGGCGCGGCAGAGGGCAGAAGCGAGGGAGGCAGAAGCGAACTCACTTGTCGAGCGCTTTCAGCCGCAGTAGCAGAGGTTGATTGTCGACCACGTCGGAGACATCGCGGCGCATCCGGTTACGGTGTTGTCTCAAGGCCGTGGTGTCATAGGAGGCCACCTCGTAATAACCGATGTAAGAGCTGTGCGTGATACCTGTAACAGACGAAGACGCATCCTTTCAATACCTGGCCAAATGTCCGGCGCGATTACTCGCTTCTATGTCGTACAGAGCATCATAACCGATCTCCTCTGGCTGGAACGCCACGGACGACAAAAAGGAATTGCAAAATTCGAACCAACGAGCACTACTACTGGACTTTCACTATCGTGGCGAGGAGACAAGGATACGACGGTAATTTCGTCAGACTTCTTTCCACACAACGAGACACTTTGGTCCGTGGGTGGAACGAAGTTTCGGGACTCTCTCGTGGCCCGGTTAATCCGCAATTAAGCCCAACATAAATCACTCGGCGCTATCATCCCTTTCCCCGACTCAGCAAGCAGCAGATCTCGTGGTCGAGTTTTTCGAAAGGCAGCCCGAAGGGAGACTCTTGCAGGAGGCTTTACGTAAGCTGGGAATCCTCTTAGGAGTGTGCGTTAACTTAGATTTCCATCGGACCGAACGCGGCCGTACAGACAATGTTTAGTTTCCACGTTTTCGGTCGATATGTCAGGGTCGCGTAATCGGAGACAGGAATCTATGAAAGAAACGGAGAGTGCACTTGTAATTAAAGTGGCATTCCGGGTCGCATTTTCCATTGTTCGGGTACACGGCAAGTGCCGATCACGGACAAAGGAGCCACTCGAGAAACAAAGCCGAGTGTTGACTATTAAAGCGTCGCAGTTGAGTTTAACAACGACACTTCGTGGCCGCTGCGAGGGTCGCGTCGTACGGCTTGCAGGTTACGCAACGCCCTCCAATAATCTAATTACCGTGGCTCGTTATCGACGCCTTCGCCAGAGGCGGTTTCCAACGTCACTGTCCTCCGACGGACAGTTTGTATCGGATTTTCCATCGAGAATCTCTATCTTCGTAGCCCGCGGCCCATCAGACGATGCGATTCCATGCGCACGTTCCTAAGCAGCTAGAGTGCTTCTACCCTCGTTACGTTATCGGTGAGATAGCTTACGATTTGCGGTAAAAGAAATACCGCGACCCTCGAAACGTGGCTCTCCCTCTTTGGCTTTATCGCAATCGAAGCGATTCATAGGAACTTAAGCGAATGCTGGTTACACGGGGTATACATGTTCAGCGTCGTAGCCGCATAAAAGGGCAAACAAGAGCTTTTGCAGCCGTTAAAACGGGCAAGGAAGGAACCGACCCCTTTCACGCGAAAATCCCGCAATATCCGTTGGCGCTAATCTCCATTAAGCCGTGTTAACGAAGCGGGGAAATTAACGGATAAACGAGAAGGGAGAACCCATCGAAATCGAACGTGACTCACCTCTGTACGGTGGCACAGGATGAAGAGGCGAGGCAACGGCGCCGACCAAAAGGCAACCGAGCACCACCGATAATGTCAGAGGTGTCCCAATTCGAGGATGACGGCCATTCGACCTGAAGGGGTACATCGCGGCCCTTCGGGCCCCGTTGCGCCCTCCTCTACACCAATCCTCGTCCTCCTCTTCCTCCTCTTCCCCTTCTTCATCGACGGCCAGGGCCGTACCGCGCATCGGCTCGACGTTCTCCGGCCCAGCAACAACTAATGGCGCTATCTGCCTTTCGTCGAACAGCCGACCACCGCGCTTTGCGAGTCACCCACAAGGCTCATCGCTCTTCCTCCCTCGTCCGTTATCTCGCTCGCACCTTCGATCTTCCCTCTCCTTCTCCTCCTCCTCCTCCGCCTCTTCTTCTTCTTCTTCTTCTTCTTCTTCCTCTTCCTCCTCCGCCGAACGTGCTTCCGCCACGTCCTCTTTCTCTTCTTTCTCCTCCGTAGGTCGCTCAACCTTTCGACCAACAACCTCTTCCTCCCCCGCGTTCAGCCTTTTTTTCCTCAGCTCCTACCTTCGCCGATCGACAGCTCCTCTTCTCTCTCGGTTCCCTCACGGTCGATCGATCCTCTTACTCCTCCTAGAGGAAAAAAAAAGAAAAAAATAAGAACCAGCGAGGAACAAGGATTAATTTGCGAATAGGCTTCCCCATCAGCCAACGTTTGATCCTAAAGGATCTCTCCGGTTGGTCGGATTTTCTGGCCGCGGTTGGTCAAAGGACCGCGAACAGGGACGAATTCGTATTCCACCGCTTTGTCCGCGAACCTTGTTCCACCGACAAGCGGAATACGTAAATTAACTCTTTCAGGTGCGGAGGTCAAGGAACGTTCCGACACCGCTGGCACGTACACGAAACGATTTAATCTACTTCTTCTCTTGTACGCAAAAGGACGCGATTAGTTTATTCCTACATTCTTACGATTCCTGCCGGAGGTACGGTCTTTGTTTCGCAACGCGACAGCGTTGAAACGATACCAGCAAGGACCGACGCAGCGTAAAAGCCGACTGGGAGGGTTAAACGCAGGGATGCCGCGGACGACTGATTTTACAAGCCACCGTTAATCGGGGGAATAACCAGAGAGCCGCAGAAATTTACGGTGTTACGCAAGAAGAGGTGGTCGAGCGTGAAAACACCGGGGCAAAGTGCGGCTGAAGAAGGCGATTCTTTAAACGTCTCCTTAAGAAGTTGTTCCTGAAAAATTGCCCCGAGGAGCGTGTGCAGTGGAAGCCGGAGGACGCGGCCGGCCAACTTCTACGATAAATCATCGTCAATGTTCGCCATTCCCGTCCGTTACACAGTCCCTAGGCCTTGTATCTCAACGGACGAACAAGCTACTCGATGAATATAAATATTTCACGGTTACCACGTCGTGATCGATCATTTTTTCCCCAAGTATCCGCAAAATTCCCCGTTCCATAACGGACCGGGAGTCTTTCCTCAGCGGCAAACACGGTGCAATAACGATGCTGGGTGCTTACTCAAAGAGGCTCTCCGCCCTCCTGTGGTGGACGCAGAGGGTCGCTGGGTTTGGTCAAAGGGGAACCGATTCTCCTGTCCCGAAAAGGTGAACGATATTCGTGAAAGCTTTCCACGCGTGGTAACGGCGTTACGCGAAATGTTTGTCCACTATAGAGAATCGACTCTGTCCACCTCTCTGTTGGACCCGGTAAACTTCCGCGCGAGCTACGCGAAAACGATATATATCCAGAGGCCGTATAGTCACGGTTCGACAGTTCATGTCCAACCTGCGACGTGTCGATTTTCCCCCGTTTCTTTTTCTCGTTTTCTTTCGCTACGTTTCTCGTGTCGTGGCGGCTATTGAATGACACGTAACCGTGTCGCAACCAAAACGAACGGTTTGCAACCAAACCGATTTCTTCCAACTCTTGCTCCCCGTTCTATCTCACAATGCTCCCCTCTTTTTCTTTTTGCATCCTCGTTACAGTTACCACGTTCAGCGAAAGCTGTTATTTGTAGGAATCGCGCGGATCTTTACGGGGACTTAACCAGGTTGAAAAACGGTAAAAATCGGAACGGAGAAACTAGATGACCGTGTAACTCGCGGATCGCCTTTCCGTTTCTACTGGCGAACGCTGCGCGAACCAGCGAATCGTTCGCGGCCAGCCTACCGTGCAATCTCCATCGTTTCCCTCCTAAGATTTACAAACATCCGCATTTTCCCATATTTCTTTTCTTTTTATCGATCGCGTCGAGGAGACACGCGATTTACCTGCACGGTGGACAAACTGTCGCGCGAGTCCAAAGGTGCAGGAGATAAATATCTATACGCGGATCGGGGAAAACCCGAGGACGGTGAAAAGAAAAAATGGAAAGTACGGCTCGAGGGTGCACGCGTGCGAGGGAGAGATGGAAAATGGGAGGATTCGAGCCGCGTCTCCATGGCGGCAATTTGCAAAATTGTCTCGCGCGTTCCGCTCGGCTCCGCTCGCCGCTCTTCTCGCTCGACAATCCACGAATGATAATCGACCCACGTAGCACGCTACGTGGCTTTGTCCTCTTTCCCCGACGCGAACGCACCGCGTCCGCGGTGTGGAAAGAACAATGGAACGATGAGCGCACAGGAACCGCGGCGTGCGCGCGACCAATTCCCCGCCAAATATTTAATACCGCACCGCGTTTCTACGCGACTAGCCGCGATAACGTATCAATTGACCGTTATTAGCTGGAACACGGGACCGATGGTTCTCGATTGAACAGAACCATTCTACGTATACACAGCGTCGAGCGTATAGCGGTAAACTGGCCGCGGTTCCAACGTCTCCTGCGGCTGATTGCGCGCGTTGCAATTTCCTCCCTCGTTTTTCCTCCTTTTATCTCGTTCCACCGTTCCTTCGTTTCCCCGCAGCTACGCGTTTTCCCGCGTTGGCGTTCATTTTCTCGGGGCAAATTAAAGCAACCGAGGGAACGCTTTCCATTATTTGTAACACACCGTCCGGATGAAATTCCCGTTCGGGTGAATTCATAAATTAACACGACGGTTCCATCCGCGGGGAACCCAGATCGAGACGTAAGACCGGTTGGCGTTCGCTCGCCGCGCGCTTAGGCGGATCCAGGTAACGGTGCTCTGATGGATTTAGGATCGTTGATGCGTCCCCGCGAATTGATTGCTTTTTTTTTACAGCTTTCAAACTTACTTTGTACACGGGACGCCCTACTTACTCGCTGATCCAAACTTCAACATTATGTTGTACGGATACAGATACGAGAGAAAAAATGTTAGGTAAATGTAGGTCGCTTGAAGCTTTATTAAAAAGGTTTGATGGAAACGCGAAACGCATGGAAAGAAGCGTACTCTATGAAGACCAGCGTGATGAACTATTGATTAATAATACCGCTGTCACTTTCAAACAGCAAATTGAAGAGATTGCTGAACGCTTCGACCGACTTACATTTGTCTGTACTCATAGAACCTATCGAAAATTTCTAACAATGATCAATGACTTCATCGAACGCTAAAAAATCAAACATGATACAGCATAAAACCGGCTAAGATCACTGACGTCGCGTAGCGTGGGCGTCAGCGAACATCGGACAATTTTCCATCGAGCGCGCTTCGCTGAACCGTTACCTCGTAACGCGGCGTGCCGGTGAAACACGTTTTGCGTAATGTCCTAAGCGTTCGACGAGCAGAAACCGAACGTCGTAACTTCGCTAAAGCGATTATGAAGAAACGGTCCGTGGTCGAGGTCACCGCTTCGTTCGACATCGAGAAAATTTCGTACGGAAGTTCTCACGCGAGAGCCGGCGGAATACGAGGAAGCGCGGAGCGCACCAGCGGGGATTATTAATTCCTGGCTTAAAACGATTAGTCTGGACCACGGTTACATTGGTCTGGGGAAATTGCGTCGATGAGAGGCAAGGCAAAGTTTTGGGATTATTAAGTTTGAGCTTCTATTGCGATTAGTAGTATTATTGATCGATTCCGCGTGAATGAATTGAAACGAGCAAGTATTATGAAGTACGAAGGCTTGCAGTTTACGAAAATTGACAGAAGATATTAATGGATTAAATGGAATGATTTAATTATGGCGCGTTGCTTGCTTAAGTAGCGTGGTGAATAAATTGAATTGATACCAGGTTGCACGATATCGATATTGGTTGAGCATAGCTTCTGTTATTACACGGTGTTAGTCGATTCCGGCGGGAAACTTCTCCGTCTGATAACGTTAATGAGACTTAACGCATCCTTTTGTACTTGCCGAGAGCAACGCTTTTACTCCTTAAAAGCATCCAAGCTGCGGACAATAGTTTCTACCTCCTAACGGACTTACCGAGTCCATTATTATTTCCTTTTAATGTAACTCACGCATACGTTGTCGAGGACACTATTCTAACTTAACTTTTCCTAACAACTTAATCAACGTTCTCTTATAATTTTGAAGATATTCAAGGACTGAGGACACAAGTGGATTCCTGTCTAAAAACATTCTCCATGTTGCGTCGAAAAAAGAAATACATTCCGACTAGCCTACAGTCGTGTTCACCAAACCGCGTGCATTCACCCGAAAAGTCAGCATCCGGCTGAGACCACTTCCGTTAGGCTATCCTTCGGTGGCGCTAGGGACGTGTTTTACGTGACATTTAAATCTTTCACCGTGCGCGTGCAATCCGACGTAAACATAGAATGTAGCGCACCAAAGAACGATGCACCTCGGCACGCTTAATAGCGACGTGCGTCCGCTCTGTTCTCGTGATGATCGAACGCTGTACTGTGTAACCCCAGGGTGACTTGGTAGTGATCGGGAGAGAAATCTTGCATGCAATTGGCTTGCCGGGCAGCTTACGTTCCCTTCGACAGGTACGTGCCTGGGAGAAGGTATCGTGTATATACATATATATCAGAGAGGAACGCAGGAGTAGACGTGCACGACGAAAAAAGTTATGGTGCTTGCTCGCGGGAATAGAGACGGAAAGGTAAAGCAGAGAGAAAGAGAGGAGAGGGCAGGTAAAACAGACTCGCACGTACAATATTGCGCGTGCTCGCCAGCTCTCGCATACTATCCGACACCTACCAATGCACAGCGGATCGAGTCCTGCCGCGGGCGTCCTTTCCGCCGCAATTCTCGTCCTTCCGACCGGTTCTGCCAGCAGCCCGTCGATTATTCATTTACGGTCATCGTACTGCATCCTGTCGCACTACACTGACTAATCCACAGAGTATCACACGTGTGTCACACCGTAGCGGGCTTTCGTGCTCTCTTGTTCTGCGGTGAACAAAGAAAATTTGTGATACAACAGAGAGAAGGAGGTAGAGGGAGAGAGAAAGAGAAGAAAGCTGAAGTAATAACACACGCGATACTACTCTAACGCAACGACATATACAAGACCGCGTTCCGCGTTGCACTGACGGGAACACTCGTGGCTCGCGCGAACGAAGACTCCGAGGACAACGACTTCCCCTACCTTCGACTGCGTTCGACCCAGCTGTGCTGCGCCCTCTCTCCCTCTGCCTTACGAACTCGCCGCTATCCATTCTTGTTCACCTGATAACGCGCTCTCTTTCCTTTTCGATGATCCCTTCCATGTCTGGACGCAGACCAACGCTTTCCAATAGTGGCACGCTGGTACCATCAACCCCACCATCAGCCACCCCACTCTGGCTACCGTATTCCCGACTCCCACCTTCATATAATTTGACCTTAGCCGTTGGTCAAAGGAAAGGTGTGTTCCAGAAAGGTGTGAAACACGAGGGCGGTCGAAGGGGCTACGTTCATTGCTCTCTTCGTTTGGCTCCGATAGAAACAACCCTACACCCAAATATCGTCATTATTTATCGATTATTCTTACCTTCCAAGACTTTCCTTATTTCACTCTTTGATTAGAAATTTATATGCAATCGTATTTGTATGTATTCAAATCGAATACGTTTTACCTCTTGCTACGACGCGAGAAATTTGCAAAAATTCTCGAATTGAATTCTTGTTCAGGTATTCTAGAAGTTTAGCGCCACCCATATGTGTCGGTAAATTGAAGAAGGTGAGCGCGTGACGTTGCCAAAGTGGGGTTGATCAGCACACGAGGGACCCCTCCGTGGAGAACCCCTGCAGCAGGCCTATTTAACCTCCCTACCCCATACTGCCATCGTCGCTATAATCGGGAGACGTTTGTCTCGTAGAATGTTATATTTTGTTCATTTTCCCTACCTTACGCTGATAGCCCTATCGTTTAGGATGATCTCTACTGATGGATCGATTAAAATGCTTCCGACTTCTTCTCCATCTTTTCTACATTCACAATTATATATTTTAAGAGTACGGTTAAAGCAAACTGGAATAATGTAAAAGTTCTGCTTATAATCGATTGAAATACCTTAGTAAACTTGTTGGGTAAATCCGAGATGATTTTTAGAATCAATATTTTATATTTCTGTCGTTATTAGCGTTGAATATGCAATAATATCGAAGCAAAATCTGAAATTATTTACAGAATTCAAATGGATATCGATCGATTGCAAATGGCTACTGATTGGTACAGGCTTCGCTCGAGACTGGCGCCACTGTACGATGGAAGAAAGTCAGGTTATTATTATTATTATTATTATTATTATTATTATGGCACCTAGCATCACCCTACATAACGCTACCTGACACGTAAACGAGAGACACCGTGAAATTAAAACATTTTGACGATTCTTCCACATAAAGTCTAATTATGGTAATTACAAGTTTAGTATTTTCTACGTTGGATACAAAAATTGTGTGAAAGTTATTAATTTTCCTGGATACTTTTTGGTTTCAGGCTCGCTATTTTCGGGAGGAAGACATAGACGGTAGGATATTAACTAAAATACATTATTCAAAAACATTATTCTATAAAATGAATGTTTACGTGTTTATAGAATTCAGAGAATGCTTTTACTTGTTCGCAAGGAATGGTCAAATACGTACTTTGGATGAACTTACGATTATCATGAGGTCGTTAGGATTGAGTCCTACTATTGCAGAGTTAAATAAATATTTAAAGGATAAAGGTAAAAACAGGTTGAAGTAACTTACAACAGTTAAAGGTTCTTAAAGCCACAAACTTCTGCGCTTAGGTGGGAAAATGTCCTTTGCTGATTTTTTGGAGGTGATGCATTTACAGACCAGAGCTGAAGATCTCCCAAAAGAGGTGATAGATGCTTTCCAAGCAGCAGATAAATTTAGAACTGGCACTATACCTGCTAGACAATTAGCTCACATGTTACTCCATTGGGGTGAGCAATTGAGCACCAAAGAAGGTTGGTTTTTCTTTGCTACTCAAAAGATATTCCAATAATTACCCCTTAATTAATTTATCCATCTTTCAGTGGAACAAATTTTTAGAGAAGCGAACGTGTCTCCGAATGGACAAGTTAAATATGAAGATTTCGTAAAAATAGCATGTGCACCAGTACCTGATTATTACTAAAAGATGAAAATTTTTTTATATTTTTTATAAAACGTTTGATATATATTTATATATCCTTTATATAAACTACACGTAAATCTAATCTAATAAAATAATATTGTCATAAAACAAAAAAAAGGGTTTATTTTCACAGCGGTCTATCTCCGGTAGACGACGAACGTTATACATCTGATCCTTAAAAGTGCTTACAATTATGAACTCTTAATACCTAATCCATCAATCTTATTGGGAACGAAGTTACTCGAGTCCTCGTTGCGCGATTAACTCAATTTCCTCTCGATTTTAACCCTCTTTGGCAATGTTCGTGGTTGGCGGGGAACCGCAGAGGATGACGGTGGTGCTGACGATCGTTGTCAGGAAAAAAACGCAGAGAAGCGCACGATCACTGACCAATGCGACCTGTTTCCAATCCAACTCCATTCGCTCACGACGATCCTGCTCTGCGAGCCGCTTTTCGTTCCTCTCGATCGTCGCGTGCACTCTTCCTAGCACGCGCAACCACTGAGCTTCAAGGCCACCCTCTTTTCCAAGATCTGCTAGTTTTTTTTCCCTAAGTTATAGTTGATCGTACTCAATCTACCCTGACAAGTAAAACTCACCTAAACTAGGGCTGCTACTATTGCTTTCCTCCCTTCTGGTCACGAACTTGGGCGACGATTGCGATTGGGCCAGTTCCGGTTTACAGTGCAGCGGACAATTGTTTTTTCTTCTGGGCTGCTCGACCGGTTCCTAGTACGCGAATCGTACGTATCGTTCACAAGGACGAGCATTAAAGGAAGAGTACAGCCATGCATCGCTTAACGATGAGGATACGTTCTGGGAAATGGCATTCGCACGATTCACTACATTATACGTTACAATCACTATGATATCACTAAACGAAAGAACCCTCGTATTTTCAAGATATCGTTGACCACAACGTTATTATGCGCCGCATGACTGTATAATAGAGGTACAACGGAAACCTTACAGTCCTCTTTTCCTCTTGAAAATTGAGGAATACTATCCTGGCAAGCTTGTCCAACACCAACGATCTTACGATCCCTGGTACTCTAGTTCCTCGAACACCACGATGATGAAGGTTCAAAGTGACAACTGCTAATCCTGACGCGAACGATACCAGACATATACTGACTCCGTAGTAAAGACCTGAAAACAGCAATAGGAATTCGAAGGAATACAACAATTTACTATCGATTCGTTTCATATTATAATTCGAACAAAGTCTATCGTCGATTCGTTCAGGATATTATACGTGTAAGGAGCGGCTTTATCGTTCCAATCCTTGTAAAAGGAATTTCGCGTTTCACTGGAGATAGATAATGATCTCCTTTACTCCGATTTCCAGACAACTGTGCTACAATAGCATTCCCAATTTACACGATTCGTCGCGAATTGTTCCACCATCTTCGTTTCCATTTACACTCGGAAGCGGTATCGCTGCTGTTGATTAAAGATACTCACTTATCAACGGCGTTTTCTCCGTTGGCGGCAGTGTCTCGCGAATAGTCATTAGGAAGACCGTCATAGAGAGAAGCGCCGAAATCCCGAGGGTGACTTTCTCCCCCGACTCCGACGGCACGTAAAATACCAACAGGGCTGAACAAACGGAGAACGAAAGACGAGTTAAAAAGAGTTCTCGCCGTGGAATATCGAACAGAAAGCATTCTTGGGTCTCGCCTGCGCGCACCGATAACTTTCTCCGCCCCGTCAAGAAAGTAAATGAAAAATATCCCGCATAAATTTTTCCTACTACGCTGACATCTCGACTCCTTTTATTAACCGAATACAGCCATGCCCGTTTTTTAGAATAATCCAAATTCCTTAACTCCCAAGCGGAATTCTCTCATAGAAAAAACGAAAAGATGGTAGCTTGGAGCCTCGTTCTTCGCACGATAGCTTTGCGATTCGAGCGTTTTAATGAAATTTTCTCTTCTGATCCGGCAAGAATCCTTGACCCTCTAAGAAATAAAAACTCTATGTACTTGTATAATGCAATATGAACTATCGAAACTTCGATTTCAATCAACAAAACGAAGGAAAGGGTAACGTGTAGATGGACGATTGATACTCACCGACACCGTTGATGAGTATGCATGGAAGGATCAAGTTGAATACGTAGAACATCGGTCGACGTCGCAGTCGTATCTCGTATGTGATATCTGGATACGGTTCTGGACAGCAGGAGTAGTACTCGACGTTTCTTCTCGCAGAGAAATCGACCAGATCGAATTCACCGTTCGCTTGATAATTGCTTATGTCCCCTCGCTCGCTCTGCCACTCCAGTTCCAGCTGGGCAATCAGATTTCTGACATTATTACACGTTCGACGATAGCTTGATTTGGAAGCGAGAATATGCATCTACCCCGCGAGTTGCGTTCTCCTGTCGAATAATTAGCTCCCGAGGGAGTCTAGAAACTGGATTAAAGCATCGTTTCGAATTAGATCCAACGGTACGGAAGTAGTCGCACATGATTACCTGTCAATATGTATCCTTTCGTTCGGACACAGCGATTGACAGGTATCGGACAAGATAAAATCGAAACGACGCGTAAACCATATTCAACGCAACGAGAAATCGAGCTGAGGTTCAAAGCGAAACTGGGGTTGTTTGCTAAAAAGGAACTTCTTTGTACAAAAAGATCTAATTTACACTGTATTAGGCTATTTGTCGAGCAACCGAAACGAATCTTTGTAGAGGCGACCCATCTTTCCAGCTAGATAGGTGCAAGGGCTAAGCTTTTAGGCGGCAAAAACGTAACGGCACGCGAAATGTATTCAACGTCGGGGGATAGGAAATGGGAAAACTCTGTGAAAGGGTGGGCTCGAGCGTCGAGGAGAAAACGGCTGGCATTGAATTCTTCTCGCATACGGGATTAAGCTGTTCGATTTGCCCCTGCCACTTTTGCGACCTGCCGAGCTGGCATTTTCGATTTGCCATCGTTAAGAGACCCTTGGACCTGAAAACCCATTCCAATGTAGTCCCTGTTTCTCAATTTTCCTACCAACGACCCGAAAACGTCTACTCTGCTAAAGAAACATGGTAATCTGTGCGTTACAGTATTGTACACAGGGTGTATTACGAAGGAATCGTCCGTTTTCGGTTACCACATGAAAACGTCCACGTGTCGAGGTGAAACTTTTCCAATTAATTGTCACGGGCGTATTTCACCCAGTCTGTATCAAGATGCGCCCCAAAACTCGCGGGATGTGTCACTAACTTTGCCGGAATTTGCGCAACTTTAGACGAGACCGCCGCAGAACTCATTAACAATTTTCAAACGTCCATTGGACTCGATAGAGCGCGTTGAAATCCGTTTCTTCGGCAGTAGCTTCTCTACATGTAGGCTCCATTTAAGTCTGCCCCCATTCACGGTGAACTTTTAATCCAGGAGGAAGCCACAGAACATCCAGACTTTTTAAGACGAGACGAGAGTATATAATGGGAGAAAGGATCGGGTCGAGCGGCAAATTAAATCCAAGAACGTTTTTAAGTAGTGGCGAGATGAGAGACAGATCCGTGCTATCAACGATGAAGACAAAGCATTTGGTGGGAGGTGTTGGACATCAATGTTAAGTGTCAAGGTTTCGGTCAAACTGACCGCCGACGCCGCCTTTGTATACAGCATGGATATTTTTATTGTCCAGTGGATGGTCCCCTGATCGATATATCACGTTCTCATTTGCATATCGTCCCGAGGGAGGAACTGCGTGAAATTGAGGGCAATACGGCCAAAGATTCAACTGATGCAGATCGCGTACGCTGTCAGATCGATATTTATTAAAGACAAATTAGAATAGTAAAAAATTCACAAGCTTGTCCCTCCGATGAGGAGAAAAGAATTCGATTAACAAGATCGGGGAACGAGAGTAATTTCAGAATCGACGACGATTTGAATAAAATATACGAACGGTTGTGAATGCGCTGGTTCCTCACGTGGGTGTCAGCATGCGCTCACAGATCCGCACATTTTTCAACCGAGTTAATTGCGTGGAAGAACTGCATTCCGTGTTCTATTAGTCGAATTCACTGCCTCGAAATTATTCACAGCATTTCCATTCAATATTCTCTCGTCGACGGTTTCGCGCGTCTCCGGGGACCACCTTTTTGGTATTTAATTTCATCACGTTCGCAGGAAAGTCGCGAATCTATCACAGTGATAATAAAGAAACAGAGGGTTCGTCCAAGTGTATGAAGGAGATCGATGGTGTATCTTACTTGGTATCCATCGTACGTCCAGGAGGCCCATTTCAGTATGCAACGCTGCTCGTCGAAGGGGAAAAACTCCACGTCGATGTCGCAGCTGCTGCGAAAGATTCCGTGGCTCAGCCACACCACTTTCCCTGTATGACTGACGATCACGTTCGTATTGATGACTGCCGAGCTGTACTGTGGATCTGCGCTATAAACAAAACCGAAAGATATAGGCTGATACGGGATAAAAGAAATCGGCACACCGCTACTGCAGCCAATCAATACCAAAACTGTATAGAAAATATTTCTACGTGTCCATCTGTTTTCTGATTGAATTCTATCTTCTATTAAAAAGCAATCAAATAGACAGTCGCACGCGAACCACTTCTTAGCAGATGATTTTTAATAAATGCAAAAATGAATCATATACTTTTTCTTTGATTTACTACTGAAAAATCGGCCGTTACTTGTTGTACAGAATCGTGTCTGGTCTCCAGACGCGATTGTAAGGTACGCGGATCACTTGGATCCCAGCAAACTCCGAAGCGTTCCATTTCAGGTGATGGTCCGTCCATACCTGCGTCACCCAACAATTGGTCGTCAGTATCTGATTCTTCTCGTCCTGTAATAGAAAACACAGCTGTCTCAGTACCAGTCAAAGATTTATTATCATATGCAAGAAGAAGGGGTAAAATATTGCCAGCCAGTCGCGAAGAAAATACGTCCAGTGAAAGATGACTCTCGTTAAAGTATACGCGAGATAAATCTTTGAAAATTCCCATAAGCCTCTTGCGCGTTCCTCGGGTAATTTGTCTTAGGTATTTCCGATTACCCAGGCCTGACTACCTACCGCAGGGATTCTTTCAAGCCTCTCAGACGAGTTAACGGCTGTCAACGCCTGCCCAGCGTTATCGCGAATGCGAAAAGGGATACATCGTAATGAATATAAATCGATATTTTCCGGGCTAAACGACCGCGTATCGCTGAGATGCCGATAGTTCTGTCGAGATGGAAGTTAATGCGGCTCGACCCGAATTTCACGTTTCTCTAACACGTCGAAGAAATAACCCTGGTTCTTCGTCGCTTTATATTCGTGTTTACAGTTCACAGATTTCTCTCGTACGGTTCCCTCGATACACTTTCGAAAAATTGATTACCCTCGAAAGAAGTCTGCTACGTGTCGAGTTCTGAAAATTTGTAGAAAATCGATTGAAGGATGTGTGAGGTGGTGAAGAGGTAGTTCGTTTATCTCTGAACAAACTTCCCGCTTCCCGATACTCACCACGTCGATTATGTGATGAAGGGAGAGACCAAAGACGACCGCAAGGGGCTGAGAGGAATTTTTCGCTGGCCGTACACCGGCGTCGTACCCATCGAGCAGATGCTTCGTCAGTCTGTATTCGTGTTCATCGCCGAATCCTGCAAAACCAAGTATGCATGGAATCCGTCCAATACTCTCGGGAATTAAACGTGCTACGTTGTAATACGATATGTTGCACTCTTCTCAAGGTAACCGATATCATTTTTCGACAGCGATTTCCGATCGATTCGTTTCGGTATCCTACCTCACGTTCTCCACCTTTTTTTTTACAAGATCTATGACTGCAAAGCACGCAAACAAAGCTTATACCAGAATTCTCTATGTTCCTGCTCTAATCACAAATCCATTTCTTTTCGTTACATCGAGGGTATCCATTATAGCGTTTCCGATCTCTGTACCTCGAAGCGTTCGTTTCATTGAAGTGGCTATTGTGTCTCGAAATGCGGGAAGCCCTTCCGCGGGCCAACTAATCTTTCTTCCGTTCCATCCTTTCTTAAGGCTCAGCAGGCGTTGCCTTCAAACTTCAATTAGATGGAGAATGCATCCGGAGACAATGGTACCGGTCAGGAAGACTTTGTTCGCCACTCCATGTATGGCTAGCGGATCAATTAATTAGAGGAACCCTTCTCTGCGTTGCTTTAATCATCATTTTTTACAAATTTCAGTTTTGAAGTCTCCGTGGTAACTTGTCGAGGGGTAGAAGGTCGCGAGAATGACCTACAGTTCAGGGAATTTTCTCCCCAACCCTCTTAATTCCGATCGTTAAATCGACGTCACCCATCGCGGTATATAGCTAGCTCGCGACCATGTGGTAGCGTTTCTCTTTTTCTGAATCGTTTTACAGCCATCCTTACGACTGTATCCGATGTTCTAGAAAATATCACGCGTTCGATAAATCCTTCCCGCAAAGTTTACCTTCCAACTTCGTCAACTTCACCGGAACTCGTAAAAGGCACGAGCTAATTAAACGAACTGATCAGGTGAAAAATGAAGGGATCTAATTTTAACGTGGCCAACTTTCGTCTCTCTTCCGTGTATCTCTCATTTTTTTTCTGTCATCGAGCTTCTTTGTACATTTTACGAGTACCGATAATTTCCGGGCGAAGTTGAGCGTATCGAAGCGTCGAAAAGAACGTTGAGCACTTTCGAACACGCTCACGCGATATTTAAAGATGGACATTTACCAGGGAAGAGCGAAAGAAGAATACAAAGATCTGGTTTTTGTGTTCGCCACACAGGTTTCCACGGGGATAGAGACAAACTCGCGCTTCCGGAACAATGGGCGCGCTAATTTTTTCGAGCGCGCAAAATTCGACTCTCACTGCGAGAAAAGCATTCTTTTTCCTGTTTCTGTTTTCAATGGATTGTTCTACACGCTGCTGCACGATTCCATTGTCAAATTTCTACAGAATTTAACTCTAATCTGTTTAAGAGATAGCGGGATCTATCTGGACAATGTTTGTCATATTTAGCTGTACACTTTTTTCTCTTAACAGGCGTAAGAAGATAAAGCAACGTGTATAAAAACAACAGAATCGGCTGTATTCGTGTTTAAAGTAGCTCTTCGAAACGACTTGAAGCGGCGGGGAATAGCAGACGGAATATTGAAAGAAGATTTGCCGATAAAAGCTGGACGACTCCAGGGTTCAACTTGATAGCGCCGAGTGTCCACGAATTACCGTGCAATCCAGGATGCTGCCCGGTGGAAAACTTGGAATCGAGTACATCGATACAGGATCGATGGCCAGGTAAATGCGCAACACTCTTCGCTCTCGCAGCGGGGCGACACGAGCTGACTCTTTCATTCGCGTTCCAAGAGAGCCCTCGAATGCCCCTCCGTATGCGAGATAAAGTCGAATGGAAAAATCTTCCAAACTCTTAACGAGATATCCGGCTCAACGACTTCGTAGATCCTCCCATTCCCTCGAAACGGCTGTACCTCCCTTCTTTTTATTTCTACGAGGACGAAATGTCTTTGTAAAACACCGGTAGGATGTAGAATAGGGTCACTAAAACGAAACAATGACTGATATCAAAAATATGTAGGTACGATTGTCCACTCAGAACTAAAATGGACCAACTTGACGAGTTCTACCTATGCTTAGTTTTCGTTGTTCTGCACGAACAAGACCATATCCTGTAGAATACAGTGATAGCGGAAAGCGTCAGACGTCTTTTAACCGCTCATTTTGAAGGAAGAAAGTTTCCTTGCTCGATTGGTTATAGTATATAATGTAAGATTTACCCAGCTTCCGCTCATTGCAGCAAAATGAAAAACTAGAGACCCTCATCACGCTCAGGATCGAGAAAGAATATAATTGAATTAACTTCTTATTTTTATCTGAACTCTAAAGAGAACAGCAATTACTTTCATTGAGATGACCAGTATGCAAATCTCGTGAACGTACCGATCGCGAATTAGGAGCTACGAGGGCGGAACGACGTCTGCAAACGTTTACACGGAAGGCCAACGTAAACGTTTGATAACGAAGTTCCGTTTAGCCTCGTCGAACGTCCTAAAGACTGTCGGACAACTCTGCTAAGCCTGCTCTCGAGTCGCTCGAACGCAAACTCTGGTATCGTTCCTTGGACCACTCTCCCTCTCTTGATCCCTCTTTGTCCCGTTTAATGGTCCACTTTCGCTTCGCCACGAGAAGCACACCGTATGCAAATCGTAGCTCAATTCCTCACGAACGTGGCGCGTTGCACTGACCACAGGTCGCGCATAAAAGTTATGTTGACACGTCTACATTAGCCTGGTACAATGTTTGAATTCCTCAAGCTAATTCTTTGGCTTATCGTTCCAATATCGAGGATACTCTGCGTACATCGTTCTACGAGAGGAAATAATAATGGGTGATAACCGATGAACTGTTAAAACAAAAATGATTTAATCTCTAGCGCCGCTAATCCAATTATGACCAGACGTACATAGCATATTTATACTTACTCGAGTATTTAGGTACGCAAATATGACAATTCTACTATTACAGATTGTCATTACTCCCACAATTCTTCGCTAAACATGGTAAAACTAAAAGTCGTTTATTTACGTGAGAAGAAGTTGCAGCGGTCCACGAGCTATCTGTGGCCCGCAGGAAGTTCCGGGCAATTTGTTATTTGCATTCTAACGAGAAACTCTGCGCCCTGATCGTCATGCACGATACGACGCTAACAGAACAAATACGGAAATCTCGTCTCAGACAGCGACACGGTTCTTCCAAGTTTGCAAAAATTCGCGCGGCAAATAGAACGTTTTTCCTATAGGAAGCTCGATGTAGCTGTCTCGAATATAGAATGAAATATTCACAGACCTGCTTGGGCCACGTCGATTTCCCTGAGAAGTGAAATATTGTAACAAGGTAAATTCGATGCGATCAAATACGTCTGGACGATGAGAGAAAATACGATTGCAGAATGGCGATGTTTGAGGCGAAATCGAATTCGTTCGAGAGACGATAAACACTTCGATCGCTCAAGGGGCGGGCGGGAAAATTTTCGAAGGCAAAAACTCATTTGCAATTTAATCGACGATCGTGAAATTTCTACTCGAGAAATCCTGCCGACCTAAGCAATCCAGTTACCGGAAAGACAGAAGAAATTGCCTTTAATCACGGGAATCGGCGTCCTTAATCAGTATTTTCCTCGTTTTCGCTCTATCTCTTAACTACGCATCGAAATTAAATCTCGTATGCAAACAAGATTATGATGACATTGCACAACGTGGTACGGATAAAAAAAAAATCATTTTGGTCCACATCTATCTGTTCCCCCGTCAAAATAATTTTATACGGGTATCCATTTCTACGAATTTCGATTGAAAAATGTCGCAGAGTTTGAAAAAAAGAATAAAAAAAGAAGATAAAATTTCCATCAAAGCTTCACCCATGGAATATCCGGATAATGGTTCTTTGAAAATGAAATAAAGTAAACATCAACAACAATGAGTACTCATGCCACTTCTTCTTTAACATTTCTCTAAAAATGCCATTAAATTAACAATCGGCTATGATTCACTCTATAATACCAGCCAAAGTAAAGAAGAAAAGCTGAACGAAATCGAAACAGCGAAAGATGAATCACTTACCGTTTCCAAAAATGATGGCCAGAACTCCGTAATGAAGGTACAGGACCAAAGGCGACATGGAATTGATGGACCACTTAAACGCAGGACCGCCTGTCCTCGACTGGTGTCCGATGCTTTTCAACCACCGTGCAATTTCGACCCTGAATCCCGCGCTACCCCTACCAAGCGCGCAATCCATTCCCGAGGAAATTCGCGCAGGCGTTTCAAACAATGCAGACACGAATGTCAAACAAACTGGCTGCGCTTGTACAAGGCCGTGGACCGTTCTGTTATTCGGCGCGTTCACACCTCGATCCTTCAACTTCCGTCGATCGTAAATTTCCTCCGATTAGCGGGAACCGCAATTAACAGGGACGATGAAATTAAACAGGGCTTTCACCGTTACGGTGCCGCAGTTCCATTAGCTACGGTCAATTCAAATTTGATATTTGGTTAACAGAATGCCTATTACTAAACTGCGGTTGTGTGCGCAAAATTTAGCTTTTTTGTACAACGTAAAAAAATATAGAATACTTCCCTTTTGCATTTGTATGTGTGTGTGTGCGTGTGCGCGCGTGGTGAAGAAACGATAAAAGTTATTGGGATTTTGTGATTTAAAATGAGAACGTGTCCACACTATTTTGTTTTCCATCGATTCTCGCCTGTCACTCTGGCATACTTCCCAAATTGACAAGTAAACCTATCGTCCCAGATCAGAGCACGTTTTAGTCGGTGAATTTTTTCGTGGTTCCAACGTTATCGTTGAAAATTCCTTGTTACACTATTTCGACAGAACGCTCTAAGAAGCTGCCTCTCGTAATCGAGCGTGAATTCGGTGCGATGATAAAATGTACTATCGAACTGTCTGAAAAATGGATATAAAGAGTTGTTTCAAAAGTGATGCGGATAGTATAACTGATAGCGGACATTGTCCTAAATGCTCGGCTTCGTTGAATTTTATCAAAGCCTCCAATAATCCTCTTGGGAATCAGATTAAGCAAGAGCCGGCTAAAACTCTTGTCAAACCGATGGAAAGCAGCTACGTGATGCAAATTGTGTCCAGTGGAGTTCGACCAGACAACGTTTACGAGGTTTAAGTCAACTGTAATCAATAGATTAAATGAAATCAGTGATATATTCATCGTTAACTGTATCGTAGGCGAAAATGTTACTGGCGCCAGAAGTAGAACTGTCTTCCATTAAAATAACTGTGAAAGGTAACAATCTCCGCGTGAACGTATTCAAGCCTTTGAATGATCAATTCGTAAGGCAATTGCCAAATATTAACGAAAAATCGGTATTTGGTGATTTGGTGAAAAGAACGATGAGGCACTGCGAGAACTTGCTGATACCAGAAGATATTGATAGCGCGAAAGTTCGAGCAGTGGTGGATAACAAAAACAGAATGCTCGTGCTCACGGCTCCTGCATCGAAACCTAAAACGAGGAGGAACATTGAAAGAAGTTAATAAAATTTTATACAGTGGCCTTTCTATGCGAAGCTATTAGCAATCGAAATGGGCAGTTTGACCAAATAAAAGACGAGCGTTCGATGTCGAGATTACTCCGTCAACTTCGTCTGGTTGGCCCGTGAAAATGATTCTAATCAAATTTCCGTAATTTTGTTCTACACAAGCTTTTAAACTTCAATCGCTATGGAAAAATTACCACAGCATTGTCAAGAGAACGCGATCACTCTAAAAAGAAATGAGTACATGAACTTTGAAATGGTGAAGAATGGGCATAAGATGGGTTTCAGATTTGAAAAGATCCCAAACTTTTACATCGTCGACGATAAAGAATATTTTGCTGTACGTTTACTTACTTATCGTATTAAGTTGTTCGATTGAAGGATGTGGTAATGTGTGGACTATGCATTTACAGGTGGAAATTAAGACTGAAGGATTGAAAGTAGGAACAGCTACTCTAGTAACAGAAAATATGTTAAATATAAAGTTGCTTAGTTCGGAGGATTTATCAAATGTTAGGAATCTGAACTTTCTCATACCATTGGAAGCTGATGCGATACAAGTGTCTATCGAAGTACTGAACGACACGATCTTTATACGTGCTCCACGTAAAAAAAGATATTCGTAATACATATATGTAATACTAAAAGAGATCTCAAATCGAAGGTAGGAAATACACAATTACATCGATTACAAAAGACTGATCATCCTGTAGCTGTCTCCCCATATTTTTATTCAAAACAAATAAAGTTCGTGGGTCAACGAGTTGTTGATAAAAATTGGTTACTTCTTAGCTGGTGCGGTTTTCGGTGTCGCACTCTTTGCTGCAGTTTTTTCTGGTTTCGCCGCGGGCGCGGGTTTTGTTGCCTTCTTTGCAGTCACTGGCTTTTTGGGTTTCGCTACCCTCGCGGCCAGAATCTGTTTCCTGCGTCTTTCCCGAAGCAGCTTGGTCTTAACCGCGGGTACATTCTTTGGCAGCTTAAGCTGAAAACGGGAACAATTTGTATTTCTTGCCGCAAATCTTGATTCCTTATAGCGTAAAAACTAAAACATAAACTTACCCCGCGTTTCTCTGCTAAAATAATGTCCCTCTCTTGCTGACGTTTCTTCGCTGTTAAAATTGCCGCACGTTTCAAAACAGCAGCATACGGATTGAGACGTAACATGGCGCGAGTATTGGTCAATGGGTTCAATTTCTTGACACTACGGACCACCTTCTTCCTACAAATTCGAAATTTATGCTCGATAAACATCCAGTAAATGGACTGACTGCAGAAAGTTTCATGAACGATAGAGTAGTCAGATATGGTTAAGAATTGTTATCACTGTCAGTCAGTAACACGGACCAAATATATTTCATCATGTACGAAATAATGTAGCATGTACCTTTAACATGCGATATAGATATACATACTTGGGCGCTCTCAAAACTTTGCGGATTTCTTCTGCTTTTAGAAGTCTGGCTAGATCCGTGTTGGCCATTTTCGGGAAGGGTAAATTGTAGTCAGCTTTGAGCTGAGAATCTTTACGCCAGGTTCCGTAAAGAGCGTCCAATTTCTCGAAAGCGGACTTTGTCCAGATTACGAATCGGCCAACGTGACCACCAGGTGCCAATTTAAGCAAGTTCATCTTGTTAATGTTCATAAGATCGACACCGGGAATATTGCGGAATGCCTTACGAATTCCCTACAAGTATTATGAAAGTATGAGTATTAATATTTTAAGAATGAAAAGAAACAGTTAGTTGTTCTATACTTGCGTACCTGATCCTGACCGTATACGATCAAAGGTCCACGACGTTGTATACGCCTACGGTTACGCATTTTACCTTTACCAGCACGGAAACGTTGCGACTTGTATACCTATGAATAAAACCAAAGGTATTGTTTTACAGAAAATTTGTATTGAAATCTCATCTGTTTGGTTAAACATACCCCTTTCTAGCGATTAACTTAGCTAGTTAAGAACGCCTGTTAACCGTATTTATCTAGCACCTGATTGGAGCATCTGAATTACTATTATTTTAATAAAGATGCGGACATTCTACGGTGCAAATAATGATGCAAAAAATAATAAAGTATGAACATACCTTTTGTATATCAACCCATGCCTTAATACGTCTCAGGAAAATAACAGCTTGTTTAGTCTTGTTATACTCTTGAATTTTATCTGAGACTACCAATGGAAACTCTGGAACTTCTTGGATCATATGACCTGAACATAAAAGATAAGTCTCACTATTGTTTCAGTTATAGTGTATTATATCCATACAAGTATCTGCGTACATCAGTGAAATGCTATTAATATAGTCAATGGTAATTCAGCAACACGGACCAAAGCGATTCATCATGAAAATATTACACAATGATAAAGATATGTCAAATTGATGTGGTATGCCATTTACCTTTAGATTGGACAAGAGCTGGAACCCCGGATGCAGCAATAGCAGAAACTAATGCATATCTCTTTTGATTAACGTTAATCCTCCGATGCCAACGTCTCCAGGGTTTTGTCGGGGCAAACATGCGACCACCTCTACACATGTTACCAAACGCACCCTGGCCAGAACGATGGGTACCACCACCTCGTACACGGGGAATACGTGCCACGGCACGTCCAGTACCCCATGACTCGGCAGAGGTTTGATGACCTAGTAAAAGAAACCTACATTTAATAATTGCATGTTAGTTCTTTAGAAGATAAAATACGTGGTCACAAAACAGTGGGTACTAACCGGCATCCTTTGACACACAGTACGGTTGTCTGCTGTTCTTTGAGACTTGCTGGTGAACAAAGTTCACGATATCAGGCCGGATCGGTGCTTTGAATACAGCCGGCAGAAAAATTGTCTCGCCTGACGATTCATTCTTATCGGTGTACACTGTAACTAACGGTCGCGCCGTTGATAACGACTGTAAAATAAAAACAAGATAAAGAAGTAAAATACCAGATTCCTTTCATTCCTAACAAAATTACGATTAACGAAACTGAAAAGAAAATGAAATCGAGCTTTTATGTTGTGACGGTACCATAAACGATTTCTATTGACATGGCGCACATGGCGGACAGAAGGAAGTGTTACATTCGACATGAATACTCCGATCTAAAGTCGCGCTAACGTTACTTTATTACGTTAAATGAAAATTGGAAAATCCGAAGTACAAACATTTAAGTCACACTTAAATATACCATGGAAACAACTAATGTTACGTTACATTGAAAATACTATAACACACGTGGTCAACTATGTGGTGGATATATTTCTGGGTACGACGAGAAATTCTTTTGCAATTATGCGGTATCGAGGCAAGAAAATATATACCGTATGACAAAGTATAACAGATTTAAAAAGGAAATATAAAGATTCTTACCATCTCGCGTCCTTTTTATAGCTTTTCACGCATCAGACATAAACCATCCAGGCAGCTTGTACAACTTGCCTGGCCATAAAGGAAGAAGGACGCAAGCGGAAATTGCATTGCTATACAGCTTACTAAACTGCGCATGCTCAGAGTTTAACATTATTTAGGTGCCGTTTACAATTTTCTCCTTATGATATTTATATATAAATAATCATTGAAATAATAAAAACATTACTTTCACCTCTTACAATGGTTTCATTTCATTGAATTTCTCGCGCTATACAACGTTAAATTTTATTAATCGCCTTCTCGTTCATGCACCAATCGCAATGCAGCTTTATAGAATGATGTTCTACATCGATTGGTAGTTCAGTGGAAATGCTGTTTCACAATAGATGTTTTACAATTTAAACATTGCTGAGCTATTGACAGAGGTTACAAACATTGGTAAAGTTTTACGCTTATCGGATTTCTCTTAAATGGCTGGAGAAGTTGTAGTCGATGCACTACCGTACATTGATCAAGGATACGATGAACCCGGAGTCAGGGAAGCGGTAATTAAATTTTATACCCAAAATGACTTGAGGTTATGTTGTTTATAAATAAACAAATACATGGTTTGTACACGTTTGATCAATTTTAGGCTTTGGCTATGGTCGAAGAGGAAACACGTCGATATAGACCAACAAAAAATTATTTAGAACATTTACCGCCACTGAATATTAACGCTTTTGAAACAGAGGTAATGAAACATGAATTCGAGCGAATGCAAAATCGTTTACCTATGGAAGTGCTTAGTATGAAACGTTATGAATTACCTCCACCTCCGCCGGGTAAAATGAATGATCTAGCTGCATGGAATGAAAGCGTGGAAAACAGCAGCGCACAATTGGAGCATCAAGCTACAAGGTACCATAATACTTTCAGTACTTTGCTAGGAGCGTATTTGAGAAATACAGTAATTTTAATTACTATTTTGTATGCTATATCATAGAATCTGTAATCTTGAGCTAATGATGGAATATGGATGCGAAGCATGGAAATCTTATCTGGAAATATTAATGCAACTAGTATGCCAAGCTCAAAAACAACTTTTAGCGCTAAGGAAAAAGATTCAGAAGGTGAATTGGCAGAGGAAATCTATGCAGACTCAAGGAGGAGAGAAGCTAAGGGCATTGGAAGCACAGTGGGTGGGCCTGGTGTCAAAGAATTATGAAATCGAACAAGCGTGCGTTCATTTGGAGGAAGAAATACAGAAATCTATGATGAACAAGGGTGAAGGTGTAGAAATCAGTGACGTACCAGGGGAGGAAGAACCTGACGTTCCTGGAAAAAGTGCAACAGAGGTTATGGCATCGGAAATGGATCAACAGGAACAAGAAAATCAGGAACCTTAAAGAATTTGTAAAAAATTATTGTACAGAACTGATAAATGATTTTATATTTTATATGATTATTTAAAAATATTAATACTATTTAAAATTAGAACGAAAATTTATTTGGTCCTATCCGGCGAGTATCTCTAGGCTGATTTGTTCAACATACGGCACTGCACCGCGCATAATCAACGTTGTGTGACCCACGGTGTTTCGTTCTAGTACTTAACTAAAATTATTATATAGAAAACATTAAATTACACGTGTTGATTAATACAATCAATAAATAAGTAACCTAGAAGATTATTTATTAAAACATTACTAATTCTGTTTCATAATTGTTGAACGGTTGGAGAAGAGGTTATAATATTATATTCTACACTTGTGCATCAATACTATAAGTGTTTCGAAGAATGGATAGAAATAAAAAATTTTCTTATATTTGTGTTTGCAGATAAATAACACAATGCCGTACGGTATGTCGTTTACGCGATTTGTTGGCTTTTTCATAGCATCGTTTATAGCGGTGGCAGCCGGTTCACAATGTGTGCATCAAATATACAGGCCACTAGACGATCTGGATGATCTGATAGAGGAAGCGTTTAAAAAAAGATTATCGGAACAAAATAAAAAATAGTGTAACATTAAATACTTAATAAATTAATTGTACAGTACAGTCGTTATTGATATATCCAATTTTTATACTCCATTATGTAACAAAATGTTCTATCGAATGAACCGTGGAAGCAAGGGATCGATAAGAATCGAATATAGCAATAGAAATGGAATAATTAACTGGCTTAAAGTTGCTTTCAATTTCGAGACGTATACCAGATTTAATAAAGCACGATTTATTTCGTCATAGTTTACACGTATCACGGTTTTTCTCTTTAATGCTTGAAATATACATATTTACAAGATGAATATCACCGTCTATAAATGACATATAGTATGATGTAACAATTATTTATAATTCACAGTATACTTGGAGGACTTTCTTAAATAGTTTGCTTTCATCGAGGTGTCAGCAGCGCATTTTTTTTGTATAAGCCTAGCTTGTTATTTAATTTTGTTAAGACAGCTACTAATTCGTACTTTTTTTGTTCTTTTTTTGTTTCTTATATATAATTACAAAAGCGGATAATCAAGCATTATTCTTGGGCAACTATCCGTGTAAAAAAATACGTAAATTTCATCTCCGTTTCGATCGTATCATAGCGTCAGGAAAGATAGTGAAAACACTCGTAGAGCCCGGTAATCGATCGATTTCCATTAATCACTGAATTGTCATAACGATGTCTCGCTGGCGCCAGAACTCTGGGATTGAAGTGGTAAACTTGTTTTGTATCCTGCCGATTCCTCCTCTAGCAATGCTATCCGCTGTTTTAGAGATTTTACCTATAAATCAACATATGTTTGGAAAAGTATAAAAGTAAAGAAAAATAAAAGAAAGAACTCGTAACTAATTTATTATTTTAATTCATTAGATATCCATTGGCTGATAGAATGCAACTGCGCACAATCGGGCGCAGCTCGATGATGAAAAAACAAGATGGCGATAGCTGTGTGCAAGAAGTGATATCGTACGGTGTGCTGCAACGATGTTCACGTTAAAATATAAAATAAGAAGGGCAGTGAGAAGATTTTATCATAATTTGCCTGGCAAAGCACTTGGATCCTTACGACTTTTACCAGTATTCTTTATCCTCGGCGGTCTCCTGGAGTTTACTATGATACATTGGCACGTAGGAGAGGTTAACTTTTATAGAGTGTACAAAAAGAGAAGAATAGAAGAAGCGGTTGAACAAAGATTACAGGAAATGAATAGTTGAGTCGTCGATTTTGTGAATAGGAACCTAATGAACAAAAGTAGAATTCGTGAATGTACATGATTTGTGAGTGCAGGCCTAGTGAGCAGAGAACATTATAGCTTCGATACCTCGCATTCACAGCAACAAGGGCACATCTGACACATTTTACCTGTACAAGTCTTACGAAGACTGACATTGTTCATCAAATGCACGAGGGATGTAATTTATGCAGAATCATGTACAAAGTGTAATAAATTGTTTCACATATGTATAAACACAATTCTAACAGTCCTTTTTGACTCTCTTCCCAACACACACTACATTTACGCTTGTTCATACCTGTGCAGCATGTCTCTCGACCATGCCCAACATTTGTTGTTCCAACTTTTTTAACCTGGATTGATATTTCTTCTTAGACTTCTCTAACGTTTGTACGAGGGCCCTTAAAAATGTACAATACACTTAAAAACGTTTCATTTCATAATCCACATACAGATAGGTTTCTTATCTACAGGTAAATTACCCATTAGCTCTTTTCAAATCATTAACAAGTTCAGCTGACTGTTGATGCCTCAATTCAGAATTCTTGTTAACTTTATCCAATGTAGAAACTAATTCCTGTAAACGTTCTTTCAACCTGGCCTCTCGACCCAGCGCCTCTATCAACTCCGACTCCATGCCCTCGCTTTCATTATCGCTCAACCCTCGATCCTGCACAGAATTTACGGTAATATGAAATAAAACGTTTTACTTTCAACAAGCATCCTTACGTATCCTTACTTTATTCGTAGCCATAGCCAGCATGGCTTCAGTATCGTTAAGCTGTCCCTGAAGATGTTCGATAGCAGCGTGTTGAGCCGCGATCTGCGTATCGCGTGCGTTTAATTTTAATTCTATAGTAGCCCGTTCTTTTTCTAATAAGAAAACGCGCGCTCGCAGTTCTGCCTTGTCCTCTCGCATTGCCATCAATTCCTGCGCGATTATTAAAATGAAATACCTTTAGTTTAGAAATCCGAGGCTGATCAATAATAAGCGGCAAGACATTGACGAACCTGCATAAGTACGGCGGTTTCTAAATCTAGTTTCCGAGCTTCGGCGAGGGAAATGGTATTCTTGGAATTCAACGGTTCAGCATGAACGCTTTCCAATTCCACCACGGTCGATCTAACCATGGCGCGTTCCCCTTTCAATCTGCTGATGTGTCTTCTAAGTCTTTGCTCATCTTCGACGCACCAGGCTACTTCAGATCTACGGCAAGGTTGTACAATAAAAAAGAAAAATATAAATTCCTTGACGCCTCGCGGTATACTTACTCGTCTGATAACACTATACTATCCTCCCATGGTGTGTTCAGAGTGTTCATACGATCATTCTCCAACTTGCTCAGAACGTGATAGGCTACATGTTCGGCTGCTCTTCTGTTGTCGATCGTAATGCCATTCCTTTCCGTTGACAATGCGATCTCGCTCTCTAGTAACGCTACCAGGACGTCGTAAGCTTCTATCGCGCGATCGCTATAGGAGAGGGCTAATCGTAAGGCGGTTGCGTTCGACTCGTACTTTCCCACTAGAAGACTCAATCTAGAATAGACGAATCACGCATAGAAAAAGTCGTACGTTCCTCTTCGTTCTTCAAAGGTAAATTACGAAGGTATACCTATCGCATTGCGCTTTGCTCTCGTGCAAAGTTAACGCGAGGACCGCGTTATTCGCACGCGCGTGCTCCAACCGACTGTTCAGCCTTTCCGTCTCGACTTCGAATTGCTTTTCGGATCCATTCAGTTCTTGAAGATTCGAGTGCTCTAGCAGATCTGATACCAAGTGCTCGGCCACCATCGTAGAACATACCTGTACAAATTCACGAATAAAAGTCCCGCAATATTTGTAATTTTCGTCTGTAGCTAGGAGTTGAATCACGCGCAATGTTGATTCGCGAACGATCGTACTTCGCAAAAAAGCACGTACCCCCAGGTTGGTAATATCGGGCCCTGTGATGTGCCTCTCGTCGGTTCTCCTGAGTCTCACCCTCTCGGCTATTTTAAGAACCGGTGCTTCCTCCCTCGTTACGCTCTTTGTAGGCGGTGTCTGCAGGGGCGGCAAGAGTGGCGAGCAAGGTGCACTCAAAGGTTCCGGCGAGCTGGTGTTGCCTCTTGTCTGCGAAAATCAAAGGAGAACGGGGGAAACATTAGAGTCGGAAAAGGGTTGATAAATATTTTTGTGAAAGTGTTGGCTGATCAAAGGCTGGCCAAAACACCCGGGGGTAACGATGCGAGAAATTCGTTCGACATTCAACGAGAAGTGCATTTCGGGTGCATCAAGATGAAAAGAACGATCCTCTTTCATCACGGGAGCTCTCTGGGAAGCCTCGGAGCGTCTATGTGGGCGAACATGCATCGATGGTGCACGTTCAGAGGGACGTAGCAATAGGTCAAATTGCTACTCACTCGTGGATCTCTGCGAGGTGAGTCACTGCCAGTTTGCTGCCTCTGACTGTTGGCCTGATTTTTAAAATTGGCTAGCTGTGCCTGCAGACTCGCGACTTCTGCTCGAAGGGCCGCGATTTCATCTTGCAGTGCCGCTACGACCACACTCTGGCACGAGGCCGCTTGCTGCGCTGGCTCTGGTGTTGGTAACGCTGCGGGACTGTCCAATTGTTCCCTGCCGTTCTGTGAAAAAGTTACAAAGCGTTATTCGAATGAATCAAATTGATTAATCGAGAAATATACCTCAGCGTTGCGTGGTTCGATGTCCTCGCAGCAGCTGGAATCGGCATCGCCGAGGGTACGATCACCGTCGCCCTGTATATCACCTCCGCCTTCGCTCTCTTCGACCGGATTAGTGATAGATCCCTCCGCGTCTCTGCTCGTCTCTATTTCTACAAACACATATTCAATCTCTCAATTAAAACTGCTCTCCCTGCCTTGCCTTGCATAAACGCGTAAGACATACAGACGAGAGGCAACAAACAAGTAAAGAGTGTCTCTTCGCAACGAGGACCCGAATTTTCGACCGCACGGCGAGAAAATCGATCGAGAAACGACTGAAGCAACTCGCAGCTGGGTACGCGTTGAAACATCAAACAAGCCACGGCTCGTAAATCTCTGTCGAAAGCGAGCACAGAGCCCGTTGCGTACGGATTTACGGAATCGGCAACTGCCTCTTACCGGACTCATCCTCCTCGGCAATTACGGTAGCCCGGTGCCTCTCGAGCTGCCTGCCAAGCTCCGCGATCACGGAATGCAACTCGGTCAGCCTCTCCTCGTGCCTCGCCGCTTGCTGTTCCGCCCTCTGTTCCGCTCGCGCTGCTTGCACCTCGGCGCGAACCAGAGCAGCCTCGGCCGCCTCCCTGGCCCTGGTCGCCGCCACCAGCCTTGAGTTCAGCTCGGCGACCTCGGATCGCAGCGACGACAACGCGGCCGCGTGCAACTGCAACAGAGATCAACGTGCCTCCATTACGACGGCTGTCGCTCGGCTCGATCGGAATCGCGCATCTTTAACAAGATTTATATGGTACAACGGCAAACTTGTTTCGCTCATTTCGACGCTCTTACATCGTGACGTAGCGATTGCTTTAATTAACCCCTCGGTTTTAGATTAACCTCGAGCCAAGTTCCTGCATCCGGGACCATTCATTTCGATACGTTACGTGCGAGGAACATAGGTCTCCGGTAATCGTAGGTTTCGCGTGTTCAGTTATTCGTTCAGCTTCGAAGACCGTGCAGTCCAGGTTCTTAAAGGATACGGCGATTCGTCTGACTGTTGTTAAACGCGTTCGGGTAAATGTTCGCCAGGCCCAGACACCGGATCGTCCTCTTCCTTATTACCAGCGGCCCTCATTAATTTCGCCGCATTCGCGGCATTTCGAGCGTGAACGTGGGAAAAAAAAGAGGGAGGTAAAAAGCGCGGAGGAGTGGAAAAATGCGTAGGCGAGCACGCGGATACCTGTTTACACGGCATCGTTCCACGCGGAGAGTGTCCTTCGCGGTGGCAACCGTGCGTGACGGACGTTACGAGACGACGAGCCGCTAATGATTCCTGGCCAGGCGATACCGCGCGCAGATCGAGACGGAGAGAGAGAGAGAGAGAGAGAGAAAAACTGGCAACTCGTATAAGAATCGTGGCTCGTAATTACGAAGGATCATTTCAGAGACGTCCTTCCTTCTTGTCGCGAGAGGGAGGACCGTGTGCGCGTCCCCGTCCCGAAGAGTATCTCGCGGTTACCCCTCGACGACGGGTAAACTAGTTTGCCATCGGATCTGCCCGCGACACAGTAGACTCTCCTCTTTCATTTCGACGTGATTCATTCCCACATCGCTGCACGTGAGTCCAACAGTTCTTGCGTTCCATTCACGAGAGACTGATAATTGCTTCCGATTCTGCAAAAATTCCTCGTTTAACTATCATATTTCAATTGCTCGTTTCTGGATAACATGGTACAGCAAAGTGTTAAAAGTCCTACGCATGGTAGCCGTTGTCTCGACTTTCTCAACGTTGCAAATGGAAAATCCAATCAGTCATATTGTGACAGTTGCAGCACGATCTGGCAGAGGAAGATGAGGTTTCCGTTGATCCTGGCGCTTATCTCTGCGGTGGTTTCTGGCATGCCCGTGGGGCCATACGATGGTAAGTTCGTCAGAGTGCGAGGCAAAACTTGCGACGACGCTGCATCCTGTCCAGATAGTACGCCGTGCACGATGCGGTGTCTTCGAGGGCGTGATGAGAGCACCTGCGTCTCAGTGCCCGTGTGCTACGCTGGATCCTGAGTGACGCGATACCGGACGAGAAACAAGTGGCCTGCTTCTAGGCCACTAGTCATCTTGCTCGTACACGAACTTACGCGTATACTAGCAGATGCGTTGGACGTGCGAGCCTAGGTGATCGATACGAGTTTTCCTCACTTTCGTTCTCTAACTTGATACGATGCGATTCAGGGATATGCACCGTTAATTCTCTTGGTCTCTGTTTAGAATATCTTCTGTAAAATAGTATGCAAGAATATAGATTTCATGAATCTCATTAGGAATGATTCTCTGAACCTACCGGATAGCTCGCAACGACGCGGGAGGATCAGGAAAGAGGAACAGGTTACAGGTCCTTCTGGTCCACCGGAAATTGCGGTGAAGTGGTGCAAAGCGCGGTGAGCAAAGGGGTCATCCGGAGGGGTCTCGACTTTCGCGACAGTCGAATACCCGATATCCCGTGTCCCGGATAGATGGAGCCCGCCAGAGCTCGTTCTCCTCTTTGATACACGAAATTACTTGGAAACTAGAGGTTGGGTGGATCCGGTCGCGACGAGGCTTCTGGTCCGTGTCACAGAGAACCAGCTGAGAGGGAAAGTTTGGCTTCTCTCGATATCGTACCCAGTTTTCGGCTCGTCGACGACGATTATGGACAGAACGAATACAAGAGCGATCCGATCGCGTCCTGTTAAATGGCTATCGCGTGTGTCACGCAGATGCGTAAAGCTGTCATCGTCTCATGGAAATCTTCAGAGTTTCACTGAGAACTGGAGCCTTTCTCCGAGTCGTGTGTTTGCCTCGAAATTCACCGTCCGTTTGCTTTCGAAACCCGAATCTTCCACTCGTCCCATTTTTTCTCCGAGTCGGTTTTAAAAACCAGAGCCCCGAAAGGACCGCCAACGAAAGAGCCGTCGCTTTATTCACCATCTTCATCGCGAATTCCGTAACCTGGCACGCGAAAGACCTTAGAGCATCCGATCGAACAGCGTTTCGTTGAAAATCGACGGGGAATCGTGTAACCGGAACAGCTTCCTCTCGGCTATCGTCTCGAGGAACGAAACGAGCGGAGCTGATGAGACGGACGGCGGATAAAAGGCGGGGAGAAACGGGTGAAAGCCTTTAAAAACGTTTCCACGCGCTAAGTCGTTAATATCTTGCCGTCTGTCTGTCTGGTCTCCGTCACAGACGTATTATTTTCCAGCGGGAAGAACTCTTTTGCTGCTCGACGCGCCGGCACGCTCCGCCGCATCATCCTGATGAAATATGAAGCCCCGGCGATCCGCGGTTCGTTCTCCAACCTGTGATTCAGCCTCTGCGAGATAGTCGAGCGTAGATCGAACCGTTCGAAGGGGTGGTTTACGAAATTATCACCCGCTCGGTTGATCGTTCGTGTTGCGAAAGAAACATCGACTCTTCCGGGTCTTCTTGCCGTTCGGACAGGTCCCGTGGAAAGAAGTTTCATCGAAAGCTGTAGCATGAAAGTCAATCGTATGGCAGCCGGTCGAAACCGGATGGCTGCTGCATTTTCTGCTGCAAAATACCAGCCTTTTCGAGGTAAAAACTAAAGTTTCTTCGTCAGAAGAGACCATCGAACCAGTTCGATGTTGGACGCTGCAGAAGAAAACGATTGAATTTTACGCGCGTAAAGTTGTTTCCCTGTAAAGTGTGGCGCGTTCCATCGGCGATCCAGAGCCGACAGTTCGTAACGAGATTTTTTGTAACGAGTATCGACCCAGCCGGTAATTCTTTAAAGGGGTCAACTAGGTATCCCTTTTCGCGATCGTAAATTCCTCGGCCAAACCTTCGTGACCCTTTTTCCTCGCTTTATTCGGTTGACAAAGGGGACCAGAGCGACCTCACCCGTTTTGATCCGCGAAGACGAACCGGCTAAGGGGCGAAGCGCACCGTTCTCAAACGGTCCTTTTGTGGCCGCTGGGACAAAAGAGGTAACCCACAGACATGTCTATTCTGTCTGGATGCGAGGACATTGCCTGTAAAAGTAACATCCCCGTCTACTGGACCCTTTCAGCGACACGTACACCTTCTCCCTGCGCAAGTAATCCGCTGGCTACAATAAAATCTTTTAAAATCGGTTACGCGAACGGAAGTGTAGAACCTGGGCGATCCCTTAACCCTTCAGAGCTGACTCACAGCTCTGCTCTTTTTTAATCTCACGGGAACCTCGTTGGATATCGTTGCAACGTGTTCGCAGTTCTACGAGTATTCTTAGCAAGATTTCATCGTTCGTCAATTAGCAAGCGGATCGATCGGTTAGACGTTCCATGGACAGTTCAATTCCCAAGTAATAATAGAAATCAGTGGGTTCGGATACGAAGAGATTCTCTCCTCTAGACGTGGAATTATCGATCCGTTTAATCCAGCGGACGCGGATGAAAGAAATCGGGAGTGACAGACAGACGGTGGAGTCTGGACAGGAGTCGAGTCGGTGACTTGACGGGAGATATGGTATTGGACGGAGAAACGCGGCTGGGAGGTGTCGCTGCGGGGTAAACGAAATTACCGGGACGGAAGTTTATTTGAAATTCCGCTGTGAAATCGATCGTCCGGTTGGTTAGCGGTGCCTCTCGTCCGCCGCTCTGTTCCTGCCGGATTAAAGTTTAAAGGGTGGTAGTCGATTCTGCATAAGCTTTAACGGGGAGACAGACGAGGGGATGAGGGCAGGCGGAGACAACGGCGAACGAATGGATAGGCCACGAAGAGACTGGGAATATATATATATATAGAGAGAGAGAGAGAGAAAGAGAGAGTGAGAGAGAGATAGAGAGGGAACGATCTAAACGCGACGCATGGAGTACCAGAGAAGACGACAGGGATAAAAAATGAACGAGACGAGTTTCAGAGAGAAAAAGAGGAGGCAGAGAGGAGGGGACCGGAAGGAGAGAAACATGGTCCTGTTCCTGAGAGACAGGCGGTCCTCGACGAGAACACGTCCCCAGCTTTTGAAACGAACGCGACACCGGAAAAAATTACGGAACTCCATTATCGGGTGTCGGAATGCTCTTTGCCTCTGGCGGAGGGCCTGTTCCGCGTTTCGTTAGCGGGATCGCATCTCGCCACCCCTTTCTTTCTTCCGCTTTCCTGATTCCCAAAGGCATTCTTCCGCCCGCTCTCCTCTCTAATCGATAGCGGAATAAACTTGAAAACGATCTCGTGGTCGGCTGGTCCTGAACTCCGATCCCGACCGCGATTCGATCGAGTCGAAGAGGAGAAAACAGATACGAGGCACAGTCGATTGAGCGAGTTAAATCATCGGGCTCGACCGACGTTAACGCGCAAGAATGGAACGAGCTTCGATTTACGACTCGAACAGCTGCGATCATGGACCGACGAAATATTTCACGCCAGAGGAATCTCCACTTTATTGCTCGCTCGTTCGGTTTGATTGGACATTCGAGCGGCTCCGGATTAATGGGTCCGACGACGAAGCGAGAGCTTGGTTAAAAATCGTAGAAACACTTTTCGAAACGACTCCAACTTACGGACTCCTGCTGCTTATCCCTGTGACTAGCCTCGACCTGTATAGGGACGGTCCTGTCGGAGCTGCGATCACCGGGGCAGCAAAGCCACGACCTGGACCTGGTTAATCCTTTCGGCTCCTCTTCCTCCTCCTCGCCATCCTCGTCCTCGGTGGTGGCGCAATGGACGTAGACCAGATCGTCCCTGCGCGGCGTCTCGAGGATCTCTTTGCCCGGGGCAGAGACGTGACTCGACTGCACCATGTACCTGGTCGCTTGTTGACAGTGTTGTTGCTGTTGCACCTGCACTCTCTGTTGGTGCAACCGGTCCACGTAGTAAGCTGGCTCCGCGGAGCCATTGTTCACGGCCACGGTGAACCCCGCCACGTTGTCTCAATGCCTCTGCTTAATTCTTGCCTCAATGCAGCATCTCTCCTTCGGTCCATGAACAGTTTTCTCAACCCTTTTAGCGTTCGTAACCACGACACCGGTCGATGGGGACCCTGGTATCGTCCGTCGATACCCTTCGCTCCTGGCTGCGATCGCGACTTCGCTTTGAACTCGCGTTACGGACACCTCGCTCTGTTCACAGGACACTCTTCGTCACGGCTCGATTACGCGAAGCAACGCGACGAGATGTTGCGACACTGTAGCGATCGGTAGTGGATTTTCTTTCTTTCGCGGTGCAATTAGGTTACCGCCGGACGGAATAGCTGTATAGTTTTATTGCCTGTCTATGATTAATGCCGCTTGTCTCGAAGACAAAGGACTAGAGCGGTGAAAGCACTGTCCAGGCTCGGAGCGTGCGAAGGGTGAACCACGGAGTTTGAATAAAGATGACGATAGAAAAGATCGTGTGGTCATTGTGCGATACGTGATCGCGAATTCTTCACCTATTCAACTCTTGCGCAATAATCTGTCCATACGATACGGAACAAGTCTTTCGCCTAATCCCTTTTTCGTACCAAATACTTCACGGTATTGGATGCCTATTCTACCTTGGAGTGGAAACAAAAGGAAGTCTTCGTACGAGAAAAGAGAATGTCTTCCCAGGAAACTAATTCTCAAACAACGTGCCACGGTCCGACACGCTCCAGGACGCACGTCACAGCTTAGCGGAGCATCGGATAAAACGTGAAAAGAACTGCCGGAGTTCCCAATTTGGAGCAAAGAAAATCGCAGCTACTAATTATAATTCCGTAGTCGGATTTTTCCGCTTTGACACGCGTCGCTCGCGCGGCGATTCCGGCGTCGAGATCGCGGGAAAGCTCGAGAGCACCCAGAACGCTTAACAGCACGAGGTATGCCGGCTGAGGTTTTTACATTTTCAACGCATTTAACGAGCGCGCGATTCCGGCTGCCTCGTTAACTTGTCATTAGTGGCCCGGTCAACGTTGGGCCTCCGATGTTCACCACCGCGGGGCTGTTCGTTAGCTTTTCAGCGATGCGTTTCGACGCCTGGCCCTCGATTCCAGCTAACAAAGCGGGAACCGTGCGCAACATCCGTCAAATTCTTTCGCCTGTTTCTGTTCCCTCATCGAGATTGAACGATACTATCTCGACCGTGGCGGCCGTCGTCTCGCTCAGATTCCTACGATAATTATTCAATCGTTACAGCGGATCAAACCTCGTAGAGGAAGCGTAATCGTGTCTGAAGGTATTAAATTCTCGGAACAACCGATATCAGATATCCAGCAACGCGTGCTTGACTCTTGGAGAACAATCGACCCACACGATGTACGCCTAATTTCGAGGAAACGCTTCTTGTCGCCGTAAATCTCTCACGCGCGAGCGTATTTGCGTATTACGCCGCGTGGCTGGCATAAATCTGCCCGGAGAGCTTCAACTCCCTAGAAAATAAGAAACAGAAGCGGATGAGAATGAAAATTGGGAGGCGAACAATAGATCAGAGTAGTAGAACGAGCATAATTGGCTATTGAAGGCGTTCGCGTGACCAAAGTATCCTCTTAAGTGGCGGAGAACGTGTTCAACGGTTTTTAGCCGCTCTAAATGGATCAATAAAAAAGCTAAAGAGACTAGATAAGCTGTAATAACAGCGTTAATTGAATATGTATCATTGCTTTTTACAGGAAATTGACGCAAAGCAGAACGCACGACTTTGACGACGTCCAACGAGCACAAAACGCCTGATGGAGAGTAATCGAGAGCTCGCAACGGGTCGAATCCACCTATTTAGAAAGCTGGTTAATTGCTTCGGCAGTGTCTATCGATTCTGAATGGCGAAATAAATTAATTGCTCGACCGGCAATTATGAGACCGGCGGGGATTTCCGTCGCGAACCTAACGAGGCCCTTATTGCTGGTTGCAATTAGTTTTTACACGGGACCAATACGCGATATCAAAGCAGCGGCCGCGTGGTGCTCGCGTTCTCATCCTAATCCGTGCGACACGGGTCCAGACTTTCTTCTGCCCCTGCGATTCCTGCTCCAATTCCCTTGGCATGCGAAGAATCGACGAGGACAAAAGTCGTTCGGCGAGCTCGGCAAAAAGAGCCGAAAATTCCGCGCTCGCCGAGTGTAGCGGCTGGCGGGCAGGCGCGTTAATTAAACGAGTTAATTAGTCAAGGCTGTGCAACCGCGCGAGGCATGCAGGGAAAACCGCGGCGCGAAATTTAGTAGAGACGGCCAGGGCGCAGCGAGCGTCGGCGGATACCAATTACGGAAGCAGCTCGGTTGTTCGCCGTTACTTTTTGCTGGTGAAGAGCGATTCCACGCGTGGTCGCGGGTCAGTTGCCGCGCGGTCGGTTGGAAATTAATGCGACGCGATAATCGACGGGCGGTCGTCGCATTCATAATTTCCATTCAATTAAAACCGCGGCTACCGCGAGAAAATAGCCGCGCGGCCCGTTCCATTCGTGTAAATCATACTTAAGCTAATCGAGCCAAGATCTCCTCGCGATCCCGGCGTTCTTTATCCCCGTACGCTTTTCACGGTCCAACGATCCTTATTAATTCCACGGAGCGGAGAAAGTTCGCGTCCGGTGGTTATCTGTTCGCGAATATCACCAGGATACAAGCTCCGCGCGTCGATGAAAGTTCCCCGTGACGGAGAACGCGATAACGACCACGGATTTCCCGAGAAAACCGTATCCGAAGATACGATTCGAAGAAACGCAGTGGTATCTCCGCGATATGCGCAATTTAAACATCGACGATCGAGAAAACGTCACTTTTCGGAAGCGTCGCGGTGTACAGATCGAACGATAAACGCCGACAGAGACGTCCCTTGATCCATTACCGAGCGCGGTTGTCCAAACAGCGTGAAAAAAGCCCGGTTAACGAGTAAGAGGCAGCGAGAAGGGGGTGGGGACAATTTTCTACAGGGGCAGCGAGAGTTTTAGCAGCTGCGCGTTACCTTGAATGGATTAGCTTATCGTTTATCGTCGCACGGTGTCCAGGGGACATTTACATTACGCTGACGCGAAACCGGCGCCCTTCCCTTTTGAACCGCGCCACCCCGTTCTCTCTCTCTTTCTTCCTCTATTCGGCGGCCGCGCATGGTCATCGCAAATTTGTCGCGTTGACTCACGCGTCTCGTTTCGCACTCGATCGCTATCTTGGTTATTAATTAGCAGGCGCGTCGACCTCCAAAACCGGGAGGAATTGTCGTCCCAGCTGGCAACGAGGAGCCTCCGTTTAGCGTCCGGTCGCGAAAACGGAGCCGCGTTCGATTCAGAACAGAAGTGATCGTTCGAAACGAACCGCGCACCCTTCAACGAGAGACGAATTTAACGGCAAGTTCCAGCTGCGAACTCGAGGCAAAACGCGATCGCGAAACAGTGTATAATCGTGGCGTGATTCACGGGTAAGGAACCCGTGGGTAAGGGTGGCACGGTTTATACGGGTGGATATTATACGAGTACCTAATTAGCGCGTACAGGCCTGTAACACGTGCGCGGTCTCGATTCATCGATGCCAGTTGCTGCGCGATGATCCACGGGAATTCCTGGGAACGCAGGGCAGCTTCTCGCATCTGCCATTGGCAGACCTACGGCTATACAAGCATCGCGGTTTGCTGGTTAATTCGCGGAATGGAAGAATTCGAAATTCCAGACGTTTCCCGAGCTCAACGACGATCGTGAAATAAGAAACGTCGACGATGAAGGAGCGCTTTTAGATTTATTTCCTCGAAGCTCCAATCGAGCATCCCGTAATAAAGTCCGCAACGAGGTCCGAGCCTCCAGATACGTTATCTGCGGCTTAACTTGGTCGATAAAAAATAACGGAGAAGTAATTTATCCGAGAAACCGCGAGCGCATTTTACAAAAATATTACCGATAACGTAGCGGAAGATCGGTTCTTGGTGGGATAAAAAAAGAAAAAAAAAAACGTCCCCTCGGCGTCACGGGGTCCGTTAACATTGTCGCGGTCGAGCAATTCAGGTTACGATCACGGGCAATAAAGTTCGGGCGAAGTACAGAAACGCGTTGCTCGTGCCGGTGTCGATACGGATCCCCTTATCCCCGCTCGCTTTACCACCGCGTTTTACGGCCGCGTTTTTTCCCGCTGGCCCGTATAAACGGCCGTTGCATACCGCTTCGCGCGTTCCTAACGCCATTAAACGTCTGTCTCGCGATCATTACCGAGTCGCGCGCGGCCAGCTGAACCGCCCGGGCCAATTCCGGTCGTTAATTTACGAGTCGATCGCCGCGTAGCGATTTACGAAACGTCGTTAAAACGTGAATGTCACACGACATTAGCACGGTTGGGAACGTATCCCAAGGTACGAGAGCGAGCGCCTCCGCGACGAGGAAACGTGTAAAACGATTTCTTGCCCCGCTGCGAGAGTCGGCCGGCGATGGTTCTGGTAATCGAACACGGCGATCGGTCTGTTCTTACCATCGATCGACCGATAACGCGATGAAGATCTTGTCAGGCCGCGCATCGCCAATGACCGTGGTCATTATCTTTAAACGATTGACCAACTCCGAGTTAATTCGATGCAACTCTGCGCAACTCGAAGGTAAAATCCCTCTATATCTATACATCCTCTTTGGTTATCGGTGCTCTCTAGTAATTTATTAGCCAGTGTGCGCTGAGTATCAGCTTAGAGCGGACAGAACGGGTACCGTTCGTAACGAGCAGCTGTACGCGATCGAATCGTACGTGGAAGATCGCGTAGCTCGTACTGAAAAAAGGGATCGTGATCGATCGTCGTTTCTCAACGAGAGAAAGGAAAATTCAACCGGGAGTGGAAATGGGCTCTCGTCGAGGAACGGAGGCACATGAAGCTCGCTCATCAAGGAAGCGTAAAAAGGTGTCGTTTCAGCGGATCGCTCAATTCCCCCGGCACGATGCGCGGCTCCGTCGGACGAGCCGGTGTTTTTCTTGACGAGCCAGGCGGCAAGGGTTAGCGTGCGCGAGACGCCGGCGAATCGTTGCTCGCTGGAACACCAGGAACGCGGAAGGGATGCCTCGCGAGGAAGCCAGTTCGTTAAACTCGTTACCAATCCCTGAAATCGTTGCTCCGGAATGCACCGACCGATCTTCCTTTTTCTTCCTTTCTGTTCTGCCTCCCTGCTCGCCTCTCAGCCAGACTGCGGAGAGACAAAAGCGTCAGCGAGAAGAAAACCAGAGGAATACACGCGAGTGTGGCGTATAGAGGAGAGCTGCCGATGGGAGCTAATAACGTGAACGAATATGGTCTGAATATTCAGATGAGCGATAAAAAGTCGCGATGAAAACACCGTGGAACGCGAACAAGCGACTGCTGGTTGGTAACGATACCGTGAAACACGCTGGTAGCCGAGGGAACGTTCCAAGAACGCTATAGTTATCCCGCGGTACGTGTGGAACAATAAGCGGAGGGTGAACAATCGTCGAGGAAGAATAGAGTTTCGAGAAGAATCCAACCGAACGGGGGGCACCGATCGTGCGAGGAATAAGAACGATTTTATTCTAGACAGGCGATGACAGAATTGGAGCAAACGAGGACGCGGCAGAAGCGACCCAATTTCCGAGCGTGCTCGATGAGCGCGTCGAGGACGCGCGTACCCGACGAGATCGAGGAGCCGCCGACGACACGGGATGGGAGGAAGATGGGCCGTCTGATTTATGCGACTCCGCCGCGCATCGGCTCGCAAACGATTAGATAAATGCGCGCATCGCCCGTTTAGGCAGCATGCAAATGTCTTGCGTCGCGAGGTCGACACGTGGTAAACATTAAGCATCGTCGAGCGAGCAGCCCGTACCAGCCATGGAACCTGGGTGATCCGCGAATCAAACGGGAGACAGAGAGGACGGCGCCAGACGTTTTTGCGCGCGACGCAGCCAGCCGTTTAACGATTATGACTTTATCCGCGTTGGTGCACGATTCAGAGAGGGGAAAAAGAGGACGGCGAGCCTAAGACGGAGTAACAAGAAGAGCGTAGCGGAAAATCCTGCCCGCTCCGCGCCATAACGGGCGCGGTGATAATGCAAAAGCAAAGAAGATGCGTCGTATCAATTACTATCGTATTGGCCAGTGGCGCTAGAGAAACCGAAGTGTATCGTTCGGATATCGTAACGACATTTTAATTTCCACGACAAGTCGATAATTCTCTCGAGACGGGGAGGGTTAACGAACCGATCCGGCTGGTCGAGCGGCATTTTTCAATGTTGTGGGCTAATACGTATTTCCTAGTGGTAAAGCGACGGGTCTAGCCAGACGGAGAGTGGCCGGCGCGGCGCCACGAAGCCAACAAAACGCAGCCTTAATAGAAATTAAATGAATCGTATTGTTTTCCAAAGTACTGTCCGGCATGGTGGGCAGGTTTTTGGAGCAACGCCAAACGAGGTTCGTAACGGGAGGAGCACGCCGAGGGGACAGGTGGGTCGGTGAACGGACCGAGCCGTGCACACGCGTGTGCGGGATGCACCGCTCGGTCTCGGGCCGCTGCTTTTTAAATGGGACTTGTGTACGACGCGGCGCATTCTCCGCATCGTTAGGCCGCGCTAACAAATTGCGCTCGATCCGAGAACACGACCGTGAGAGCTTAGACCGCGTCGATGGTTGCACGCTGGATGCGGCCAAGTTTTTCGCCGCGCGGGATCCAGAGCCCGCGAAAGTTGGAACGGGTAAGTTTTTATCGGACCGCTCCGAACTTCGTCTTCCGACGTCGATTTTTTATTACAAGTTCAACCGAACGAAGTTGGATGGAACTTTCGTTGTCAAGAGTTTATGGAAGATGAGATCGAGAACGGGGGATGATCCGGGATAATCGTCCCAGCTACAGAGACGCGAGACGTGCGACTACACTTTTTCAATCGCTGTCCGCATCGGAAGGTGATTATTTTGAATTACGAGTCGAGGTGACAGAAACGAGGGGATGGTTACCCGTCCCTTGATCGCACGAGAGTACAGCTTTTTTCGCTAGTGGATCTCGTTGGCACATGATTTACCGTCCCGACCTCTCGTCACGCTCGCTCTTGGCCAATCGATATCAAGCCACGACGCATTTTCAAGATCTACGCGAATCAGTTTCGACGGATTTCGCGATTGCGCGGCGAGACAGGTCGTAAGTCGGGCCATTAGCTCATGTAAATTGTCACCCGTTAAGGTGAGCCGATGATCGCTGACTAATGACACGGTTTTCATTAGCCGATGCACAGTTAACGATTCCCAGCTCGTACCGCCTAATTAAATCGATGAACCTGCCACGTGACGAACCTAAAAAGCGTGGCCGAGCGTCCAACCGATCGTAAATAACTCTTTCGTGGAGCAACGGAACCCGGAGGAGATCCCACGTATTCAGGGCTGGCACGGGGAAGAATTGCAAACCGCTCGTTACGATAAACACGAGTCGACGACGTGTGACGTTATTATTTTCAATTTCCATACTCGTCGTTTGCGCGTAATTAAAATCCGCGTCGCAGAACTTGCGGTGCAGCCAACGCGCGCGACCGTCCAACCCATTTTTCACGGCTTGCTGGCGTGGCCGCGCTAATAGCTTACAACACGCCGCAACGAGCCAGCAATACAGAGCCGATCGTTCGTTGTTCGAGCCGCTAATATGCAACCGCGACGAGTTCGAACCGCGGCGGTACCAAGTGTACCGATAAATTGTGTCTGACTCGCTGAAGGAAGGGCGCACGGGAGGGCTCGTCGCGGGTATCGATAAGGGCCAATCAGCCAAGGATCCTTTTTCCTATTACGCGGTGTATCGGAGAAAGAATTTCGCGGCGATACGAACGCAGCGACGAGGGCGAGGTAGGACGTTGGAGTACAACCACGGGATAGAATGATAATGCGGATAGTATACCGCAGTGCAATTCACGTTACCAACGTAATTGCTTTTGCATCGATTGTCCTCACGAGGTCGGCCGTCTTCCCTGCGCCCTACATAAACGGGGAACCTGGCCTGCGCCAATCTTACGGATCGCGGCAACGATCGCCGTAGATCGAGGCGAAAAATAGTACCGCGGTGCACGCGACACGGTTACTCCTCTTCTCGTATCGATCGTTTCTCAACTAGAAGACAGTGCGGATCGATTTACCATCTAACCCTTAATCTCCTGATCACTTTCTTCGCAGTTCACCTACAGACCTTCATCCCGGAATTCTAATCGTTTCCCTAGCCTTGGTTACAACAGCGTATAGATCCGCAGCTCAACCCTTTCGCGTTCGATAACGCCTTCTATTTTTACACGACATCCCCCTTTCCGAAGAGCAGGTGCAACGAAGACCCTGAGATTATCGAGAATGTTTCCTATTCAACGTAGATGAAATCTAACGCGATGAAATCCTCGATTGATCAAACGCCGATCGATACTTACAACCCTACCGATCGCTACGTTTGCTGTTCTCCAGCGAGTCACCGAACGAAACGAAGAAATCTCGAATAGAGCCACTTCACCAGTACACGCAGTGCGTATCACACGGCATGGTCCGCGATTTCGCGAATGCACGGCGCGAAAATCGGTGGTGCGCGCGAAGATCGGTTGCTCGGAGCGGCAACTCGGACCGCTCACGCTGGGCGAAACACTCGGTGACGGACTGAGCCACCGATTCTCCCACACCCCTGGCGCAATTCGCCAAGCGGCAGCCGAGGGCGTCCGAGAGGCGCCGAGCGTCGCCGATCTTACGGCTGGTTGCAACGAAAGCTCCGATTCCGGCGCGCAAGCCGTCTCCCTCTCTCTCTCTCTCTCTCTCTCTCTCTCTCTTGTTTCACTTGTCGCGCCGCTCTCTCTCTCTCTCTCTCTCTCTCTCTCTCGCTCTCTCTCCTTCAGCTATACCAGCTGATAAAAGTATAATAAACCAATGGGCCTTGTGTCGCACCCCGCGAGCAATCGCAGCTCGGTGCGCGCGAAAAAACCGGATATCGCTCGACACGATCCGTTCCGCATCCCCTTTCCGATGTCTGAGACCGTGACGGAGTATCCTGGCGAGGGTGAGGGATGAAGCTTTCTTCGGCGGGTGTCTTATCTTGTTGCGTTGTTTGTACGTTCCATCGATCGGGGATAATCGATGAAACGTTCGAGCAGATATGATAGGAGGTGCTTAAGAAGTGGAATGTTAGCTGCAGAGGATTGCTGTGCAGGTCGGGCAAATCTCTGCTCATCGAAATTGAAAAAATGGATAATTGAGATTGGATTTCTCTAATTATCGTCTATAGAAAGGGATGAATCTCTACGAACACGCGGAATCCAGTAATCCTGGAGTGAATTGACGTAACCTTTCGCGGCAACGGGGTCCCAGTTGGATCGAAGAAAATAGGCTTTCTCTACGCACAATTTCACCGCGTCTGTAGAAACTGGCGTGAGTCAACATTCCAATGGCACGCTCCAAAGTGGTCGCGCAATGGCTTCATCGGAATATCTTTCAGCCAGCACGCGAGACGAAGCCGCGTGGGTTAATACGACCCACGTCGAACGAAAGAGAACCTTTCCATTCATCTTATCGTTATTCCGGGTGGCGGAGTCAATTCCTAGCGTATCGAAACACAGACGCTGGAACAAGTTTTAATTACGTCGAGCTGCGAAAGACAATGTCGTATCGTAATTATCTTCGCGCGATTACGATTTACAGCCTATCGATAACTCTGTAGACACTTCTTTCCGTCGATGACTCTTTTATTTACTGGCCACCAAGTGTGAAAATCACCGGCACTCCTCCGGTTGACTAATGACTCTGTTCGATTACAGAAACAGGGACGCGATTGCGTCGAAACGATTCCATTAAGAGCACTCTGCTCGCGAGCATGATCACCGTTTAAAGGCAAACCGTGTGGAACTCGAACTGACATAATTACAGCGGAACGCGACGCAATCGCGGCGATGCACGGAAAGAGAAAAGACCGCGAACGTTTACCCGAGACTCTCTAATTGCGAAGGACGTCGCGACCAGACACGTGATGAACGGTCCACGCGTTTCGGTATTCGACAAGAATCGCGCGACCCTCTCCTAGTATTAACGCGTCTATTTGATCACGAGAACTGTCCTTTAATGGCGCGTGCCACACCTGTTTGCCAGTTCGTAATATTTGTCCACCTACCGCGCCTGCTAGGCAATCCGAGTAACGGTACCACGGGCGATAGTTTCATTTCGGAACGACTGGCTCTCGCTCGTTGGTAAAATGAAAATTTTAGTCGAGAAATTTCGGCAGTGATAGGATAGACTTGAAACGGGCGAACTTTGCCAACCAGATATCGAAAGTAAAGAACTTTTTTCGAGATATGCAAATCGGAACAGGGAGGATTCGTTGAATCGCAGAAGAATCGTCGAAATTAGGGGAGAAAGGTGTAGTTTCTTAACCAACTTCGCTAATGTCTCAATTAGCACGACACCGTTTTCCGCAAGCCAAAGGAAGATGAAAGGTAGACCTTAATTTTCTAACGCACGAGTCAAATTCCTCTCATGGGAATAATGTATCCGTGTTCTACCATCTGACTCTTGGATTAAAAAGAAGTATTTACCAAAGAGAGGATGAATTTACGAGTTAAAAACCTCATTAATTGCGAAGAGGAGCAGAGAGGTTTGCGCGTGCGTCGATATATCGTCGCCCGCGTGGCAAGAGATGCCTTGCAGGCTTTATTGCGTCGCGATGCCCGCCCGAAGAATTCGACTGGAGCCTTTAGCACACGACGACTGCCTCTCCGGGATGAAATTCTCGGGACAGAAGGCAGCGTGGAAGTAAATATCCGGGGAAGATGGCTAGGCGACTCTGCTACGTGGCAATGGAAAGTAACGATCTTTCTCTCCTGGAAAAACATCGGCCACCTAAAGCTTCGCTCCTCCGTGCCTCCTCCCACGCGTGTAACAAGGAGAGAAAGCTCGTACGCGATATTGGCTACCTCTGTGCTCGATGTAACGAGACGGATTTTTATCGCTGATCCGCTCGTCGCGTGGCGTGCCGATGGCCTACGTCGCAGACAAAGGCGTCGTCCTTTCGCGTGCTGGCTACCTCCGACTGGGCCGATCGATACCGTTTAGACTGGATAAACGTTGTAAATTGATTTTGCGCGCTACATAAAACACCCTTCGAGACTGGATTAAGAAGAAAGAAAAAACAAGAAAACAGTGGAATTTTTCGCATCACGAAAGAGAGGAAGAGAGAGATTGAACTTTAACGTAGATTTACGGACCTCTGTGTCGACGGTGATAAATTAGAAGACTAGAGGGGATCTCCGATAGTGAGAACACGCTTGACCATAAGCAACCACGAAACAAAACAATCGCTCGTAGTAAGAACCAAGGAACGAGATTTCCTCCCTAGGAGAGAACGAGGGGACACTTTCCTGGGAAGAGTTATCGATTGATGACCCCAATAACGTTTCGCGAAAGTTATCAGCCTGGCCGGGGTACGATACGAGATTACAACCTCGATAAGCTATTGTTCCTGGTCAAATCCTTGCCCCGTTCCGTGTGTATCGCGGGCCGAGCGATAACGGGCACAAAGCGCACCATAATCGTGCTGCTTAATTCAATCTGTCGTATCTGTAATAAGCCATGTTCGGTTTATCTGGGATCATACAGGGACGCATAGTTCACGGTACAGCGTAACTGCGCCGGTGGCCATGCCAAAACGAGAACGCGAAAAATGTCTCGGAGCTCCTTCCTCGAGAACCAGCTGCGGTTAACAGTCTATCAGATTTGCGCCAACATAATTTCCTATCAATGAATTTAGAGGGAAATTTAAGTTGGGAAGCGTGAAACCGAGGATTACAGAGAGCGAGGCAGAGTTTTCTCGATGGCCAACCAAAGAAGAGTCGCTGAAACACAGCGGAAGTAGGTCAACTAGGAGGATTTCCGATACATTGCAAAGAATCGCCGAGGATGAACCGGAAGACACGCGACACGCGCTAGTGGACGCGACCAAGCGCCCCCAGGGATCGGTTTTGCGGGATTCCAAAGATCGATTCCGCCCCCTGGCTTCCTACTGGCCGCGAACTTTCGCGCACGGCACGCTTCCGAGCGCCAGAAGGATAGTCTCGACCGGAAACTGCGGACTTTCGAGTCGTTTGTCAGCTCCGTACACTGATAAAGTGCATTTTGTAGTCTAACGCAACTTTCGACTATATACTACTTTGTGCGAGCGTCTATTTAACGATGTTGCCACGAGAACAGTCACCTGTCGAGAGAACGACCGAGGGAGGGGGATCCTGGAATCGAATATTTCTAACCGAGTCTCCGAACGGAAGCAATCGCATGACATTCTATTAGGTGTAGCCGTCAACGCGATGTCGGCGGATTTACGTAAAATCGATACTGCGAGGAATGTTTAACACCCTATCCAGAAAACGTGCTATCGACAGCCCCAGGATAAACGCAAGCGAAATCTATTTGAACGACCTCTCTGCGAAGTTATCTTCGCCGTAGCTGAAGATTCCCCGGATGGTTCTCGATACACCGTGTAAGAACAATCGACACGATCTCAGACGTCCATTCCTTGAAATACGATTCGGTCGCCGATTAAAACTATTCGCAAGGTACGGTGTACGTATTCCTTTATCTAGATTCAGATAACTCGAATTAGCATGTTTGCAGCGAAATCGCCCGGAGGATACACGCGCGAGCGAATTAATTTCCGTCACGACTTCGATCGCGTTGTTACGCGTAGCCCCGCATCGTGCGAATCTCCAGCAGATAGAGAGTGGAATTAACGGTAGCGTTACGTTCACCCGGCTCTCCGTCGACACCTCTGGCTCCGGCTTCCATTTCCATGGAAATTTCGGTAACAGGTTAACGTCCATGACGTCGCTGCAACCGCTATCCGGGGGCGCAGGAAAAGTCCGTGAAAATTTGCGTTCCGCAGGATAAAAGGAGATGGACGGTATATTCCTGGAGGGAAGGTACCCGTTTCCTTGCTCCTGTAGGCATGCAAATTTATCGGTGAGAGAAGATAATGGAACGAGGGATGGGAAGAGTAATCGGAACTAGCCAATTAAATATCTAATTCAGAGTTGGCTAGTTTCTGATGCGTCTACTTCCAAGCTTCTTTCGCGGATAAGCTACATTTTCGGAAAACTTATACCTGCCACGAGTGAAGTTGTAAAATCTGGGAGAAAGGATGACAATTTTGTAGGGTAAGGGTACGTTTCCCTCGCTCGGGGCAGAGCTTCAAAATCCGACTCGTCGTTAGGGCGTCTCGCGGCCGCTGGCTGGCCGGCTTAACGCGTTTTACTCTTATTCTTCCTCGCCGGCAAAGTATATACGTAGTTCAGGTTGCCTCGCCTCGGGTCTCGCGGGCTCACCTCCGCGAGCGCAGCTGGCTAAACGTTTGCTCTTGCTTTCTCGCTTTTTCGGTGCGGTAATGCACTACGTAATAACGGTTATTTATAGGCAGTAAATGCCGTGTGCCATTCTCCGCGCCTGCCTTCCTTCCACCCTCCACCGGTTCATCGTTTCCTTCCCGCGATCGCGACGGCCCGCGATAATTCCTCACCGCGTTGGAATTCGACCGACCTTTATCTCCCTTTTTCCCCGACGCGATCTCCACTCGAGGGAGCCCTAGCCTACTCTTCGTTTCGACTCTGCTTTACCGTAAACTCGATGTGCAACTTTTTTCCGACTTCGACTTGAAAACGACTAAGAACCTCGGTCCGCTCGAGCGAATATCAGGGTTATCGATCGTTCCAAAACTGGGACGATTTTAAGGAGTGCATGGATCATTTTGTAGTACCGGGTTGCGTTCAAGTGGCGCGTTTTAATTGCGTGGATTCGTGCAATCCGAGTAAAGGAGTATCGAGCGGCCCAGTTAAGAGACAAGTAAACTGCTGCGGGAAGAAAACTGAAAGGGTTTTTCCGAGCGAAAAGAAGTTTAGTTGCTCGAGGGTAATTTGCACTCGGTAAGTTTCACACCTCGCTACGACTCTGTGTAAACGGAGCTCCTTTGAAATCTGTTGTTTCCCTTTTTTCCTCGCGTTTCCTTTGCTCTCCCACAAGCTGGAAATCGGAGCAGAAAATGTATCCCACCGACGGAATAATTCCGCTCCAATTTACCGCGATGCTAGCAGAAAAATGTGTATACGCTGAACCAGTTTCGAAATTATTTCAACAGTTCCCACTTGATACGCGACGGAAGATAGGAAGCGCTTTTAATCGCGGGTGCTCACCTTGTTTGCCAAGTCTAGCATGTTTCCAGTTCCCCCTGCGGCAGCTTCCACTAGTTTCTGCAGGGTATGAGGTTCCGGTGAGAGATCGCGTGCTCCGCTGTCGAATTCCCAACGTTCATGCCGACCAGATATGGTACCTGAATACACACGAAAGTTGCATCATTCTACGTGCTGAAATTTGACGCACTTAACTGTCAGTTAAGTACGTCTGCGACGTTCAAAAGAGATCACATTTATCGCACGACTTCTGCTCGTTTCAACTGCATCAACATATGAACGCGAACAAATTCCGTGAACCGATCCTTCCAATCCTTCCACAAGATTTTGTTACCTGCAAATGAGTTGCAACTATATGGTGTATCATTGATGACTCGTAAATAAATGAATAAAAGGCTTTAGCAAGGATCGAATCTAGTCCACAGCAGTATAAAATTTCTGGTAGTTTTTTTCTCTCTCCAAGGATCAATACTGAAAAACGACCGTCTCCTATGAGGACGGTAAAAGGAAGGAGCTTACCTAGACTGTTGTCGCTGCTGGTGGGCAAGTATTCCGGCGTGTGCGTATGGTGCGGGCTAGTTCTGTGCTTGCCGGACCTGAGCGCCTCGATTTCCGGTCGGAGAGCCAAACGGCACCTGAGGAACTCTTGATAGGAAATGCGACCGTGCTCGTCCGCCCCCAATTCTCTCATTAACTCCTCCACCGAGTTTTCGAGGTTCAGCTCTCTGCATACCGTCAGCAGATCCTGGCTGAAATTCCAAACAAAAAGATCAGTCTGAGTGCTCCGTAAAATCTCCACCCGATATAGCATACGTATGAAACAAATCAGACGGCCCTAACGCGATTCAATTTCCTTCGACGTAACAGTTCCAAGTTTTCATTAAACGCAATCTGAAATCAGCTGTTTTTCCAGACGATCACACATCCGATGAAAACACGATGTCGTGAATAATTTATTCGCTGAATAATTCATAGACTGAAGATAATGCTCGATACTTTGCAGACAGGGTTTAGAAAAAAAACATGCGTCGCCAATAGTCACGTGGAAGTATTCGGAACGTCAGACTCTTGTTTACTGTAGGCTTCAGGATTAAAATCGTCGCGATTACAGACTGTTTCCACGTCGTGACGGTGTCCGAGGGTCTCCGTTACCAGCAGAGATCCCCTTTTTCGCGACAGCAAGATGGAATATCGGTGGGATTCGATTAAAACGTACCGCGGGTACGTTCGAGAATCACGCGGGACAGGTCGATACCGGGTAAATTAAAGATTCACGGAGCCAGCACGGACATTCGGAGAAAATCGTTAAAAGGAGCTCTCGCTCTCGTTCTATCTGTTCCTCTTTCTCTTTCTGCGGACGCTGACGTCTTTTGTTGCGATGCGACGGAAGAGGCGTGGTCTGGACAGGATTGAACGTGGTACTCCAACGCGTGGAAGCGTTGCACAACGGGTTTCTGGAAAAAAGTGTCGGGAATTGTAATCTTCTAGGTTTCGAAGCGCAGGGTATCGGAGAAATTTGCTATATCTACTTTAAAAATACCATAGATTCGACGACAAATGGAAAGAGAGAAGGGTACCAGCCGAGGTGGTCGAAGGGGACAGATAAGGTGGGCGGGCTGCTGGAACTTTCCCGAGGGAGCTTCCCTCCCGTGCTGCTGTGAAACTTTTCACTATTTTCTCGAACCAATAGGGCGGGGTGCGCGAAGAAGTACGAGACGCCGATCGGATAACGCGGGTTCATCTCGTTCCGCGCGTCTCTATGTTTGCTCAGGCACGTGTGAAACACGAACACGTGCGCCGTGTGCAACGTCGATGGCGTGCCGAAGGAATCGCATCGCTCTGCAAAATGTAGTAGCGTTATTATTTTCCTGACAGCTACACCTTGCGTTTCCCTATTCAACGCCGGAGCAGCTATGTATCATAATTTTAATCAACTTTCATTCACCATGGGAGCCTTTTAAAAAAGCCTCCCAGTAGTTTCACGCTCGATCGTATTCATCGCAGAATGGACGTTGAAGCCAGGCGACCGGTGAAATTGCAATCAAAAGGATGGACGAGAGAAGGGTGGAGACTGTCGACGCGGAGATCCGGTCGTGATTAACGGGACGCAATCAATGCGTAACCATTATGTAATTCCCGCGGAGGCAGGACAGGATTCGAGTGCCATTCAGGTGGCTTGTCGCCCCCTCTCGGAGCCATTCAACCGATCTCTTCGTGGTCCTCAGTGCTCAAGTCGGAGACGCCCGTGAAAAAGGAACGGGAGACCCGCGCGTGAACGCGAGTAGCACACTCGAGATCTTCCGAGCATCCGAGTGGGACGTACTTTGAGACACCTCGAGCTTCGCGAAAGAGGATTTGGGTTAACAGTCAGAAGTGCCTGTTACGTTTAGCTTACCGGCTTACTTGCCCATCTCGAACGTGCGTAATCGTAAAATCATCCAAAGAGCAACTGAGGTGCTATACTATTTCGATTTCGAGCTTTCAACAATTTGTGATTCCCTCGGAACCCTACGATTTAAGGAACGGAATCGGTGCTTGGTTAATTTTAGAAACCAGTCACAGATTCTCGGATAGACGTTATTGATCGCATGACACCGATTGGAATAATGTAACATCGTCAATTAGCAGCAGCAATCGCGACTCTTTTTTAGTACTCTTTCTTCGCAACCTCGAAGTGATCTCCAATCTTATCGTGAAAAGGGAGCAAGGGGTGATACCACTTGTGCACTTGCTCCATCCATGTAAATGTAATAAGAAATGCGGGCAACAGTCCGAGATTCTGTTTCTCTGCAAAACGAGTACGTTCCAATAATCAGAAAATGAAATACTCGCGGCAGTCTGTACTCGTTACGTACCACTTCGACATCCTCCTCCTCAGCTTCCGACTGGCCAGTCTCTCCAAGGTTCTGGATTCCCAACTCTTCAACGATTCCATCCCTCTTGGACGATCCTCGTGGATCGGATGCGGGCCGATGACACATGCGATCGAACGCGGTTCGAAGATCCGACCGAAGCGATGCAACGAGTGCCACTGCACGCGGGACTCGTCGCATCGCGGTCCCGCAGACACGAGGAGGAGGGAAAAAAAGCTGGTGGAACAGAGGGAGAAAGAGAGATAGACGATTGCTCGCGAGCGTGAAACGAACGCGACTTAATCCACCGCGATGCGTGTCACTCGACGTCCCGTGTGCGGTTTTACGGCTGACACGCGGCTTTATTTTAAACACGCTCGAGCACAGCTCGTCCTACCTGCCCGGCCCGTTCTGTATCTCGTATCTCTCCTCGCGGCTCGCCTGACGGGGCTCCGAGTGGTGTCGATTGGGAGATCGGCTGAGAATTATACGCAACGGCAACGTTAGAGGCTGCATTGATGAATTTCCGTGTATCAAGATTTTATCGTCAATCAGAAACAACAGGATCGCTAATGGTTTTGTAGAAGTTCGTAGGGGAAGCAAACACGAGGTCGAACTAGACAAATAATAGGAGGAGTACAGAAGAGCAAACAGAATTCTAGGAGTTCGACCACAAAGGAGGAGCGTCGCGAGTCATTGACACCGGTGCGTTTTCTCCGCCTGCATTGTATTCGAAAGTGGAAATGGAATCGTAATTTTCAGTTCGCACCGTTGCGCATCCGAGTAGGTGTTCCTGGACGAAGAAAGTGTTGAACGCGTAATCAGGATACACGATTATTGCGAAACAATCGAGCGTAAAAGAAGAGAGGATGAAAAGTGAATATAGTTGCGCAACGCATTGGCTTCGCGGCAAATCGTGTCGCATTACCATAAGGTAGCAACGATTTAAATGTTAAGTCGAAACGGACGGTCAAAAACGGCATAGCAGTTTACTCGATTATGAAGCTGACGGGATGGCCAAAAGAGAGCGAATCTCCAGACATGGCGCACGAGCGTGATTGGACGAAAATCCAATTTCCACCTTCGTCCCAAGCCACGTGTGATCTCGTTACGAGCTCGTCGCTCCTGTTACCCTCTGTTACCGTTTTCCCGTGCTGGTCGAATCAAAATTTTTGCCTTTAATCGACTGTCGATGAAAGGTTCGAAGCAAGATGTACCAAAAACTGCCGAAATCTGCAAATAGATGAACGGATATAACTCTTCTTATTTCGTCAATCACAAGCGGAAGCGTAAAGAGAGAAAGAGGAAGAGAGAGAGAGAGAGAGAGAAGGGGGTAAGAGAGTGGAAGCGACGGGAAGAGGAACAACGAGAAGACTGTACCTAAAAAGGGACTGAAGAGCCGCGAACGGGAGAATGTTTTGCCTTTCCAGAACGTTTCCACGGGTGAAATCATTTCCACAATGCGGCGCACTCACGATGAACAACGAACCCCTTTTCGCGGGGCGAAAGTGGACGTCTCGGGGCTGACGTTACACCGTTCACCGGTGCGACGAGCGACTCGTTACAAGCTCGCAGTTTCGCATGCACGCCTAGCTCCCTTTGTATCGAAAAGCTCTTCACCGTCGGTGAATGTCACCACCGCGGGCATGGTGCTTACAAAAGCAACGTACAATGCAGCTACCGACCCAATAAGTGTCGCCCTATTGTTGAACCGCGCGAAACCGATGCCGAACCCTCGCAGGAGGATCGTCCTCCCATGAAACGGCATCGCGGATCATCTCTTTAACGACCTGTGTTTCAAACTGTTTGCGCTTTCCGTGGTCCTCCTACGCACTCCACGCAAAGAACACGTATCGAACCGGTCCTCACCAAACCGACCTGTTTCTACAAAAAAAAGATCCTTTTAGTAAACATCATTGGCCGCATCAAGCGCTACGATCCGTATATATAACTCACCACGAGAAAGTACGAGTTCAGCCATAGCAGATGTAAAGAGTAGAAGGTATCGCGTGTCTAGACGCAAATGGAAGAAAGAGGAAAGAGACTCTATAATACCGCGAATGTCTTCGAGAGTTTGAAATGACAGAAAATTAATGGCAGTCCTACTTTCTCCATTTGAAATTTAGCCCTGTATCATCTTTTATTCATCCCGTATAGAGGCGAGTGTACAATCAGCAGGATCACGAGAGGCATACACTTATCGATATTCTAGATGGAAGTTTCAAGAACGTAGAGTTCATTTTCAACGATAGGACGCGCTCCCCTTGACCCCGACGAGTCGAGGCCGCCGTGAGGTCGAGGTTGCGACCAGCCAGAGAAGACGAGGAGGAAGTGGCGCGGAAGCATCGAAAAACCGAACGAATGGTCGAGAGAGGAAAGGGTTGCCTCTCAGCCGATGAAAACCGACACTGATGTTTCGCGTTAAGCGCGTTTCCGCTCTATTTCGTTGGTACACGCCCTTGAAGAGGCCACGCCGCGCGTATGAAAAGGGCTCGCGTCTCCTTCGGGCTATCCTCCCTTTTCAGATGCGTCTCTGCTGTTTCTGCTGGATACGCCGGTATAGGTACGCCGTTAAAAACGGTAAAAGAGGCGAAGGCCCTGGGCAGATAGAAAGGGTAGGTGAGAGAGGTGGCGAAGGTTCCGCCGCGTTAAAAGAGAGGGAAACGGGGACTGAAACGAAACGAAACATTACCTAATGCCGTGTTTTCACTGGGAGAAGAGGCACCCCAGCGTAGCCAGCGCATGCTCGTCCGTCTCTCCTTTGTTGCCTTTAACCACTGCGTTATCTCCTTCTCTTTCCCGCCCTATCTTTTTGTCCGTCAACTTTTCGAGGGGCTTCGATATCCGTGTAATCAACGAGAAATCGAGGAGCACAGACGGAAAATAGAGAAAGGGTGAGAGGGAAAGTAGTCGCGTTCGATGGAGAGTTTCAGACACATCGGATCAGTCGGGTTGGGGTTAATTGTCGGCTCGTCGACCAATGTTGCGTACCTTCCTGATCGTTAACGGCGCGAAACGTTCCGATACTCCAAACGTTACGCTCTAACGACTCGACGCCTGTTCGATGGATTTTTAACTGCACTATATAGACACTTTATCGCGCCTTTCAAACTGTTCGCCTGGGAATCTGTCGTCAGATCTAGCTCGAGCACACCTCAACCAAATTGCTCTCTTATCGTCTCGCCGTTGAAACGTAACACTTCTACGTGCGCTACCCTCGATCAATCAGAATTTTGTACGAAGAGTACCAACGACGTTGTTTCATCGAGTTGCGCGTAGAGTGGCTGGCTACGCGTTAAAGAAGAGTAAATAACCGATAACTGGACGACGTGGGATTTTGAAATTTATCACGCGAGAATCGCACCCGCGCTGTAGCTATAACCCCCCTAACAAAATTACGAGGATCGAGCATCCGACAGGGGGGAAATGGAAACCGGAGAACGAAGCGTGAGCGCGACACGTAATTAAGCAAAACGCGGGAGGACTGGCCGTGCGGGAATTCGATAATTATCGGATGGCCAATTAAAAAGGGAATTTTCGAACGTTACACGTTCCCCTCTCTATAATGGAAAGACGGAGTGGCGAAATTTTTCATTCGCGACGGAACGCGACATGGGATCGAAACAGAGGGCTGAATAACTAAATTGACGTTCGTGACGAAGAAAATTAAAAACTTTGCGCCGTTATCGCGTAATCTACTTTTTCACAGAGATGAAAGTCGATGGCCTTGGTATTGGTATCTACGGAATTGGATCTATGGAACGGTTTTCTCGATGCATTTACATGGCAGGTTGCGTGCAGGAGTTCGGGCAGGTCAAGAATATCCCTGCAGGTAAGGTACGGGCGAATAGCCCGAGTCGACCGCAAGAATTCGCGCGCGCGCGCGCGTACCGCGTGGTTAATCGAGTGCCAAAGGTCGAGGGGATCTTTAAATTATAGTAACGAAAGGGCCAGACATTTTTACCTTTACGTTCGGCCGTTAGACGTTTACGACTGCGGTATGAAACGTTAGAAAGCGGAAGGAATTGCTCGTGGAAGAGGGATATTCACCATTGATCTTCAACTCGGTAAATCATCCGTAGCGATACTATCTGATGCTTAATTATCGTCTTAAACGCGATGTCGAACGATGCCTTCTCGCTTGAACAAAAATCGCCTAACGATTAAAGAAACATTTCGTGAAGAATATGACGACGCTACTACATCTCGACTGCGTTATACGTTACTTCTAAATTTGGAACTTTGTTATTTTCGACCCACGACAAGAGAGATTAAAAAGCTGTTCATTCTTTGGGTTTGGTACAACATTCTTAGAAAGGCGGAATGTGCAAACGCAGCTGAATCCGCGGAGCAAGGCAAGAATAATCGTGACAGCGAAACGAAAGGAGGGAGCCGGAGTGAGTCACTTGCCATAAAACGCGATCACCCTTGGCGCAACCCTAGGGTACCGTAGCCGCTCCGACCATCCTAGAGCAGCGTTTGCCAACCGCGACCCGGTAAACGTTTTATCCGATGCCGTTCGAAACTCTTCGAAGGGAGTGGCTTTTCTCCGCTATGCTTTACGGTAGTCAGAGAACGGAAAACCTTCGAAAGTTTGCATCGAGACGATCGATAGGACTCTCTCGCGTGGCGATTCCACCGGAGCTACGACTTCTGGATGAAACGCAGACACGCCGAGCTGCCTGGTGGATATCCACCATACGATGATCGACAGCGCGAACTTCCAGCTACTTCGAGATATTGGAGTGCTTTGAGCCGGGCAACAGAATTTGGTAACTTCGGCGGGAATGCGCAAGAGTTTACGACGTTGGCGCAACAGAGGAAGATTAAAGCGACTCACGACAGAGTAATTACTTCTTTGACGGTGTACATCCAAGCCTGAAGTCAAAAACATCTTGATAGTCGAACTTTGTTGCGATAATATTCGATGCTGCTCGTATGCCTGAAAGACGAAAAGCGAGGTCAGTTCTTCTCAGCTGTACTTGTCCAATTATTAAATAAATCGCGGCGCGCGACTACTCGACTTACGAGCCGTAGTGAACGATCGGCTAGTCACGTCAGAATATGTACCTTTATTCACCGCTACAAGCTGCTTTTCATTACTTAATCGTGCGTTCGCCTTTTCATCCGAGGGACTTTGGATAGAGCTCGTTTTTCGGTAACGAGCTTTACCCCTTTCAGAGCAGACAGGCCTCTCTCTTCTTCTCGGCCGATTCGCCCCGTATCGTTTGATCTTGGCCCCGGCTACGTGCACCGACAACGCGAACAGAGGGGAAGGCGGGGGCATTTACACGAAACTACCCTCCCATCCGACGTCCAAGGGGATTGAACAAGGTAGAATAAAGACGAAGGTGGGGGGGGGGGGCTAGAGGGCCAGGTTTGAGGTGAAAGGTACGAAGAGAGGAAATGATCGCGAGGTAAAAGAGGGAAGCAAAAATAAAGGTAAGGGGCGAAAGGGTGGATTTATTGGCCTAGGAGGTCCTTGGCCCCTAACAACATAAAGTAATGACAACTGTAAAAGACAATTACGTCGTCGGGGTAACGATAGATGCTTCAAGACGAACGAGGGGTGGTGGAATAAAGGGAGTAAGAGCGAAACGAAGTTAAGGGACGAAGAAAATCAGAGACGAGTCAATGGAGAAGGTAGATAGGCGTAAAGGGTAAAAAGAAAGGGGAGAAGAACTGGAAAATGGATAAAGAGAGGAGAGGAGAGGAGAGGAGAGGGGAGTGGAGGGGGAGGGAGAAGCGTAGGGTTAGGGGTAGAGTGGAAGCAAAAGGGGCGGAAGAGGAAGTCGAAGGTGGAATGGGGAAGGAGCAAGACGCATAGGGAAGTCGCGTAAGTGTGCACTTGAGCGTTCGGTTTCGTTCGCAATCTCGCGAGCTTGCATCCGGCTGGATGCATAACAAGTAGTGCACGAGTTTCGAAAAGGGGGAGTCCGGTGCTCGGAGATACGGAAGCTTACGAGCCCAACGAGACGTACCGCCGGTGCCTGAAACACGCGAATCTCGCCAGGGCTAACGTTAACGAGGATCTGGAGAACGGACAATAATGAACCTCGAAAAGGAAAGGAAATTTCGCGCTTCTGAACCTCGACTAATGGCGGCAGACCTCTTGCAACCCCTTTAACTTTTCCTTGCATTTAAGTAGAGTTTAGCATTGTAGCGGCGTGCTAGAGGTGCATCCTTCTGAACGATTCAACATCCTGAGGAAAAGAATGTTCACCGCGCTCTTCCATAGAAACGAATTTAGCTTGAAGCACCCTTCGGTCTGAAGAGTCCGCGGGCTTAATTAAGTCACGTGTGCCTCTGCGAGATGAGCGAGAACCAGAGAAAATTTACCCACGAGGCGCGTTGGAGAGGCTCCTGGAAATTTAAAGATATTTAGAGAAGGACTTCCGACGATTCGACGAATCGACTCTACCCCCGGCCAACGGAACTAAAAACTTGTTTTCCAATTATTTATTCGCATTCTTATCTCCAGAGTTCACCACGAAGGATCGACTCGACCTCTCCGACGACCGTTCATTCCGCATGCAATCTCGTGGCGCGAGAAATTTGCTGCAGCTCGACGCGCGGAATAATCTCGCGAGCTATTGATCCGTGAAACTGATTCACGGAAAGTAGAGAAAAAAGGAAAAAAAGAAAAAAATATGGCGCAGAAAGTTGAGAAGGCGAAGGGCGAACCAGAATCTCCTCGGCAAGGAATTCGTATTCCTATTGCCTATTTCTACGATATATCAAAGCGGAAACGGGGGAGCGGTAATCGCGAGGTAAGACAAGGGGGAAAACGTTTCGGGGGAGCATTTAGAAGTAGTACGAGTCGAAGGGTGAGAAGCTCTTCGAGAGAGCGATCTCTCCGAGGGTAGAGCCACGGGAATGGCGAGTTTTACACATAGAGAAACGCGAAAACGTTCCTCTCGTTCCTCCATCCCTCTCCTACTACCTCTCTCTTTTACCTTTTTTCTTCTCCTTTCTTCTATTTCCATCCCGTTCCACCGGTGACTCCCGGCCTCCGAGCCCCTCGAATTACAGAAAGCCTTTATTATCGACGCACAGAACGCTCACTCTGTCTGTGCACACAACGGAAATTGCCTGAGAACGCTCGAATATCATCTTCGCGACGGAGAGTTTAATTGGCTAAACTCACTTCTGTCCCTCGACAACAGCTGACCTAGGAGAGATATGAAAATGGATCGTTCCGAAACAACTGCTTCTCAAATTTCCCGCTTTCGCCATCTACCACCCATCCCTCTATTTCACGCACATTCTGTACTTACTTTTCTCCGGCAATGCAATTACGCACGTATCTAGTAATAATGATTGTACGGATGTATTGATATAACCAGAGAGGGAATTCTTTGTACTGCGCGAGGTATAGAGCCGTGCACGGTTTTAAAGACAATGTTCATTTCCGCGATACGGATCAGTCGATCGAGCACGATAAATCTTTCACGACGCCACAAAGCAGTGATGCTAACGAGAAGTTGCAACCCGTTCGAACGGCAAAAAGTAATCTGCTAGCTTGATCGATAAGGATTTATGCGTGAATTCATACCTGTCGAGAGTTTTTCTAATCGCAACGGATAGAAATTCATGTTGCGACGTTTCCTGCCAGAACGCATCATGGCGTCAATCTTGTTAGGACATTAACGATCTTTTGTTTAACCGTGAAGTGCCCGCTACTTTCTCTCCCCTCGTTTCGCACGGTCTCGTCGAGGGTTTTCGTGTTTGCCTTTGTTCCGTCCAACGTTTCTTCCGTTACCACGGAACGCGAAAAGACGCGCAAACGAAAAACTGAAATGAAAAGCGGGAAGAAAATAAAAACGAAACCACTGTTTAGATGAGAGCAGTTTCTGGCCCGGTGGAGCACGAAATGTCAATAGTCCGGCAACGTGGATGTTTCTATAAGAGCCACACACGCGTGTCGCGCCACGCACCACTTGTGTGAAGATGACAAACTAATCGCCCTGTTTATTTTATGGCGGAACCAATGATAACATTTAGAAATTATCCTCGCATTGTAAACATGATTGCTGGTTTTACCTTCTCGCGTAGCAGATGTTCAAGAGAAATGCTCCAATGGATTCCACGCATATGTACACCTCGTAAAACTATATACGCGATCTTTTGTACAACTTACGTTAATTCCCAAAATCGAGAAGTTGATACAGGATGACGAGAAACTTCTGCAACGAAGTTTCTAACTTGAACATCGGTTTGGCTTTTGTCGCGAACGCGGACGGATCCGCGGCTTTGATGCAGAGAAACTCGCTCGCTTCGTGTAAAGAAGAATAGACGACGCGAGGGTGGAGGCAGGGAACCGGGAACCGAGCGAGGAATTGACGGCTAATTTTCGCTAAAAACCACTGAATAGAGTAGGTCGCAGCGGGAGCAACGGCACTGCCACGGAGAATGGTGGAACGGGGGAACGGAGGAACAGAGGGAAATAGGGAAACGGTTTGAATATCGGGGAAACGGTTATGCGTTTAATGAAAAACCGTGTGGCTGCATCACGTGCGCATCCGCATTATATCGCAAGTTTATTCATCCGACGACAGCGGGAGAAAAAACGGGACGCGTTCCCCGGTTTAATCCCTGGCATCTCGGCCGCGTTGCATTCAGCCCGGCTAATTAATCGGGCTAATAATTAAAAACGCGTACATGCCACGCGTCCGTGCCACCCGGCGGACTTTTCTATTCAACCTTGTCAACGGATTGTTCCGCGCGGGACCGAGATTTTTCCACTAATCGTTCCTATTCCCGAGAAGGTGTCTCGAGTCGGTGCGTCCTATGCTTTTTTCTGATATTTCTCGAGCTGCGTCCAAATTCCAGGGATGCTTCCAAAGCGCGTATCCGATGGATTTTCCACGTACGATCCGTGGCCGTCTGATTTAAAATGATAAAGTACAATTTCTATGCAAAATGCTGATCAGACTCACCTGTCGATAAAACCATCTCCGTCGCCGTCGCATGCTTGGAACAGTTTTCTGACGCGTTCCTCGTCGCAGATGGAGCCTGCTTCACTTTCAGCATCCGCGATTTGTGACATCTTCACTTTACCTCTTGTTTATCCATTGTAACGAACTATCGGTGCACTACTCTGTCTCGTGTCCATCTTTCATTACGTTCCTCTTTCCCTGTCGCGTCCGAAACGGTGAGCCGCCTCGTTTGCACCGCTACTCGTATGCAGGAATCCTTTTGTTGCCCGGGTGCATCTCCGAAAAAACAGTTTCGCCACTGGAATCAACCGCGAGTCCTTTTTCCAGTTTCGCCGACGAGATCTTCTCGGGTTTGTTCGCGAGCCCACGTCGAACACGTAGAACGTACTGACACGGTGTGGATCGTTAAGTCACGTGTTGCATCGCGATCTCCCATTAATCAATCGAGAGAATGTATATATACTCAAGGCGACGACCGCCTCCGCGATCACGTTCGAGGAACGAAAAGGTCTACGAACCTCAGTGGAAGCGGCTGCTATTTTTAGAACGCCTAAAGTACGTAGATTCCCTTGTCCCAGAAGACTTCGTTGGTGCATAGGGTATAAACAGATCGACTGCAAGAGCGCGGGCCATTCTCTGCCGGACGTATTTCCAGCGTATAAATCTCCTCGCGTTCCTACAACACGTTAAGTATCGTACAACACGTTAAGTACACGGGCGTTCATTCGATCACCAAACCGTCTCGAAATGATCGAAACGATCTCGTCTTTCCGGTGTCACCGCGCACGCAACGAGCACCCGTAACCGCCGTTTCCAGTGTCACCGAGTCACTAACCCTAACCTCAAAACCGGACTCGAGACTCACCCACCCTCGCAACTCGTACGGGAGCAATAAAAACTATCGATTGAGCGCGTTCCACGGTCAGAAAACTTTGACAGCTCGCGCCATCTTGAAATGTTCAGACACGACGGAAACAAAGATGGCGGCCATGATGACGCAATGGAATGTCGCTGTCCGTCTGTCAGATGTCGCCACGTGCGGTGATTAATATGTATAGCTGCTGTGAAAACAGAAATTTTTCACGTAAGATATATTGAATATTACAAATAAATAGCTTTTATTTAACGGTAACGTTGGATAAAAGTGTAGTTAAATTCATTTGTACATATGACAACAACTTAACTTGTAACTTAAATGTATAAGTTGTGCGTAACGCTTGCACGATAACGTGGTTTAGGATTCTAACTTCTCAGCCAGCGTAGGCAGAAGTTTCTTGAGTTTCCCAGCGTCGTGGCTGAAAGCCCACATTATACACCGAGTATGCTCCTCGGTAGGCAAACCTCGAAGTTCCTCGTCTGTCTCGAACCATTGAATATGCTTTTCTTTGATGTTCTCCACTAAACTCCGCAGATTCTTATTTCTCTCTATATCCCATGTGATACTCGAGTCTGGAACTTGGACGTTTCTCAACTTCTTGTAATCCCCATCCACTTCCTCGTACGCCCTGCGGAATAGACGAAAGACGGCGCTTACAGTAAACACTTAAACGAGAATAATGATTGCTACAAGAAAAAATGAGTTTACTTAAGAAATCCATTGTCCTCGATTTTGTATCTGTCCGCCAGCGGCTTGAAAGCTCGTACCAAGTCAATGGGCAAATAATTGAAGTTCTCCTTCGCCCGTCCATTCACGTTGTAATCCGTGATCCAATTCTCGAACACTTCGACGGCCTCTTTCATGTTCTTGATCTTTTGCTCGTCCTTTGTCAACGATATCACCCGCTCGGCCCTTTTGACCAACCCAGCGATCGCATGGTACTGATAACTAACGTCCCTACCGTCCAGTGACTTGATGCTCTGCAAAGCTCTCTCCTTATCTTTGAAACTGAGTCCACTCTCTTCTTTTTCAGGCTTCTCTTCAACCGACTGCTTTGCCTTCTTCTGCGGTTCCTCTCCCTCGCTGTCACTGCTGGACGAGCTACTGTGCCTCCTCTTCACGGCTTTGTCCTTAGTCTCTTCGTCTACCTCCATCTCTTCGTCGTTTTCCGATCCAAACTTTTCCTTCACCTGAGCAACAAGTTTCCTCAGCTTGGAGAATTCTGGACTGTACCCCAGCATGATGCACTGGACGTGTTCCTTGGTCGGGAGGCCCCGGAAGTCACCCACGTCGGTCTCGTACCATTGTATGTGTTCCTGTTTGATCTTGTCGATGATCTCTTTCAATTTTCGATTTCTCTCGATGTCCCAAGTGGTCTCTCCGTTTGGAGTTTTTACGGATCGTAGACTCTTGTAGCATCCCCTAACATCTTTATACGCTCTGAAAGAACAGAAACGCGTTGTTAGTTTCGAATTACGCATGGCTGTGAAAGAAACGGAACTATCGTCAATTACTTGTAAAAGTCATCGTTTAGGACATCGTATTTTTCAGCGAGAGGTCTGAAGTCTCTAATAATATCAATGGGCAAGTAGTTTAGATTCTCTTTGCTGCGATTGTTTTGCTTGTAATCTGCGATCCAATCCTCGAAAACTTTCAAAGCTTCACGAAGATTCTCCAATTTCTTCTCGTTTCTAGTGATCTGCAAAGTTTTCTTAGCTCGGCTAACGTAAGTCAGAAGCACGTGGAATTGATAATTGATATCTCGACCATCCAAAAGCTTCAACGTATCCAAGGCCTTCTGCTTGTCCTTGAAGCCCATCGAGGAGTCATCCGGTTCCGTAGACTTGCTTCTACCCATTGCTGAAAAAAAACGAGGAACTGGTTCATTGTCCTGTATGCATAATCGGAGGTCGAGGTTCATTTGGGGCCGCGTGCAATGTGTTTGAAGCACGTGAGCCGTGGTGTAAATTCGCGCGATCGATTAAACGGAACGGCCAATCGCTAGGAACAGTAAACAGAAGGCGGAGAGACACTCGATGAGCGTGTGACGCCAGCATGTCAGTTTTATCGTTGACGTAGCAGCATGGATTATGGAAAGATCAATACAAGCCAGACAATGAACCAAATCGTATATTTGGCATCAGCCTTTCGAGTGTTGCCGTTTCGTTTGATCGAAATACACGGGTATGTGGAACCAAAACAGTGATGGTTTCAGAAATAATTCACATCGAGATCAGTTAAAAGTAAAAATATAAATTAAACGAATTTTTTAATAGACACTTACCAAAATTTTGTGCGCAAAATTCGTTGTCGATAGGTGATTATTAATCGAATAGACTTAGTAATACTTTCATTTAACGAGATGGGTATTCCCAAGTTACAGTTATACTGTACTAGACGACGATGTTTAAGAAACTGAACGCACTTTCGATTCTTCTATTCTGACCGCACGGCTGACAGTGGCAGATTTACCGGGAACCCGGCTTCGGTCGACAATGTTCACCAACAAGACATCTACTCGCGTAAGGAAAAGGATAGCCGATCTGTTGGAGGCGGATGAAAAAGAGAGAGAGACCGATATAAACATATCTACTAAGTACGTGTTGAAGTATGTGACTCACAGCTTAAAATACACTGTAGAACTCAGTCCGTGGTCGTGGCCTGACGTCAGAGATCGCTAATACGATTGTGGAAAGAAGGATAGCGATGGAAACTCGCCGAATTGTTTGTGTCTAGGTCAAGCTCGCTGTAAGCGTTTATGTTAATCCGTAACGTGCATTCCATGAGTTTGCATTCGTTATGAAAGGCAGCGATAATTCATGCACGTTTCGCACGATGACACAATAAGATAAATTTGGTAGTGATGCTGTGGTAGAAACGTCCACTTCGTCGAGGCTGCACCGACAGATTTATTTGATATTTACAGAAGTTACAGTATCCTGGTGAACTACTCGAACTCGCGCATGTAACGACGATCACAAGCGATTAGATCTGACGGGTTGCTGGGCTTTCTTCTTATCTCGACGTCTCGCTATTTACAACATACGTAGTACGCGCGATTTAAATCTGGACTTTCGCGTCTAATTTTAAGAAATCGAACTTTACCACATCCTTCTAATGCTTTGCTACTAACTTTCATCTAACCATCGATAAATAAGAACCTCGTCACATTCAAATCGCGCGTTCCACCTGTGATATACCTGTACACGCTATACTTAAGCCATCTATACAGTCGCATCGATCTACGACTAGAGATTCTGTCAGGGAATCGGTCCCTGACGTCAACAATATCCCGACTTCCGGCAAAGTTGAAATTCAGCAGACGCAACTTCCAACGCCGAGGCAAGCGTACGAGGTTTGCTCGATCTTCGAACTGGTGGTGGTTGTGTCTAGCAGAGCCGGCTGAGTAAGCGCCGGAGCGGCCGGTAATTGCGTTCTCTGCACACCGTCGTATAAAATCGATGACGTCTCTCGATCTCCACTGATACTCTCCGCTGCTTCCTGCGAATATGGGATCCTAGCTAGTTCCTGGCTCCGAGACTCGGTCGAAGCGTCGTGAGATGGCAGCCGACCATAGTTCAGGAAGGTCTCTGCGTAACTCGACGGCGGATGGTGGTGGCTGCTATTGTACTCGTGAGAGTAATGGGGGTGGTACCTGTTGGATGGTGTCTTGAAACCGTCGTTACCGCCCAGATATTGATGCAGATGGTGCAAACTGGACGGTCCATATACTGTTACAAGGAAATTCAACTTCATGTATCGTTAATGTTCCCTTTGAAACTTGTACAAATATGTTCTCATCCGATCACGTCTGATAGGAATTTTTAGACAAAAGTACTGACCAGCCGCACTGTTCGAATACATGGCGAGTACTGCATCGCCGTAGCCAGTGGTCGGATGTTTTCCTAAATCAGAAACATCATTCGAAGACGATATCTTCCCGGATATCGATTGACTACGAATGCCACTTTGTACTTCACTGGGAAGATTTGCAGAGCTTCCAGAACCGTACGCCATATTGAAGAGAGCTTCCGGGTCGCAGACGAACTTGTAGACGTATCTTTCCCCAGCCACCTTTTGCATTATTCCTTTTTCGTAGTAATACCTTAAGGATCTACTTAATTTATCGTAATTCATCGCTGGTCGATTCTTTTGGACTCCCCACCTACGAGCCACCTAAAGATAGTAAGGAAAACAAAACGTTACTTTGCTATCCAACTTTCGATGAATCTTTACAATCTAGCCGTCTACCTCTTCCGGTTCGATCAGCTTGAATTCCATCCCGCGACCAGTCCAGGCGATACATGGCGCGTTCGCCGGGTCGTCTAACAACGTGACCAAGAACTGCCATAGCTGAAGAGAGCCTCGACGTTGCTGTTGATAGCCAACGGACATTTCGCTCCAAGGCGAGACTCCTGTCGCCGACGATGGCCTCTTGCCAGCGTAGTCAGCGTTCCACGAGCTAGGAGAGCCTTTCTTCTGGTAACAGTTGCCCTGTCTCTCCCACGATGTGTTCCTGCCGTCCAATTGAACTCCTAGCTCGGTCCACGTGGGAGTCACGCTTCTTTTCCCGTACATATCCGAGCTCCAGTTCTCCTGTCGTGGAAAGAACGCCTCGCCCGAAGCTGACGCTGTCGAGTGCCATTGAGAAGCCGCGGAGGACGTGCTGGCCGGTCGACTCGGCGACGGCGAGCCTCTGCCGTTCCTCGTCCCGTTGCCGTATTGCTGTTGTTGCTGGTAGACCAAGTTGCTCGCTGCGTGACATATGAATCGAGATAAATTCAGAGTAAAAGTACGCTCTGTTAGTACGTGGATCACCGTGCAACGGCGGTTTGATGTCGGATAAGAGAGGGGCTGGAGATCTATCTGCGAGGAGCCGTGAAAAAGAACGAAACGCGAGGCGGCAGGCAACGTATTAGCGATTGCACTCACGCGCGGTTGCCGGTGAAGTGCTCGTCACACAAATATCGGCAGGAAATTGGTTGATATTCAAAGCCCACGGGGTTGCCGGCGCGGCGTAGCTCGCGGATAGCGGCACCGCCTGAAATACCGCCGTAGAGCTCGCGCGATATGTATATTAATCGGGTGCTCTCCTCTCAGGGTGCACCCGCCACCGATGCCGCTCGCGGTCCCTCGAGCCGAAAAAGCTATTCTCGAACCGTAATCCGGTTACGTTCCAAGTCGTGTACGGGGAATATTGAAAAATTGAGAACCCCCTTTCCGATACGAAGCCGGAACGCGACGCAGCCATCCCGCTGGTGGATGATGCGTCGTCCACCCTTTTTTTGCTCGTTGATTAAAAACGATCAGCTCGCCCCGAATCGATGGGAAGAACGACACGGGTAGCTCCTAATTTTGAAAGTGTAGATAGACGAACGAGTAAACCGTTGGATAATCCAGGAGCTGCGGTAAAAGAACAAGCTCAACACCGTGTACACCGATATTAATAGGAATCAAGAGGTGGAAGGGTCGACAAAGTTAATCGTGTCGGCGAGTTAGCTTTAGCTTCCTAGCTGGCAAACGTCGGTCGGATCCCGATCTCGTGTAGACGAGACAGACGGGAATCGCAAAGGTGGGGTGTGCGGAGGGTTGAAAGCTGCGGGCCAATCTGGCACTCTCTCTCCGAAGAGAGAGGGCGAAAGGGGTCGACCTCAACGTGCAAGCGGGGCCAGAGGCTTTGCGGGTAGTTTTAGATTAAAATTAATCGCGAGCTGATGAAACCGGTGGCGATGTACCGAGCAGGAAAAGGGTTGAAGCCGGGACTGGTCAGGGGCGGTACGCCGAAGGGTTGCACGGAAAAGAGGACGGCCTCCACTCGTCCACTCTCAGACGAGAAACTTGGCTTCTTTTCTCTTTCTCTTTCTCTTTCTCTCTCTCTCTCTCTCTCTCTCTCTCTCTCTCTCTCTCTCTCTCTCTCTCTGTCTGGTCCATCCCCTCACCCTTCTCCGTTCTCCTTTTCATTTTCTCCACCATCCCTGTCTTTATCCTGCTATCTCTGTCTCCCTGATCCCCGAATTCCGGAGTAGAGGCTAGTTAATAATGCAAGGTCCATTTTCCACCCACCTGACGCGCTGAAATGCCCTTCTTCCCTCTTTCTGTCCATTCGCTGAGGAATGTTTTTGCGCGAGACCAAAACGAACCGCGGCAACTAATTTCGTTCAAAAATTGTTTCCCATACGATAGGAGCAGCGTCTATGGTTAATCGGTGCATCGAGCTTGGCGCACCGGCTCTCTAATCCTCACGATCCTCGTGCTGGTATTAATTAGCGGGGTGGTGACCAATCTGTATCCATTAACAGGTTATTACTATTCCACCCGCTACATTGGTCAACGATTCGGTCGATTTAGTGGACTAGGGAGGTAAACACGCTAAACGTACTCCCTTTAATCGTGCGCGCAAACGATCGCCGACTATTTCACTGAAATTTTTTGGGAAAGAAGAAGAGCAACGCGTTCGAAACGGCTTCGCCCCCTATGGGAGCGTAGTCGGCTCGTATGTGTCGGAGCGTATCAATAGCGATGATAGGTATTAGGTCCTATTATTAATCTAAACTGCGTGTAAATAATTGAAACGGCTTAATGGGAGGGAGAATTACGCGAAGAGAAGTAGAAGCATAATTCCCCGGTGACTTGGAAGTAAATGGGTATACGCGCATGGTGTCGGGCAGCGAATATAGCAGCCGAGTTCCTAAAGGATTCGTTTGGTGTACGTGTGTGAATAAAGGAAGACTAATCGGTCTGATTAGAAAGCATGAGCTTGCAAACCCGACTTCGTAGACCTCGAAGTCTATTAAGTAATGGCCTCTAGGTCGTCGTGTAACGTTCTCGTGAAAAGTTGCGGAATTTTATAAAACCGGCTCCGTGGAACGCAAAATCGTTTCCTTGGAAACTGCGTTCTCCGCGCAACAGAGATCTCCCGCGACTTGCAATCCCCCCGGGGAGAGAATTCCATGCTCTTTCCTTCGTTCAGCAGCTTTCCCTGGTCTCTACGTAGCGCTTCTCTGTAGCTTTCCAGTTGAAAGCATTCTTCAATTATTCACTTACGTGTACTTAGTCACGCGTGAGCGAGTCCACTGGTAACACCGACGAACGTTGCACAGGATTATCAAGGAATTTCGCATTAAAATTCCCTTGAAAATGTACAAACCGACTTGTGAGTTACTAATTTAAAAAGGGACGTTAGAACGCTCTAGGAATGGAAATCAGAAGAGTAGATAGAGCTAGAGCTCGATTAATGGATAGACCATCGAGTAGTTCCCCCGTGCTCCAGTTATTTATGGGATCTATGGGGTAGCGAGGCGCCACGTGGATCCATTGTCAAGAGATTTGTCACGGTGCACGTTCGAGAGGAGGGTATCATCGGTTCAGAGACCTCGATTTGTCTCAACTACTCGAACGACCACGTTAAGAACGTTCTCTATTCAACTATACGCTACTATAATTAATTACAATCGGGGAATCATAGATTTCTTACCGTTTCGCGTGTCCTGTGATGTCGTGGCAGGATTGTTCGCCACGCTGATCGTCTCTCCGTATCCCCTGTCCGCTGGTTCCTCCTTCACAGCGATGCCTTTCGTGGTTTCAGTCGATGGCGTGTTCAATTTACCATTTCTGCTTAACGCGTGGACACAAATAATTGTTAATGGCTTCCGTCTGCCGATTTTACATGTCGCGAGGATGCATCGTTTTACTTACCCAAAGCAATTGTTGCGATTTTCCGGCTCGAGATCCAGGAAGGTGGTACCCTGCGAATGGGGATGACTAACCGACGCCTGGTACGGTGAATAATTCGCGTCGGTGATTCTTCTGCAGTTCGCGGACTCCTGTTTCACATTCGCGTCTGCATGGAAAAATAAAAGTGGTCACGTCGAATGTTAAGGGTGAATTTTGGATGCGAGAAATGTAGCGAGTCGACGGGGCTGGGTAACGCGGATGTACAGTCGAACGGTGAATGATTTTAACGATCGAACGAGGATCGTTCCTTGGTAGGAAGATCGCCGGGGCGAGGACATAAGGGCGCGTGTCGTGGCGGAAGCGAAGGCGCATCGTTGCAGCGGCACGTGGGGGTGGGTTCGCTTCCTAATGGGGCCGTCGACGATTTTGCGCGGCCGAGGGTGCGCCCCCGATAAATCAAACAGACTCTGGCCGTGGGAAGCATAAGTCAGAGGCCTCCGGCAATCATTGTATTTGCAAACATCGGAAGTTTACTCGCTACGGGAGAGAACCACCGACTCGATCCGACTCGATCCGACTCGACGGTAGGAAAGAGTCGTACGGATTCGCGCGGTGCTGCCGAGAAGACCGCTCTTGTCCGAACTGATAACGATTTCATGCAAAAATAACGCCGGATGTATCGCAAAAAATTGTACATTTAATCTTTCACCCAATATCTATTACGATGCGTAGCGGTTTATCGCGTAACTAAATTTTTCGGTTTGCATGTTAACAATACATGTGTATAATAAAATTGTTGTTGCAGGAAATCAACGATATAACATATTTTTTTTCGGTCAATGTTACATCCGTACATGTTATTCGAATGCAATAACAGCCCGCAAACAATGCCTCGAATAAAAGTTTATGGACAGATCAATCTGTTTGCTTCGAACAGGGCTCGTACGGAATGTTTGTGTACGTGTTACGCGTGCAAACATAAACGAGATACTCGATTCTCTCGCGCGTCGGCCACCGGATAAAATTAACAGGTGAAGAGTAAATTTGACGCGGGCGTCGGGGGGTCGGGTAGGTAGCAATCGTGTAACGCTCGATAATGCGAATCACGGGGAAACTCCGTTTGGAGGTGCGCCGGATTCGATATACCGTAGAGAATGTTAATCGTCCGGCACAAAATTTTCTTTCATCGAGTTAACACACGCACCAGAAGAGAGAACACGCATGTGCGCGGCACCGAGCATATAGACATTATCCGCCATTCCCTCTGGCTGTTTGCTCGCCTATTCGACGAGTATCGAAATATTTACCAGATTTTCCGACTTACGAGCGCACGCACCAACGATCTGGGAACATTTTCTCAAGAGCCTTGCCCGCGCGTTAACGAGCCGGTTCCATGAGAACCAAGCGGAAGAGCAGCTTTACGCACGGTATTAAAACGGTTTCGATAAACGTCGATCAGGCGAAGAGAGAGACGTTAATCAGGCAAGGTTCAAGAAAGGGGGAGAAAAAATCCGTCGAACTTAATATAAAGTGCTGCCTCGTGTAATGCGTTATCGATAATCGACGGGAGTTTTCTGTTGATTCTTTCTTGCCGCTTTAAAAACACTGGCCCCGGGCCATTTTTTAATATCCTCGTCGATATTGCCTCTCGTCAGAGAAAAAATCTCATTGCCGATAGCCAGAGAAAAAACCGATCCCCGATACGAGTTTCGTATAATATTTCAGGGATGCTTTCTGCCTAATAATATTCCCGTGTCAGACTGAAATTTCTGCGAGTCTGAGATGCGTCATAGGCACGGATGGTAGTTCCCTTTCGCGCAGTCTGTATCGGAGGTTCTTTCCAAATTGACGCTTAAATTGCATATACGATACATTTCCGTGCAGCTTCCGTTTCTGTGGAGATTAACTTCCTTCGCGGCAAACATGCCACTATTTAACGTAATTGGGATGCAGTAATTTGGCGAGACTCGAGGAAATGCTCGCGAGTTGCTTCGACCGATGGAAAGTTTCGCGGAAAATCATTCTTCTGCAACACTAACTTGACATCCGATGAAACTCTGGCACGTACTGCTCGCTGTCTTCCGTTTCGCAGCTACTGCCTGCAATGGAATTCAGACGAAATACAGAGTTACTATTTGGCACGTATAGTCGAAGGTATTGTGAATGAAAATGTATTTGATTAGCGAAAAAGAAGGATAATGGTTAGGTGCTAAGTAATGGTTCCCTAGAATCGCCCCAAGGATAGCTACAGTGTTTCTACTGGCCGCGGCTTGAAGGTCCCCTCGTTATCGTGATTATTACATTGCATCCACCGCGTGCATTACATTACGGTTCGTCAAAATAATCAAAATTAATGTTCCGGATGGTCGGTGCCGTTGTAACTAATCATCCTCGAGGAAGGTTCACTGACGAAGGTTCGTGGCTCGATAAATGGATCTCGTGCCATTTTCCATTTCATAAAGAACAATGTCTATAAGAATTTTACTCGATATGCATCTACGTTGCCTCTAGAAACTCTGTCCTGTTCTACTGAAAGAAAATTGGAACGGAAGCCGGGTGCCTTAAAGCTTTACGCTTCGGTACTGCTTTCATAATTCAATCTGGCTAATGGAATTTACGATACGTATCGGTTATCTTATTGCAAGCAAAGAAACACGTAACAATTCTCGTATTCTTTACGTTTCCACGTATCTAATATTGATGTTGAGATAGTACGTAAAAAAACTAAAAAGTAAATTCGCCCGAACAGGGACTCGAACCCTGGACCCTCAGATTAAAAGTCTGATGCTCTACCGACTGAGCTATCCAGGCAGTTGTTAATTTCCTTTCTAATATAGCTACAACTAGCGCTTCCTTCAATTTGACAATTTTCTATTTAATACAATCAACATGAAAATTATTTGCAAAGGAAACTACTCACCGTCTTGAAGCCACGACTCTTGCCTGTATTCCTGCGTGGGATACATTTCATTTTCTGAAATGAAGTTTACGTCGATTTTTAAAAAACTGGCTTAAAGCAATAATTATAAAATAACAGTAACAGAAAACATGTTTGCTTCGATTTCTTTTAAGCTTCAACTTATACTTAAGCCGCTGAAATGCTTAAAACATTACTTGCTTATCTACATCATTCCCTACAATCAATCTAGGTTTGCGCAATCACGTTGATAAAACGAGTAAGAGACGATCAAACATTGTAGCAATGTTATTCCAGTCAAATATTAGCTTTATGGATCGAGCAAGGAATTAGTTTGTGGTATAATGATTAATGGTTACTCGGATATAATTATCCCACCGTGAAATTAATGCCTTATACATTCTACCGCGTTACTTCGTCAAGTTCAATGAATATTTATTATCACTGGTTACAGCGGGAACATTCTCAGCTGTAATTATTCGAACAGACATTTGTCCTTAATGTTCTTACTAACGCTCCTAATACGTGGGGATGCTGAATGCGCATTCTCTGGCGCGTGAAGCGATTTCTGGGTAATTATGTCAGGATGAGACACGATATCTGAGCTCTAATAAAATTCCACGAGACAGGGACGGTAAGAAGGAACAATGGCGGTGTATCGAGGGATGAATCAGTAGCAAAAACAACCCCTTTAGACGCGGGCATATACAGAAGAATGCGACAGAAGTGTATACTAGGTGGGGTCCGTTTAATGGGCCTCTAGGATTCGCCACGGGTAGCCACTTGTCAGTAACCTCGTTTAGTTCACAGTCACAATCTCGGTCTGACGAATCGGATTTAGCCAGCCTCATAGCCCGTGGACAACAACGCGTTTCGCCTCGAGACGCGACGACGATGCTAACGAATTAAATTTTTATATCAGATGCTCGATACCTTAGAATTCTCCCCGAGTTCTCGAAGACGAACTCCTTGATTTCCTTGTTCTACCGTTACGTTTATATTTCTATCAGAATTCTGCTCGAGATTCGAGGAAAGATGAGGAGGATGGGAACGTCTCGAAGTCGAGAGGAAAAAGCGAGGTGGTTCGTTCCTTCGCAGCGACGTTTCAATATTTCTTCACGGCGAATCGTCGCCGAAAAGTGAATGGAGAGGGGTGGTAGGGCGTAACGTGATTACGATAGAGAAATTGCGGCATTATAGGCAGTGATTGAGTTAGGTGGAGGCGGACTATCCTGGTTCACACCACGGCGTGCCAATGTTGGATATAAAGTGTCAATCACTGTGCCCAGACGCCGCTGGGGTGGTTACGAATCCTGTGAGGGTACCGACTGGCTTCGGCTACCCCATGGGGCTCTTTGCGGCGATAATACGTTGCTTATTGAATTCGTCCTGAGGCTTCTCGTTGTGTCCTCGTGTTTCTGGGTCAAGGCTAAGTAAAACAGCCGATACCCGTGAGAGTAATTGACCCACGGTCCAAATACAACTCGTTATCTTTACTCGATTATGAAGCAGATTGATATGACCATGCACGATCATACATATCAAACAGTCTGATTACAAACTCTGATCGTATAATGTCTCGTACGTGGAATAATTTGTTACGATTAGAATTTCTGAATAAATTGACCTTATTCTCTCTGTTGAACGAAATTAATGATTCATCAGCGTCTCGAAAAGTTCCAGACTTCTCACCGTGCGGTCTTAAAACGTAATTGCATCGTAGAAAATAATATCATCCTTGATGCGACTATATAAAGATATTGACTCGACTGCCTGCCGGTGACAGGCCCTCTTCGGGGGGTGGTTCCTCCCTCGTCCCGTTGTACACAGTTCGCGTACATCCTGCACGTGCTTCGAGCCACGCTACGCTATGCCTCCTTGGCTGCGTGGATTTTCTTCGTGTACGAGAAACGTGTGTGTACGTATGTATGTGTTCATGCGACTACGAAGACGCAGCTTGAGACTCGATGTTCTCTCCCGGGCAACGTCGTATCAAAGAGCTTCAAAATCGTCGCCCGTGGGGGGATGGTGACCCGAACGGACCGCCCTCGACTTCGTCGGGCTTCGGCGACATTCTCGTCGATTTCGTTCACGAAAAGTCTCGTCTGGTTGCGAATAACTTTAAGCTGATCGAAGCATCGACCACTCTCAACTTCTTCAATCTCTTGCCGCGGTCGTAGCGTTTGTTTTTATCAACGTTTCAACTAGTATTTAGATACGTTCGACTCACCAGGTTGTAGCTTCTCCTCGTTGTTCGACGGTGCCACGGGATAGTTAGTGGGACAATATCCTGCGGTGACTGTTTGAAGCGGCTCGTTCAGCCTGTTGAACTCCTCGTTTGGCTGAAACGATAGATGCTTGCATTAAAATTCCGATTCTCAATCTATCGTGAAACGTAGTCTATTGTAAAACGAACATGACGAACGTCGTGTTCGCGATGCTTGGCTTGAATGGGAAATTTAATATTTCAACGTTTCCATCGTTCGTGGTAAATCCAACGTTACCAGCGTTTTAATTCCGAGCGACGTAAGGAATCGATTCTGTGGTCGAGCGCGAAGGGGAACGATGGAAATAGTTTTTTCTCTATTTCAGGTATCGTTCAGGAGCAAAAAGTCCTTTTCGCTAGCAGACAATTGACGTGGAATTGATGTAAAATCACAGATGGAGAGGAGAGACGGCGCGAGGAGATCTCGAGCAGAAAGGAATAGCGAGAAACGGGATTTTAAGTAAAGCAACGTAGTTGGCGCGATGAGAAAGAAAAGGTGAAAGCGAGAGGAAAAGAGAGAGAGAGGGAGAGAACGTGCGAGAGAGGAGGCAAGGAGGACATCCGGTGAACGATTGGATGGTTTCCTCCTTGCGGAGCAATCTAGTGGTAAAGCCGGTTACCGGTTTTGGAAATTCCAATAACGCTGTGTCGCCGTCTGCTTTTCCCTTATGAAGTTTCAGTATAGTCTCTACCGATCACTTACACCTTAAAATAAAAAATAAAAAAACCTCAACGTGAGCTTTATTTCAGAAAAAAACCTTTAGACACGTCCGATACGCGTGAAACTAATTTTTCTCAATTTTATAAAATCCATTTCTTTGAATATTCTTAATCATTTAGAGTCATAAGGGTAATCACTTTATCGCTAAGCTGTTCCTCGTTTTTATTTTATACTTAATTCAACAGGATATTATCATTTATAGAGACATAATCAACTTCCTTTTTCATAGCTCGACAGGTCGGTCTTACGTTCATTGCTTCGTCTCCTGGATTTTCCTCTGATCGCAATTAATAGTCATTTATAATTAGTCGCCGTGATGGCTCAGCACTCATAATCCACAAGCTGTGCCCTTCGATATAAATTTTAATTACATTCCCCGATATTACGATCAATCTTTAATCCTGCCAACCCGATATCAACCGGCATTTAGTGGCACGATAGCGTTAAATAAAAGATAAAAAATGCATCGTGTGGTTTTGCAACAACCTTAAAATCTAATAACGATGTCCATTCATTCCCGTGAAGTATATAAATATTTTTACACCTACGATCGGTACAGAGATGCATTTTGTCTGTTTTCCAAATCCCTAGCTTCTAATCTATCCGATCAGAAGTTAATCGAGTGCGTTCACGAAGCAATGACTCGTAAGGAAAACGCGCAAACATGGTCGCGTGCCGTTTAACTTTTTCTCTAAGCCCCTCTCTCCTTCTCTTTCGCCCCTATAACCCGGATCTTTCCCATCGGGAACGCGTTTCGGTGTAAAAGACGCGCTGGTAAGTGGATCGTTTGGGGTACGTGTGTCATGTACGAACAAACGTAGTCGTACGTTTGTACCTAGTGAAAACGAGATACCCATGAATCGGGGGGGAACGCCCCATCGTTCCTGATGATGCTGCGAAGGGTCGTCACCCCAATTCCCTTCGTACACCACCCTCGTAATTGCGCACTTCGGTTCGGTTTATAATAAAGTCATCGAACAGACAACACGTTCCAAACAGACTCCCCTTTCTAGCGGTGGTTTTTGCCGATTTTGAACGTTGATTCGCGTAAAAGCCAAAAGACTTACGAGAGATTCGATACGGATGCTGAAAGTCGTCGAAAAGTAAAGAGTAATTATATTTCGCTTTGTTAAAATGAAAAACCTACGATTTCCTCCCCGTTAAAGATCGTCCAATTTCAACAATATTGAGTCCTCGTCCAATTTGATCAATTAGGAAAGGCAGAAGGCGTTGCCACTTTGACGAGAAAACCTCGCCCTTTTTTCTTTCCGTCACTCGCTTCGGACGAGGGTGCGAAGACAATGATGGTTTCTAAGCCCAGAGTACGAACAATACCGTGGATGACAGCAGGATTCACGATTACAATGTGTCACAGCAGGAGTCTATCTACTAATTGCTCTCTCTCTCTCCCTCCTTTTCGATACACATCAGCCGGAGACTTTTCTTTTTTCGCAAGAAGACAGTCCTTTGAACTTGTCCATTTCAACTCAACAAACAGGATGAACCTAGAATAAACCCCAAAAGTATGTATCCGCGATCTGGGAATGATTCTAGGTAAATCTACGCGGTGTTAAACGTACCCCCTCGACGAAGAAGGGGCTTCTAATCATGGGAAACTCGAGTGGCAACATATGCTACCGGTACAGGGGGGAGTCAATTAACAGAACGGGGCGGGTGTGTGGGAATCGAATGATTTTTAGAATCAACAAACATAAATCAAGTGTTTCCGCGGTCCGAGTCGTCTGGTCTCCCTTTTCGGTGCTTGCCAAGGGTGCCCGTCGACCGTCGACCACCCACGGCTCACCGGTGTCATAGTCACGGCGGTCGCTCCGTGTACGGGAGCACCCTGTACGAGGGGGACCAGGAGGGTTGAATGGTGGCGACAATTACATGTTTAGAGGGCACAAAAGGGGTGGCACCCGTGGGACGATCCATCGGACCGTGGTGGCGCGTGCCACGGCAATTCGACACTCGAGGATCATCGCACGAGTTAGATGCATTATGCGTTCGCCGACTTTCGATACGTTCACTGTCCACGCTTGCGACTCCATTGTGTCGTCGATGCTGACTCGAGGGGAACCGGAAACGGGAGGCACGTTGTCAATGCTGCCTTCTAGTCGGACGACTTTTTAACATTAACAGTGGACTCTGGACACTGGACTGATTGGACGTTATACGCGTGTACTTTCGGACTTCAACAGGTTGAAACGTCGATGGTCTCGAATTACGCGGATCATGCTTATGGAAACGTTACCTAACAACATATTGAGAGAACTGTGAAAAATTTTGCTGCAATTGTTGGATCAATAAAGTCGTTGCAAGTCTATCAAATTTATAGATGATTAATTAATGATTCACCGACCGAAGTATGCGTAATTCGCAACCGACACTTCGAGATCCTTGAGAATACAAGTATTATGAAAGTAAAAAAGAATGTTTAATCCGTTCCCTTACCAGTCTGGCCAAGTCTGGTGCCGTGGCAGGTACTTCTTGATCCTGGTTCATCCTGGTCACTATCTTCTCCTTCCTTTTATTCCTTTTCTTTCGTAAACGTTCGTCACCAAGTCCCACGAAATGACACGAGCAGGAATGTCAATAAGTCGAGTCGTACCGCACGAACTGTCGCGTGATTCCGATGTCACGTTGCTGCACCGTCAAGATCAAAGATAGGACTGAGACGAGTGATTTGATCTCGGTGAACAGTGAAAAGACAGGGTGTATGCATCGGGGGTTGTGTCTACGGTACGTTTACGCCCACAACGTGGTAGAGAAATCAGCCCTGCGCGGGCTACGCTTACCAGGGGTTGCTTCCAACCCCTGCTTGGTAGGCGGAGCCTCCAACTCATTGGTGACCTTCTCTCTTCCTACGGAGCTTTCCGCTTCGAGAACACCTACGAGAACAACCTATCTTCGTCGGGATTCTGTATTAATCTTGCGGAACGTTTTCCTAACTCGATGCTATTGCGTGCGAGAACAGCGTCCTTTTACTGATCTCTCTGTAAAAGACATAGTATTATCGTATTTTTTAATCAATGAATTTCCATAGATGAATTTTGTTACCGATCCTTCAATGCGTGTCGAAAATGCACGTCAGAAATGGAAGGTAAGATTGATTATTGGATAGTTGTATGTGGTACGATATTACGTGAAAAGCTAACAGAAATGATTAAAGGTTAATTCCAAACTGTGATGTTCTATTAACATCTACCTTACCCCAGGCAATACAGCAAATCGCATACCACTTCAAAAAGCACCAGCGTATCACAGTGGCGCCCCCAGGTTCCGTAACCTCACAGAGGTATCACCAGGATTACACGTATTGAAATGTACCAGAACAGTACGCGCTGCTGTTTCAGTGCTGATACCATCTGCTGATGCTGTAAACTACTCAAGAACTACTAGCGCCACCTCTACGGAGAATAGTGAAACTAATGTCCAACCAGTTTCAGCGGTCCTCTAGGAGATGACGTCACGGGTTCTAGAGAAGCGTCATCAGTATCCGTCTCACTCTTTCCTATATCTTTCTCTCTCTTACCTCTAAAGTGGGAAATATACAATAAATTAGAATAAACTATTGAAATATACATCCCGACAATACAACTTTGTCACTGTAAGAGTACTGCGATGTCATTTGCGTCGCGTGACATTATATATTTACTACATTTGTACGGAAAAACAGTTGTGTTGTCGGGGACTGTATCGCAGAATCCGTACACTCATTCGACTATAACTCAGATACCTTCTACAGCGTTTTTCTGTAACAAATAACTTCTTGTCGAACAATGTTTCCTTACTTAATAACAAATTGATTATAATTAAACGCACGATGCTATAAACAAGTTGTAATAATGCAGTTTCAAAGACAACCTACAGGATATGATTCGTATTTCAATCTAACGTAGGAATAGCGGTCCAAAGATGCCGTGAGCGGCATCTTTCGGGATCTTTTGTCATAAACACGATGTTGCTTCGCGCATTTATTCGCTGGGTTCCGCTACTGTCCGAATTATTTGTCAAGAACACATGCGCAGAACTATGATCAAAGTTTCGACCACATTAACCATTATTTCAGCTGCCTCGTGGTTTTGATTTTCTACGTGAACCAAAGTGATTCTACGTTGTTAAATGAAACCAAGGCCGTTCTATTTTTTGTATAATATGAAAATGAATTCAATTGCGATGCATTCGTGATATAATTATAAAACATAGTTGATTCTATTGTAACGTGGCAATAACGATGGATATTATATTAGGCGAAAGAAATTTATCCTCGTAACATTATATTACATCATCGTAAGTTTGAACAATGTATTTGGACAATTTGTTTTAATCTTCATTGATTGTCCATAAAACGATCGTAAATCGTATAAGAATATTTGAAGTAGCAACGTTTACGTTTCTGATCGTATATAGAAAACATTTAAACGTGTATTTTATTCAGATTCTCTGCTGTTGTACGTTGATAAAAACTGAATGGTATAAGATATTTATATAAACATGTGTATATAATGTGTTTGTGACTAACTTAAAATGCGTTTTATTCTATTATTACAACATGGCATAAATTACGACTTCTCGAAGCGATTTACTACGTTATTTATTATTGAATAATTTTAGAAACCTGAAATGTAAACATGTACATATATTTATAAAAACATATATATCTTTTTCATTAGTTTTGTGAATGGTTTGGGTATCAATTCCCAAAAATTATCAATGAGATATGCAGCTACAAGTTGAACAAAGGCATCCACAAACCTCACCATATAAGTATTTTAATAATATTGGACTTAATAGTGCCATAAATGTACAAAATGTCTGCAGTCGAATCACCACCTTTCATTCGTACAATCGAATGGGATATGATGGACAAAACAAAGTTTTTTCCATTAAGTATGCTCTCCTCATTTTCTGTACGCTGTTGTCTCTACCCTTTAACAGTAATCAAAACTCGTTTACAAATTCAGAGGCACAACAATATGTACAATGGTATGTTTTGTAATGAAACTCGGTTAGATTATGTCAAATTATAAATTATATCATTCTTTCAGGAATGATAGATGCTTGTCAAAAGATCTACAAAGTTGAAGGTGTAGCCGGTCTTTACAGAGGATTTTGGATAAGTTCTATACAAATTGTATCTGGTGTATTTTATGTATCTACGTACGAAGGTGTGCGTCATATACTTGGGCAAAAAGGTGTTATAGGTAATGTAGATTCGAGAGTTAAAGCGTTGATCGCAGGTGGAGCTGCAAGTTTGGTAGGGCAGACGATAGTAGTCCCCTTCGATGTTCTGAGTCAGCACTTAATGGTTCTCGGGATCAATAACAATAAACATGGAAAATATATAGACAAGGTATTACTTGAAGGAAAAAATTAGTTAATTGTTGTTGTTCTCTTATTGTTCGTATATTGCTTGCAGATGGGTTTGAATCCATTGGGTTTAACTCTTGAACCAGGGAAAACTCGTGCACAGATTTCTGCTGATATTGTCAGATTAATTTATCAGAGTGATGGATATAGAGGTTTCTACAGAGGTTACGTTGCATCATTATGTGCTTACGTACCCAATAGTGCTCTTTGGTGGGGTTTATACACATGTTATCAAGGTAACTGGTTTAATTGAGTTGTAAGTGAAAAGTAAATTGAACTCTAATATTGATTATTTTCTTACCTATTAACAGACGAGCTTGTAAAAATATTTCCGGAATGGGTTTCTCACTTATTCATTCAAGCTGTTGCTGGTACATTAGGAGGTTTTACCACTACAATAATTACGAATCCTCTGGACATTGTACGAGCCAGGTTACAAGTACAAAGACTGGACAGTATGTTTAGCGCATTCAAAGTTCTATGGGTCGAGGAAAGATTACAAATGTTCACAAAAGGACTTTCCGCGCGTCTAGTACAGTCTGCTTGTTTTAGTTTCTCAATAATTCTAGGATATGAAACTATTAAGAGATTCAGTATAACTGAAGAGTACAAAGGTTATATTAGGTGGTAAATTTATTCTGAAAAATTTGCAATAGTTATTTTCATGCCAATGCATTTTTTTTGACAAGCTGTATTATACACCGAGTCAACCAATATGCACCAAAGAGAAAAGAACAAGATCACAGTGATCCGTTCTCTAAAAATTGTACATTTAATATGCAAAATATATAAAATGTAATGAAATTGTTTACATAGGAAAATGTTTATTTTAAATAAACAATAATTAATTATGTAAACTTTTGCAAGAATATAATTACGTATCAGTCGTACTTATAATCCAGCATCCAGTTTCCCAGTCTTTTTAAATGAATAATGTGCATTTAATAGAAATACATTTTATATTATTTCTTTTCACTCATTGTACAAAGCATTAACTTTGTTATAGGCTATATATATTTTGCTGTGATAAAGTACAGTAAACCAGAGTATGTTTATATATCAGAAGATGAAAAATGAATATTTCATAGTAAAATCATGTACACGAAGAGTGTATTGTGAGCGAATAAATTCGTTACATATATATTAAGTGATATATCCTGATGTTGGTCATTTATTCTGTTAGTGCACTGTTATCAGTGGATGAGGAACAAGTACTGTGTTTTTCATTTTAATTTTATTATAAAGGACAGCATATATTGATAGACACATTTGTTTTCGGAGGTACTTAAGTGGTCTCGATAATGTGGCTCTTGTACATGAATTGATAATTCTTACGTTTGCGCGCTATTTACCTCTTAAAAATTAAATACAGTACGTTTCGATTTCTTTTTCCACGTTATTTATATTATATGTACAGGCCAGGAAAGTCTCCGTTGCTTCTCTATGCGACAAAATGTTAATTGTAAACGCACTCTCACTTTTCACCGCTAATACGTTGTACGACGATTTGATAACGCGCCCCGTGAGATGCAAGTCGTAATCGTATATTGTTAAATGTAGCATTTGGTTTCTAAATAGCAAGAGTTCTATGTGCGTAGAATAATACTCTCTGAGAACAGTGTTTTTCAATGAAAGTATTACGCGTTAGTAAGGAACATGCTATTTCATGCGCACCTAATACAACAAGAATATGTATTCCAATGAATGACGCGAATTACACGAGTAGTTACATAGAACATTCAAGTTTAGCGCCTTAATGATCATATATACAGCGCCATCTGTCGGAAATTCTGAAAAACACTGCTTTTAGAGTAGCTTCCGGTATTTTTCCGATTAATTCTGTTTATTTCTCCGTTTTTATTCCGATTTGAGCGGTAAGAAGAGATCGACAGCAAAATGTTCACCTTTAGATTTTGTTCGACGCGATGTACACGTTTTCATGAACGATTTCATTTGTTAAACTTTCAAATTTCGACGAACTTACAGTATCTACATTGACTAGACTGCTGAGCACGCCGTCCAATGACGTGCCATTCTTACCGAGATTCAAACGAACGCAATCGGTCGGTTCTCGCTGCCTCGTGAAGGCTTTACCAGTAAAAAATAAGTATTTTACAGTGTTAAAAAGTAAATGAAGAAACCAAATTTACATATACTGCATTTATATGGAAGCTGCGTGATTTAATGCCAGATAGAACACGGCCAGACCAGTCTTCGTTGATTTGAAATACGAGGTAAGTCATTCGTTCGGTGTAACTTTAACATTCGGCAAACGCTTTCCGCCATTCTCCATCGCGTTATTACTTATCTAGCTAGCATCCAAATTTTAATCTTACACGCGGAAACTTAACGTGTCGTAGCTAAAACAAGCAAATGACATCGCCTATCCCGTAACTGTCATCGAGATAGGATTAAATCGACAGCGAATACAGTTTCTTTGCCGAGGTAACGTTTCTGTATACTCGTACCGATACACGCTTCGTTACAATTTCACGTTTCACGTATGGAAGTCGATCTCACGATGTTCTAATATTTACAATTACACGATAATGTTTTATATACAACTATGAATCGCCTATATAAAGGTAACCACGATAAAATGAACAATCGGTTTGCAAAAATATCAGCTATCGTAAATAGACGGGGATGGATCTGTTTGCATCGAGTAAAGATTGTCCATTACGATAAAAAAAATGGAGGAAACGATTTACAGAGCACACAGGTCGATAAATTTATTCGAAGCTGAATTTCATACTCACGAAAAACGAAGACTTCTGCTTCTCGATATTATCCAGACTGTGTAGAAATTTTGCTAGCGTACATTCGTCGATTAAGTTACATCGGCCTTGGCATTCGTTTCACGCGTCGCGTTAAGTTTCGTGGCGTGTAAACAAAACTCGAAGCGAGCAGCTCTGGCGATCGGCTTTGTCTCGCGGAGCTCGACGAACAGTCTTGTTTTGATCGCGCTCGTGGAACGTAATATTCTTCTATTCGGCTGTTGTCGTTGTACGACGATGCCGTGTCACTTCGTATCCGTTCGCGAGTGTAACGTGGTCCTCTCTATTTCTCGTATACGTTCAGTGTTGCGCGTGATCGGGAATATGGTACGCGTGCATTTTACATTGCGCAGTAGCGTTTAGTTGGTTTTCGAACGAAGTGCGATAATACATTTACTTTTGTTTCAATCTGTTCAGATTTCGTGTGCACCTTACGCCCATTGTGATCACCAGCAGATGCATCGATACGAGAGATCGTCGTTTTCTGAAAATTTGGTGAGTACCCACACGATACTATGTACGTACATGTATGTGCTTGAAATAAATGTATACGCGTCATAGTATTAATAATAATCTCCGCTGACAAGCAGTACATTATAGAAAGATGTAAAATACGAAATGTAGTTCGCATTAATGTCACGGAAAATTGGTATTAATGTTCGAGCGTTAATTTTTAAGATTATTTAAACGCTGTGTTGAACAGTACGCAATTTATAGTCATTTAAATTGTAATAGAGGATCGTGATATCGTTTGGTGAATTTTGGTTCACGAATTTTCAGAAAATAACAATGTTCGGTCGCATCGATATCGAAAGAGTAGACAATTCCATAGCGCGTTGAAATCGATAAATGGCTAGCTAACATATTTCCTTCGTACCGATCGTGCTACTCACTTTTACGATTCCGTGGTACGAAGGTTCGCTAAAGGGGTACAAAGTATCGAAGGTATCCGAACGTAAAAACGATAACGAGCCATCCGGCTCGATTTTACGCCGCCATCACCCTCGCAGTTCGATTCCGCTAGATCCTTCGTCGGTGGTACAAAACGCGAAACTACCGATGCTCTCTATTATACGTATGGTATGTACAATTAATGTGAAATCGGAGGACTCGGTGCAAAAAATCGGTCAGCTTCTGGATATTACAAAATGTACATCGTGTACGTGAAATTTCCTGTGAAATTCGTTTACCACGAATCAAGGTCAAGTGGCTAATTCAATCAAAAGCGTTCGAGGGTTTCAGAAAAGAAGATCGTAGTTCAGCATCGGCCAGTTTTTGCACCAAGCCCTCATCATTGCGACGTGCTTCTTCGTGGTCCACATTTCGTCACCGATAAAACTGGACGATAGATCAGGAACGGTTAAAAGTGTCGGTTATCCTTCGCGCGACGAGTCCACGGTTCGTATTCTCTCGGTAGCAGACACTGGACCTGGTGAACGGTCTCGATGGTTCGCCCCGTGCTCGCAGGATCCCGCACACGTAACTCAGGATGCAGGTGCACTTCCATGTCGAATCGATTCCTCCAGACGATGGTCTACAATCACGTGTCACGGAAACGGATCGCACGTTCTCGACGAGGCCCTGGCCGGGCCCCCGTGTGACGTCACATCCCGCCGCTGGGCAGTATCGTCCCGACGCCTCCGTCGCTGCTCTGGCTGACGCTACTGTAGCTGACGCGGCTGGCCTCGCCGCTGGTGTTCACTCCGGAAACGTACTGTAATCAGAACAACGATACATCCTCAAAAAATAATTGTTCCTCGCTGAGAGAATCTAAGATAGCCCTGTGCGCGTATGTACAATTTAAGAGGTAGAGATCGTGACACGATGTTGAATTAGAAGGGGTTGTAAACTTCCTCTACCTTGCTAGATCCTGGAAATCATCGAATATTCCAATCTTTGTAGTAGCGACGAGCTCGTAAAATGTATTATGTATCATACGAGATGTATCATATGCTCGCTAGGTTTACTATACACATTATTGAGTATATTGTTTGTAACGATACGAGCCTTGTAAACTAGCTGGCCTAACCGAGTGTGGGGTATCTGGGTCAATTGTTTTTGGAAGTACGCGTTTTCGTCGCGAGAACAGTTCTCACGAGGTTAGCGAGTTACGGCTACGTCTACCGGAAAAAGGAAAGATCGGCGATCCTAGTTTTTCTAGCAAGCAGGGAGGACGGAGTTTACGTGGAAGGGGAATGAAAAATGAAATCGAAGGATGGCGTAACGGGTGTGACGGTTAATGCTTCTCGTGCATTAGGGCGAATTATCTTGCATCGCGAGTACTATCGGTACACGCGTTGCCTGCATCGCCTGCTATTCTGTGCTCTCCTTTGTTTATTTTGCCGTCGAGTAACACGCTGTATCTCTTCATCTTCTTTTCATATTCACGCCATATCGTAGATGGCCTTCCCAAGCGGTTCGAATTAAAGTAGGTAGATAGAAAGCAGCTCTCTACTCCCCTCTCTGGAACGTGTCCAATGTTGCGAATCGGAATGCAGAACTCTCCGGAATGTTCCTAGTGTTCGAAGACTCGCGACTCGCTCGCAAATCGTTCGTTTTCGATCTCATTTTAATTTTGTTCACGAGGAAATTCGTGAGGATTTCGTGTCTGAAAAACCCGCGTAACGAATCAAGCGGGGGTAGATTTTCCGGTTCACCCTCAACTTCGGTGCAGCCGCGGCGTTACGTCGAATTCGGAGACGGAGGTTCCCTGAAAATTGCGAATACGCGGCTCGATGGTGCGGCTCGTGACGACGAAACGATTTTCGATGGCTCCGCTACTACCCGTAAACCGAATAACTCAATAGACGAGCCGGAGCGGTGAGCCGTGGAAAAATTGTCACCGCAAATACCATATCGACTGACAGATTTCGCGGATGAAACATCACGCTGGATTCACCGCTGGGATTGTTCCCATACCGGTGTCTTTAAGTGAATTAATCCTCTAATGGCTTTCAAGTATGCTTCAGTTCAATTTTTCACTATTTAGTCCATTTTCGATCGTTCCATCGAGTCGATTGCACGCAACACTTCTTCTTTGAACCAAAAAATATTTCTCCACTTTCTTGTCCACTGTCTTCGATTGTTTCCAAACTACTTCTCAGTGGATGTACCTATGCTGAGCAGACGGCGTGTGAACAGGGAGCAGCTGGAATCTCGACACGATACGAAATTCGCCCCCGCAGTGTTGTTTCGCTCGTTTGATCTCGAGGGGTGGCTAGCGTGTCAACGGAAAAGTTTCTTCGTCCATCCTATCGAGCGCCGAATTCCCCGGAGGCCTGACCGGAACGGATTCTCTGTTTCTTCTCTGCTTCTCCCTCGATTTTGTAGTTTCACAGCTTATCCTTTGCTGGATTGACGAAACTAAAAGTATCTGGGTCAACTTCCCCGCTCCAATCCGATTACAATCTTGTCGCGCGATTCCATCCTCTTCGTTTTTTTTTCTCTCACTCTATCGAAGCCTTTGCGCCGCGATCTTGAAGAGTAGTTGGCCGACGAGTTGCGATACCAGGTTTGGAATCGTTCGTGTTTTCTGCATTCGTGGCGATCGATAGCGGTATCGAACTTGCACGGAGGACATAGGGTAGCAATTAGTTGATTAATTCGTCTCTCGTAACGAATATGCAATTTGGAGGATTGGCACAATGATCGATTTCGTACCTCTGAGAAAATAGCGGGAGAGAAATGTATCGTGTCTCACGTGTTACTACTTTCCTATGCTCCTTACCACCTTCAGCGAGTCTGGCCAATGTTTGTGCATATTTCCTTTCCACGCTACCGCGTTTTTTACTTTCTTGCGCGTTCCGAGTTATTAGCGTTGCTGCTCTGGTAAAATGTAGAAAAATGTTGCATTAATTCAACAGCATCGTTGCAAGAGTAAAAACAGTTCACGAGCGTACTTTGTACAAGAGCGTGGAGAGATCGGTTTCAATTCGCGAATGCCGAGGGAAACTTTTTCAGTAGATTAAATATACTCGAAGCGAAGCGGAAACAATCGAACGCCTGGCTCGCAGGTGTTAAATCGTACAAATCGAAGGTCTCTTCTCCAGCCGAGGCATTTTCGCGGTTACAATGCCGCATTGAATTTCGATCGAACGAATCGTCGTCGTCGTCGTCATGGTCGGCGTTCCGTTGTTGGACAATGTGATTCGATTAAAAGCACGTTTCCTCGCGTCTGCTCTCTCTACGTGAAACGTCCTTCGAATCGTATCCCCGTCGATGCACATATCTTCGCCTTTGTCCAATCACTCCGCCGACTCTGTTTCTGAGGAAATTAGCTAATTAACGTAGTCGGATGGGCGACGTTTGAAACGCTTCGTCGGCTATTTTCGAAAAAGTAAGAAGACCGTTATCACCGAGCAGTTAAAAGGAATTTAATTAAAGTCGAACGTCGCCGGTTGGGCTCGATAATTTTACCCCACGTCGACGTTCGTCGCGGTGCGCGTTACGAGAGGTAGAAGAAAAAAAAAGAAGAGCAGAAAGAAGGAAATTCATTCGTGAATAATGGAGAAACGTAATTAAAACGTGGAAAGTTCTATTTTAATTAGTCAGTTGGGGAAACGCGGCTGGAACCTGATCTCTGGACAGGATGTTGGAAGTCGAGCCACGTTGCTTTTCCGCCAGTTTCTCACTCGTCGAAATTCGATCGCGTGGAATATCAGGAGGATGAGATGCGCCGCAGGAAAATCTCATGACACGCTAATTAGACGTTCTATTACGTAAATTGGAGCACCGATCCAGGCTCGTCGGGCTTTCTTCGAGAGCGCCTGCACACACCCCCGGTTCACCGCTATTACGAAAGTTCTACCATCAATCGTGAATCGTCGAGCGAGTGTTTGCACGCGACACGATTTTACGCTACGATCAACTTCGACTAAGAATTTTGAACCAGCGTGTACATATCCGCGTACCGAAAATTTCTTGGTTTTCATCGGATTCCGATGGAACATTATTCGTATCCGCGTTTCCCTAGCTGTCGCGGAATTATGCACGATGATATACGCGGAATCGATGCGATACGTATTAACCCGGACGCGCGCACACACACACACACACACACACGCGGACGATTTATAACCGTAGACCCTGTTAGAAATATATATCGTCTGGCATTGTATGAGCAGCGTGGCCAGCGTTCAACGCGATAGATCTTTCGGCTGAATTGAAACGAATCATCCCCCTTCTGGATGGGCGTGAACCAGCCACCCCAGTTCCCCCTTATCCTTTTTTTCTCCCCCTTTCGTTCGACTGCCGCGTCTCTTCGCTCGTGTGAATCCCGCGCAGGTCGACGGAGGGCTAATCTTAGGATCGACGACGGGTTTCGGTATCCTCTTCATCGACGATAAAAACACGTACGTATAACATTCGTAGTCGTGTAACTTAGGATTCAGTATAGTTATTCTATAATATGAACCGTTATTTGGGGTATGCAGATCCCAGAGAGACGACAGGAGGCGGTAGGAGGACCCGTGAACCGGAAACTCCGCCAGTTACCCGCGCTCATATCTTTTCCGGCGATGGAGCAGCTCGTAACTCATGCCCGCTTGTTTTTCGGGGCCTTCGTGACGATATTCGCAATCGTGCTCCTCTATCGCCATTCGAGCGGGCTCACCGAACCGGTCGGTGCCATCTATGAGAAACGGCACCAGCCACGTCAGCTGTTCACCTGACAAGTTGCAAAGTTTCCACGCAAATCGCGTTAGTCCCAAACCCCGCTCGCGATGTGCCAGTCTCGCGATGCGGTTGAATCGTGCCAGACGATTGCTGTTGGAAACTAGTCTCTCCTGCGACGGTACCAGGTTCGATTCGATTCGATCACGGTTCATTTCTTCGAGCAGTTCCAGATTTCGGTTTAATTCTCGAAACTCAACTCTTCGACCATGATTATCCCCCGTGGGCTTTACTTGAATCGGTTCGACGCAGGATTGTTCACTCGCAGCTGCGAGTCTCGCGAGCACACGCGGTGCCAGGCGTTCCACCGACACTTTATGCACGCTACGAAGTGCACGCAGCTTATTTAGCGTCCAACGGAGTAAGACGCGGTCGAATTTCATAATTGACTTTTCTTCTCGTTAGGTAAACGTGCGAACGAATCGTAGAGAGAGTGTGAAACGAGTTAACGCGACGGTTTTGTATTGGTTCGCTGGGTGCTATCTATCTTTTCGCATCGAAAGAGCTGATACGATCGTTCCCGTGAAAGTTGGTTGCAAAATGGAAAATGTAGCTGACGAGAGCCGACGATAGCGGTTCATCGGTGAAAAGTAAAAGACGAGCATTTCAACGCGTTGCATACACCTCGGTGCATTTGCATATCTCGTTTGTTCGTTTATTTAGATCCTCGTTCGCCTATCTGTTAAAGGACGGTACGAAACTTTCCGCGCGAATATGAATAAATGAAACTTTTGTACGTAACGAGCGAGGAATCGCGAGAAGATTAATGCAAACGAAAATCAGCTCATCCTGTATAGTAGCCGGTGTTAATTTAATGCACCCGTCCTGGTGCAGCCTCGTTTCATTCGATACGATTTCACGCATCGATACAATTACGTTTAACAGAGCGGCTGCGTCGCGTTAAGCGCCCCAAAACTTTCTCTGTTTAACGCGAAAGAGGGAAAAAAAGAAAGAGCGACCTTTTCTTTTATAGGTTCCGCACGGGCGACCGTTCTTACGCTCGAATTAAACTCGATCGATCGTATTACGCCCCGTATGGGTAATTTAATTTAGCCATACCGATAAACGGAGAGCGGACGATCGCGGTGCTCGGAGCGAATTAGGTGATTGATTTCGAATTGTTACGCGTCGTCTACCAGCCGAGGCCCGTAACTCGTCCGCGCGCAAATTGGATGATAAATTAAATGAAACGCGTCGCCACGTGTTGCGCGCAGTCGCGAGCGAAGACGCGAGCCTCTTTCGCAAGGTATTAATTATCGCCTCCCCTTTTGTCAGAGAAATTTATGCACACGAATTTACGCGGCTGTGTACGCGTTCGCCTCGTAACACCTGCGCGTACCCCCATTGATTTCGAGGAACGGCATTCCATCATTGTTCGCCAGCCACCATCCCGCTGGGAGCGATACGAAATCTTTTTTCCTATCGTTATTCGTCGGTGAATTTTTTTCGTTCCTCGGCTGAACACACACGCGCCAATATGCTCTCGTGTTTTCCGCTCGATGTACTCTTCGAACAACGATTTCCACTCTCTTAGGCGAGGGAAACTTTTCGTTTTACGATTGGCGAATGGTTGGATCGGAGTAAACAGGGTGGTTGAAGGGTTGCGGTCTTTTTCTGGCCGGGGTAACTCGCGACGAGAGGTGTCGGGACGCCTCGAAAAACGTTGGAAGGTGCTACGTGCACCCACTACTCAGGCATAGCAAACACGTGCGCTGGTCCCGGGTGCTATCGAGGTTGGTGCAGTGGTGCTCTCGTAGACGTGTTGGTCTGTGCGTGTTCGTGTGCGTGTCGGTGATCGATAAATCCATTCACTAATCAACATACCGAGGCTATATTAGAAGGGGTGGTGATAGAGTCCTTCGTCGATAATCTCTGTACTAAGTGTCTCCGGGCGATTACTGGGATAGGATTTGTCTGAGGGCGGACGATGCTTTGATGGCGACGGACAGAAGGACTGGGGTGTATCTAGAAAGGTTTCGTGGCGGTGTCCAACGATTGACGGTAATCCACGTCGCGGCGATATCCCATCGTTAAATGTAGGTTTGCTCGCACGAACTCTCTCGGCTGCTTCGCACGTGGTGGAGCGAATAAGCGGAGTAGTATCTCCCCGATGCGAATCTCTGAAAAAACAGTAATACACTCGGTGCGACGTCCACCCATCCGTTACTCTTTCTCACCCTGTCTGCTGAGCAGCGGTCTGGCCGTGCGATACGCTTCTCGCGGGTTCATCCAACGAAATGGAGATTCTTAGTAGCTTTCAAACTGACTAGCGAGTATTTTATCGAGAGCTTAGCGTATATCGTGGTAGTCGAGGTGGCTTGGAAGTTTTCACGAGGATATCGTGAGCTACGCTAGGCGCCAGGTATTTGTTCAACCGTATTCGTGGGAACAGCCCCCCGACCGACTCTGAGATTCTATGCAAATCGATTTGCAAACAGCAAATCTAATTCCGGAATTACGCTTTGCGTGTAACAGAGCGCGGAATCTTTGAGCTTCCCTTCGAAGGAGAGTTTTCTCTACTAATAAATAAGAAAAGTTCCGTCGTCACGCGAAGACGGTGCATCATGGGAATGGATGAACTTTTGAAAAGTGGAGGAAACCAATACGTCTCGGACGTAGTATCGAGGAACTTTATCTCGTTTCTTCCCTTTGCATTCTGACTTTCCAAACGCGTCCAGGAATCAATCAACGGATTTCCACTGTGTCGTTCCGCGTGAATAATTCCTTTTTTAAAGACTACCTAAATGTCTGTATCGAAAGTCAACGACACGCGTCTAGCACCAGCGTTCGAAACAGAAAAAACCAGGCTCGTTTAACGAGAAGGAACAAACAATCAGGCATCCGAAGTGGAACGCAGATAGGGTCCAGAAGTAGTCCCGATGGGTTCAGCGAGCACCGTTATCCGGCAGGATCAGGAATCTCTTCAAGTTGAAAACTTTATCAATTGGAATAATAAATTTCTTTCCCTTGGCGAGCTTTCAAGCGAGCTTTATGCGATTGCGACCCGATACAGTCTTCGTCGCGCGTCCCCTTGACCCCTTTATACTTGGCTCTGAAACGTTCCGCGATCGTGTCCCAGCCAGCTTGTTACCCTAATAAATTCATCGAATCGCCTGGCCGCGGATGCGTCAAAGGGTTCGACATTTGTCTCCGCCTGTTGCTCCGAATCCGCAGGATTTCTCCCCTGGAAACTCCGATTAAACTTGCAGAGGGTGGTGTTCTGCTACTTTGAAAAAAGTCACGAGCCCGGTGTTCCACGTGGATGAATGTTTTATCGCGACCCGTTTGGAACCACGGCAGGAACGTCCGAAATTAAGCGTCCATCGGAAATTCATCGGTATCGATCGACGAAAGTCGGTGCTTCCCCTCTGCGCTGACTCTACGACCTCTAACTAAATGGATACGCGGAATAATACAATAGATGGTGCGATAAAGAATGAATCTCGTTAGAGATACGATACCGTGTTTCCCGGGGATGAAAACTATACGTTCCGATCTGTTTAATGCGTCGATCGTCGCATAAATTACACGCAATGGGGACGCGATGGGAAGAATAAACGGCAGAAGAGAACGAGAGAGCTTTTCCCGGCGCTTCTTGGTTCTAATAGAAGGAAGTAATCTTGGCCACGGGTGGCACCGAAATAATCGAGCCACCCCCGTTGAGGGGGGTGAACGACTAGGTGGTTCCGTCGAGTCGAATACAAATACAAGTGACTAGCCAGGGTTGCACTCGCCCGTTGAGATAAACCCGAGGAACGTGACTGCGCCGCAATTTATGGTATCTCCGACAGGGTTGTTTTTAGAGGGCGGATGGTTGGCGGTCCGCGGGTAACCGGAACAGCGTACCGGTTCGGTTTTAACGGGCGCATATGTTCCACGCGCGAACCCTGCACGCCCCTCGCGATTCGTAACGGGGAATATGAATATTTCATACTCACTTGACTTGGTTTACATCTGAACGCCGGCTGATACCGTCGCCTCATCCGACCCGGGCAGCAAGCGCACAGGATCCTCACGAACGCTCTGGAAAAAGAGAAGAATGCTGCGTCTGTATTCGATTCTCGTCGTCGTTCGATCCGCCACGGTTTTCATCTTCGTCGGGCGTATCTCGCATTCTCGACGACTTCCGTGTCGGCGGATATGCGAGAGTTTTTGAAAACTGACGCGAAATACTTTCGTACCTTTGTCCGGGAGTACGGTGCGGTGCGGTAACGCGAGCTCGAAACTCGGTCACATTCTGGCACGCTGCACGTTTTTAACGTCACGATCGCATGACCGAAACGGTGTTTCGAATATCGCGCGCGCGCGCGACACAAGTATTTGCATAGGCGCCATTGCGGAGCGTAAGGGTGGCACGCGAACGCTACGCAAACACGGGAATTCCATTTTCGACTCGAAAAACGGTCTTTGTCCGAGGGTACCGAATCCGTTCGTTAGGTATAACCACCGCGATCCGTCTGTGATGGTAAACGACGAGGGTGGACAAATTTTGAATCGCGGATAAAACGTAATTTCGCGATGCGCGCGGTGATCGAAGTTCGTTATCAACGTTTCACGATGCGCTACGCGGAACGAGTCCACGTTTGTTTTACCGATGGTTATCTGGCGGAAACCGTGGAATCCTCCGATTATCTTGGTTGTTCGCGAATGAGCCACTTACGCGGCATCAGCGCGTCGCTTATGACTCTATCCAAGCGCAGTTCCGCTTTTGTCCTCGTGGAAGACTCGCGGGAATGTCGCTCGTTCCGTCCAACTTGCGCCGTTTTACTTCGCTGCTCCTCGTGTTCGCCTTCGCGCGCCCCGTAAACTTCATCGTCGTACCTGCGAACTACGCCGGGATACGGGAACAGGAGAGAGAACGAGAGGCTGCTCCCGAACGAGAAAACGAATCGGGGGATCGACGATACATCGTCGAAACGTTGACGAACGACGATGAGGAACGCGAAGAATTTTTGGGTTCGATACCGTGCATCGAGAGTTTCTTAAAGAAACACCTGGTCCATCGATCCTCGATTTCGTTCTTGACTCCAGACGACGATGAAACTATTCACCGTGTATCCCACGGGTTGGTGGCGAACATAAACGGTTACTTCGCCCTGTACAGGCATAACTTGGACAGAGATTTGACGCCGGTGAAACGAGCGAAGAGCACGATCATTTTAACGTCGAACGTCGGGAATCTGAATGTAAGCTCCCACATAATCAGCCCGTGCGATCGTGGCTGCCCCTACGTCGCGATACCGATAACGAGATTCTTGGACGAAGAAAGCTTCCTCGAGCAAGCGGACGTTTTAGCGCGAGCAATGTGGACCCGAAGGATCTCGAGCGTCGTTATCTTGGCGAGAGTTCGCGATTCCGTGCTCGCTGGTGGCAGTATCGTCTTCCAGCCTGACAAACCGTGCACCCCAGCACCCTCCGTTATCTTGGACAAATGCGAGGGTGGATCTTGGAGCGGCTCTTTGAAGGGAATCAAGCCGCCGGAAATGAATAGGTGCATTTTGAAGATAGCTTACTTCGACGAGCCCCCTTACGTGATAACGTCGAACGACTCCGAACGTCTCGATGGCTTCGAGGGGCGGTTGACGGAGGCAGTAATGAGGGACCAAGAAATCGACAGAGAGAGAATCGAGTGGACCGATAACGCCAGTTACACCGAACAGATACAGACGGTTTTGTACAGCGAGACGATGGCCGACTTGGTTATCGGCCGCGTGTTGCAACAGTCGAACCCGGACATAGATTACTCGACCTCGTACGACATACTGCAAGTGGTCTGGGTGGTCCCCAAGGTGAACAACGTCTCTTTAAAGGGACTCGTCCAACCGTTCCAGCCGTACATCTGGGCAGCGATCGGTTGCACTTTGCTGTTGGCGTTTGTCGTCAAGATTTTCCTGAAGAACGACCTGTCCTGGCTGGAGACGTTCGCTCTGATAATCGGTGTCGCCACTGCTCGCCAACCGACCAGGCTCTCGATCAAAATCCGGTTCATCTCGTGGAGCATTTTCGGTTTGTTCCTCACGCAATTCTACGTGGACTCTTTGGCGGATCATCTGATAAACACGTCCGGACTGAAGATCGACACGATCGAGGAACTGTTATCCTCGTCGTTCAACATCGGCGGTAACAGCGCGCTCGCTGCCCTCTTCGACGATTTCACTCAGGACGAGGTCACCGAGAAGATACGGGAGACGATGGTGATATTCGATCAGCAGGAGTACACGCAGCAATTCGTGGATCTCGTCGAAGGGAAGAACTCGTCGTTCGCTTTGGTGGTCGTACTGAATTCCTCGCGCAGCGGTGCCATCGATACCGTGCACGCGTACACCATGACCACGGACGTGATATGCAGCTCGCCTTTGGCCGTCGCCGCTTGGAGAGGATTCCCGGACTTCGAGCGCATAAACGACAAGATACATCGGTACATCGACTTTGGTATCTTCGACAGGATGATAGAGCTGGCCATTGGAAGGGAAACGCGCGCCATGCTATCCAAAGCCGAGCAGAACAAGGAGTACAAATCGGAGCTACATTGGGAACAGTTCATTCCAGCGTTTCTCCTTACGCTGATCGGATTCGCCAGTGGCTTTCTGTTCTTCCTCCTCGAGATCGTTTTTTATCCGTCCAAGCTGTTGCTACAATAACCTGAACGGATGCGAAACCGAGGAGAAGAGCGGGATTTGTTAGTTTTCATTGTTGCTCGATCGCGAGAGGATGTCCGCGCAAACGACTGAATATCGTTTCACCATAGATTATTGGCTTTCGCTTTATGAATTATAGACGGATATTGGATTGCGGCTGAACGGATGCGCGCTAGTTGGGTACGTCGTGTAACCTTTTTGTCGAACCCGTCGGTGCGGACAATCTGTGTCAAGGGCGTGCACGATGCTCGTGAAATTCCCACGATGATGTCGTTCGCCGGTGATGTCATCGATTTCATGGATGTCACACGCTGTTCGACCCTAACGAACATTGACCAAGTGTATCTGTTAGCATATTGTATCGAATCATGCTTTGGAATGGGTCGTGCGAATAAATATGCTAGCGTTTCCTTTCCAGCGACATCCCACTCTTCCTTGAACGTGTTAGGGTATCGAAGAATATTGAGAAGGCGGAGAAATCACCCGGGAAAGCGCATCGATACTTAATTTCATTGGTGGCATAGCCAACTTCCTCGTTCATTCTTCTCAGTTTCATAATCGAAGGGAGGCAACGACTCTCATCGAGGGTAAATGGAACGTCATTTCCCCGATCAGTTTCGGACAACCTAAATCCGTATGGGAGAAAGTATAGGAGTCGTAAAGATGGTCTCGAAATGCTTGGCTCGTGACTTTTCCGGCTGGAGATTCGCGGAAAAATAACGCAACTACTTTACTATTTACAACGATCCACGGTCTTTAGAATTTCAAGCTTTTCATTTCAGTTTCGCGAAACTCTAAACTTGATTCGCCTCGCGGACTTATGGCATGGAACATTAAGTCGAGCGTTCCATTAGCATACCGTAAAGCGAACCAGCGACTCCGAAATTGTCGCTGACATTCGTCCCCTTTCGCGTATGCGGGATCTTTCGTGAATTCAGGACTTTATACGGAGAACTTTTAGAAGGATAAAGGACTGAAACATTTAAAAAAGGCTATACGGGTCCCCAAATCCCGACGAACGAATGTTACCTATGCCTGGCGATCCTCTGCACTATTCCTCGATATCGGTTCATCGAGTAAAATACGCGTAATCGCGAAAATTCTCACGCTGGTGTTTATCGCTCGCATAAATTCCGCATTTGCATATCGCTCGACGGTTATATCTATTTCTTCGGCGAGTTGGTTCGTCGTACGTCGTCGAGCTCATCCCCGCGAAACGAAATCCTCTTACGGCGACCCGAACGCGAGCTTCCAAACCGCCGTTCGGTGAAATATCGCCGCGCGTCCTCGACTTCCGGCAACCCTCATCCCCTTTTTAGTACGCCGTCGCGTTTAAATTTCATAGGACGTTGGCGGTTCGCGGCGGGTAATCGCGATCCGTAATTTCGGGAAGAGCCCCTCGAGATTTTGTTTTCCAGCAGGCAACTGAATCACGCGGAAACTGGGTCGTCGAGACGAAGGCGGCGATTTCTTCCGTAATTGACGCCGGGACCCTCGAAGACGGATATTAATATCTACGGTGTTCCTAGTAATTGGTGACCCTTATTATTTCGAACCGCTCGAATGACGAGCCTCTAAACTGGTGCCTGCGGACCCCGGCAGGTTTTCAGGCGGCCGCAATTTCGTTCGGCTTAATAAACCTCGTTAGTTTGCTATAATATCGCCGCCGCTCCCTCTGTTCGCCGGTTATCCCCTCGATCCAGCCACTTTTTCCACCCGAAAACCCGCGCAATGCCGTCGTTTATCTCGAAGCACCTCGATTCCCCGCTTTCCCAGCGAAACTGGATTTCTCCAACGCAAAAGATTATCGATCGCGGGGAAATGGAATCTTTTCTTATTTCTCGCCCCCCGATAGGCTGGATTATGTATTCGCGCGCCTAACCCATTACTTCGGTCGACTACAACGAGAAGGGAAAACTGTTCTCGCGCTTCGAGGGGTAGACGACGCGAAACTTCGTTTCCTTAGTCGTTTTAACGCGTTATCGTCGTTCGCCGAAGTTTACACGCGTTCCAAGAGAAGCTCCCCGTTGTCTTCGCGTTCGCGAAGAACGATATTTAATTGCAGGGTAAACGCGTGTACCGAGTTTAGCCTTGCTGTGCGATGAACGCAGCAAATTCTCTCGATTATTTTGTTACGTAGGTCGACTTTATGAGTTTCGCTATGAGCGAATACGGCATTTCCCGTTTGATACCGTTTCCTATTGTTCGCAACTAGACGGCGCGTAATGAAATGGCGTCCTCGTAAAAGCGTCGCGGCGACGATTTATCGGATGCACGCGCGTAACAATTAAACCACGGCCATAAATGATCCGAGGTATTCGCCTCGTCGAAAGTCGCGTAACGCGTACTATCGCGTGTCCATGCTCGCAAGAATTTTCATTCGTCGCTGATAGCAATCGATGAAAAGCGAGACGAGCTGAAACGGGATAGAGCGAAACGAAAAAAAAAGAAATAAAAAAAAAAAGGGAAACCTTGGGTTTGGTCGTGGTCGACGGACGCCGAGAGCTGGTCCGAATTTCGAGTCATTTATTTATCCGTTAATTGAATTGCGGACTGAAGCGACTCGAGGGGAAACGTAATTTGCAACAGCGGCTTCTTTCCGCGATCGCCATTACGGAATTGCGGGGCGTCCATGAAAATTCATCTCGCCCGCGAAAATCTTGTTACGACCGAGCGACGAATTCGGATCGAACGATAACTTTGTATTCTCAGCTGACACGGTTCTTCTTCTCCTATCGGCAGCGTATTGAAACTTGTTGTATCTTGCAATATAGATACGTACGGCGCATCGACTTCACTTGGGTCGGTTATTCTCGTACGAACGACACGTCGAGAAGAGAAACGCGTCCGCTCTGTAACGATGGACCGTGACTCGAAGAGAGTCCAAGGGTGAACTTACGGCAGATCGAATTCCAGAAGTAGGTGTCCATACGTTTCTCTTTTTCTACTTTTGTTTCTCGCTTCGAACAGTACGTTCGTCACGATACATACCAGGTTCGTGAAGTGGAATTCCTGATCTGAAGCTGTCCTGGTATCGTTCGCGTGGTATTGTAAAGACAGAAAATCGTATCTGCGTGTAATCGTTCGCGTAGTGCCCGCGTAAACTCGTTAGAAAGAACCTGCCGAATACCACTTGAGCGCCGTAGTAAACATGTTGATTTAACGAGGGAAGAAGTGGTGCTAGACCAAGGGGATAACGACCGAATTCCTTTATCATTTCATGTATACGGTAAGGAGGGAGCTCGTTAGGTTCCACTTACTCATCGTATCCTCGATAATGCTCGAGTCGCCGGAGAAATTCTTCCGGGAACGGAAGCCAGCCACGATGACGTAAAATACAAAATAGAGGGAAAAGCGTATTGGCCCGAGTAGGTGGAGCGCGCTCGTGACATATCGCGCGACGCCATTCTGTCGGGAAACAACGCGCAGAGGGATTCTCTCTTGTTTCGCATTTTTGCGAGCGCTTGGCATCGAGAAGATGGTATCAGAGTTCCCTCCTCCAGCTCGCGATAACTCAGGTTTAATCGCGTTCGAAGACGAAAGGGTGTAACGCAAGAAACCGAGGAGAAAGAATACCTAGGTTGCGAAAAGTAAACGTTCGCGAGAGCTCCGTTCCCTCTTTCTGCCCCGATATGCAAAATCGAGCGATTCAATGAGATTCGACCTAGAAACTTTGCTAATTAACTCTTCAGCGATTGGACCCTTTTCACTGATCGCGTCCGTTCGAGAGACTCTTTTCGATCCCAATGGTCCCATTACGAGCGGTTAAGAACTCGCAGCCGTTGATTCATCGCCAACCGCCATCCGATGATCGATCTCTTCTCCGTCTTATTTTCCTCTTCCGTTCCATCCGGCTCGGAAATATTTATAAAACAATTCGTAGCTCGGTATTATTCATCCTGGTTCTGTTTCAATCAATCGATAAACTCGACGGAGGCATCGCATCGGGACGGAACTCATTTTTGCGGGGCAGCTTGCATTATTCAGCCACGCTTTTAATCGTTGTTCAAGATCTTGAATTTCAAGGGGAACGAGGGACGAAGTATATCTGGGATTTGTGAGAAACGAGCGATCGCGAAATGAATCGTTCGTTTTCGAATCGAGGTCCAGCGAAATTCTCCTGCCTTGGATAATTATCTTCTATTAATCGTCTACGGACGGCGTATTCTTTCTCAGCGTTGGTATAAATTACCGTTGATTCGCGAGGCGGAAATTTCGCATAGAAAACGGAAATTCAGCTTCGACTCGGCGTGTAATTACGGAAAAAGTTTAGCCTTAGCTTCCTGAACTATGGTCGGGGAAGACTCTAAAAATTCACGTGGAAAGAAAAAAAGCGTACCGCTATCGGAAAGTCGGCATCGTAACCAACAAGGTACCGCGGCTTTTTGCATTCTTTTCCCCCCCTCTATTCCTAAGTACTTTCCCGGTTTGCTGGTGGATCGGCAGGCCAGTAATGTGTTAATAACACGTACGGGGTTGAACAATATCCATTAGCGTAAAAACTAGCCTTTTTTCCACGGTGAAAAGCCTGGGGTACTAAAAGCGTCCCTCGAGGAATTACCTTTTTCCCACTAGCCAATTACTTACGCGGAAATAAGGCTACCTTTACGATGCCATGTTGATTAGCTCGCGTGATTCCTTCGGATTCATCGGGTACGAACGAAACGAGCGTTCTTAAGACGAAAGAAACAATCGATCGTGAACGAAACGAATTGACCAGAATGGTAGATCGAGATAACAGGGGATTTAACAGTGGCTAAGTTTGCGTTCTGTTGGTACACCGGAAGAGTCGTAGCTTATGGAGGACGACGCCTTCGAGGGAAGTTCCCGTGTTTCCCCTGCATCCCCGAAAATCCTGATTAATGTTACACCCTGCACTTTGCCTCTCGGCCTCCCCTTGTTTCTCTCCAGTTCCCTCGTTGCGCCGCAATTCCCCTGACCCGGTTTAAGTATATTCCTTCGACCTTAACCTTGACTAATCAGCCAAGGACGCTCCTAGTACTACGGAAGAATAGCCAGCAGGAAGTGGCTCCGGTCCATATCCAAAATTGCTTCCCGAAACCGGGATCTCTCCATCGTCCGATCGTTCGTTGCGTCGTCTCGTAACCCTTTACGATCGCGGCTACTCTCGACGAAGCGCACGAATTTAATAAATTCGCGGAGGTTAGGGACGAATCCTTGGTCGAAGATCCAGGCAGAGTAGCGACACGAACGGTCGAAAGGCTCGGCTAGTTAACGAAACCGGAACCAACCGTGATTTCCGGTCGCTGTTGTCGCTCGAGGGTCGACGATGGTTGACGAGGGGCCGGTGGAACGGGTCGAAACGAACAAGCGGAAGATTCTCCTCTGATTGGGCTGACGCTCGTAAATGAGCTATCGGAGTTTACGTTCTAATGACAGCGAAACGTGCGCCGAATGCATTTCTGCCGGGCAATCGGGGCCAGCGTGCGCGACATACCAAAACCGGAAATCGATGCCCGTCTGCTCAACGACGCCGCCAGCGGGATGAATTTGCGCGGCGGGGAATTTCGGCGGGACGCGCGACGTACAAATTGATCCCAGCCGTTAAAAAGTTTATCGCGGCCGATACGCGACCGGAAATGCACTCATCACGCGTGTACTCGTTCAAACGAACGGCGTTAAGCGCGTTATCGGAGGCGTTATTAGAAGGATTAGGCGACGAACCAGACAGAACGTTTCTGAAAATGTACGCGATGCGTCAAGGTGCATCGAGGATGCATCGACGATCAGCTGCGACCATTGTCACCCCCGTTATCGATCCTACGAGCGGCGAGTTTAATTTGTTCGTATTTAAGGACTCGGTTTATAGCTGCATCAGGGGCTCAGATATTTTTACGCGTGTACAGACTGGAAACTCTCGGTAGGATGGTTACACGTTTTTCCAAAGACACCGCGTTCGCAGGTACGTGCCGATAAATCGGTAAATAGGGAAAAAGGCCTGGTAGTAACTAATAGCTCGAAGAAACGGCCGGTTCAATCTCGAAGGGGCAAGAAACCTCATTATTTCTCGAATCCAGGGACGTCACTGCGAGACAAGAAGAAGGAGAACTCCGGTTTCATTTGACGTCATCGACGTATTATAGGAAACCCAAGAAAACCCACGTTTCCCATCAGTCTTCTCATTTTTATAACCCTCCCACCGTCGCGTAATATCCTCTTTGTTCGCGGTCGACGTGATACAATAGCGTCGCGCGATGGACGTAATTATTCGCGAGGCTAGACGGTTCGATGCACCACCTATTACTGCATCTTGCGTGGTGGACGACGTCATAGGTTTACGTTGGGGGATTGCAACATGTGGCGAGTGCGTAAACGAGCACGATGGACAAATCTGTGAAAGAGCGGAACGATAAAGGGGTGGACGTCTATATCTAAAAGGATCTGAGCTGGCTAAGGAACAGCTCGGTCGATTTATAGCCTTTGCCTTTGGTACGTGGACAGAGCTGTCGGATCCGTCCAACGATAATACTACTAGCAGTCCTCGTAGTCCTCCGACGTTCGTAGATCCGCAGACGTCGCGGCGCCCAACGTCTCGACGCAGCGGCGAGACCTTGGCGACCGGTGACCGTCGAATTTACGCCACGTTCCAGTTTCCCTATTCGATCGGTGACGAATTGAAATCGTATCCACTCTCAGCTAGAGTTGAATGGTTGCCGAGAGTAGACGACGATCGGCGAATAAAGGAGGAACGTTTGGGGGGACGTAAACGTTTGATGGCCGGTGTCACGTTAGGGGTTCGGTGGAGTAATTTCCCTCGGAAGAGCTCCGCGAATAGTCGTCGTTTGTACCGTTTTACTGACACGTGTTGCGCTCGTGTTGCGTTCGCTGGTGCAGCAACGCCTGTTCGCGCGAACGATCGACGATGATCGTTCGACAGAGTCAGTGGTCAACCAACGCGATAGCGTGGAACGTGACGCGGGAGGATCCTTTGACTCGGAAGAATTTCCCTTCGAGATAACCGTGGACGGGGAAATGCAAATTCGACTCCTCGCGCGATAACAAAGGGGTCGTTAACAGAGAGCCAATCCAACCCCGCTCTACCCACCCCCGGCGGCCGCCTTTTCCTTATTCTTTCTTTCGCCCCCGCCCGAGTCATTTGCGACGCGGCTGAATCGTAATTTACTTTAATGCACGGCTTTGTGCCGTAATTCAACCAGTCAAGAGTCGTGAACCCATTCTTCCACGCGCCTGAGGAAAAATCGTAGACCAGGGATCGAAATTACCCCGTTCCGCAACCTCCAGCTACGCCCCCGCCCAGTGAACTCTATTTGACGACAGCTAACTTTACATCGAGATAATTTGTTGGTCGAAAGAATTATTGCCGCCCTTCTCTCGCTTCTTGGCTACGTTCACCCTCGTTGAGCTCCCAGGAGTAATCTTCGTTGCTCTCTTTTCTAGTTGGATAGACAATTCCAGGATGTATCTCGCCGAGAGATTAATGGAAAAATCCGGAATGAAATATTATTGTTCCATTCCTCTGTAATAAACCGTGAACCGAACGATATTACGTACAAACGAGGCATCGTCTTTCAGGGAATGTTTCACCATTGAATTCCTTCCCTCTTTCTCTCTTTCTCTCTCTCTCTCTCTCTCGAATCAGTCTGCGCCACGATTTACGCGCCAACGCGTATCTTATGCGGTCGAAAAACCGCGTTAAACGCGGTTTCCGTGCGACGTCGTTTCGACATTCCGCGCCCAGGGGGTTGCACAGCGGCGTTCAAGTTGCTCAAACGCGGCCGTTCTCCGGGCAAACGAGCGTGCATACGGGGATTTCGCTGCGTTCGCTTAAAATTTTCGCAGAATCGGGCACCCGGTGGATTTATTTAATTCACAACAACGCAGAAGCCGCGGAATTACATTGAATTCCGCTGGAAATTACTGCACTACCTCTGGGAGAGAAACAACTGCCCGCGTTAAACATAACCGAGGCGACGTTTCGCTAAATATCGAATTTGCCCGAGCGTAGAAGTTTCGGTGGACATCTCCGTTTTTATCCCAGCTGATTATTGCGACGTCCGCGAGTTATCAGGCTTTCTCGTCAGTGCATAGCGCCAATCGTTTGAGGGACGCCTTTGAAAAGCGCTTGTGCCAGATTCTGTACGCCGTTGTCTCGACTGAGTAATTGATTTAAGCTTTTCCACTATACGCACACTGTTATCAGAAAACACTTGGTACGCGGTGCAATCATCGTAATGCCGCCATTGGTTTCCTCTGGAAATAAACCCGAAACGGTCTTTCTTGGTACCTACGTCTCGATTCGTACCCATGCAAGGATTTAATCCCCGAAAACATATGCGCTTCCAGATTCGGTTGGCGTTGTACACACGAGGCTGCGTCACGGGAGTGAATTATTCATCGTGAAAGCTACATATTCGTCCTATTCCGGTTCCTGGGCAGGGTAGCAGGCCAGAACGGGAATGAAAAATTTTCAGATTCCCAGACGCGCGGCCTCGGCGCAACGTTTTCAGTCGGCTTCGCGAACTCCTACAGAATTAATCTCTGGTCGCACCGTAATGTCCCCTTTGTGCGACGGCAACCCTTAACTCTTGCAGCGGTCGTTTCTTATCGTTAGATACAGTCCCGAGCCTGTATTCAGGGAAGTTTACGGGGAAAATTTTCGGTCTGCGAAACTCTGACAAATTCGAATTATCCTCCCCGCGTATACGGCTAGAGTATAGTTCCTCCCATTCAAGGGTTGAAAACATCGAGACAGTCTGCATCACTGATTTCAACTCCCGCGATCGGTCCAGTTATGCTTTTCATATATTTCCACCTCGTCGAGCATCCATTTGGTTCCTATATCCAAAGCAACCCCTTCTTTTCCTCTCTACATTCTCTTCCGAATACCGGTCATTCCGCGGTGCACCGTCAGCATCTTTAATATCCTCAACTATGAGCAAAAGAACGTGGCTCCGTTTCGCTGCAGGGGATAGATCACGTGTTTGAATAGAATGTTCGCTTTAAAAAAAAAAAATTGATTTCGAAGGGAGGTCTCGGCGCGAATCTAATTAAACGGTGGATAGGCTCGAAGTGTTCGAATCACCGAGATCGACGATTAGCTCGCGAACCCGTGAACGGAAGTTCGCGAGAGTAGTCTACGATTCGGTAGTAAGCGGCTCGAGGGCTGCCGTGAGAACCTCTCGATAGTTCCCGAAACTTTCCAACGATCTTCGATTATCCATTCCTCGCGTTCCTCGCGAACGAGAGATCGTCGAGAGCCGGCGCCTGGTCCCCTTTAATCATCGACCCTTCGACTCCTTGGAATACGATCCTCCGCTTTCTTTCTCCAGTGAAACGCGCGAGGAGCCGCATCAAAGATGTCCAAGGGGAGTGGAAATAGAGTGAAGCGAGGGAGAGATGGACACGCGTAAGCAGATCGAGTGCAAAGTTTTCTCGAGTAAGTTGAAATGGCCCGAAAGAGAAACGAGAAACGGGAGAGGGTGGAGCAAGGGTAGGTCCTCGCGAAAGAGCGCCGCTGCGTCCTAAAAGGGGTAGCTCGACTGCTTCGAGGTATGCATTGCAATATTCTATTTTCCTGCACCGGGCCAAAGCGTAACTTTTAATCGAACGCTAAGGAACCGTGTAATTTCCATCCCGTGGTGGTTCCTGGATCAGATGGGTCGAATCGCGAACGACACGCGTCGATGAATGGGCCACGGAGTGGTCGAACAAAACGATACGGGATGGCCCGATTTAATTGATATCCCTGAATATGTATCGGATTCGATTCTGGCCATTAAGCGTTACGAGGGGACACGTTCCACCCCTTGCGCGGTCCCAGTAGTAGGGATCAACGGTACGCGCGACATTCGCGTTAAATCCGACGTGTAATTCCTGCGTGCAGCCGCTAATGGATTCGAAGTAACCGTTTGGTCTAATTATCGTTGATCGCAGTCACGGGCTCGGTTCCCGATCTCCGAAATCCTTGTGCTCGAATGGGAGCTAACTATTCATGATTTCGCTATTGATCGGCGAACGGTCGAACCGTGGCATCGCTCGTCTGCGATTATGTAAACTGGTTAACTGCGATCCCCGGGACTACGAGGGACCAGGAGGCGCGGTCACGAACGATTGCTGCCCGAGCCAGAAATACGAATCGAAGGGGAGGCGACGGACTTATTTACGAACGACGACGATTCGGGTTAACCGTGATTTCAGTTCCCAAAGCTTTTCAACTCTCCCTCTCCCTTTCTCTCTCTCTCTCTCTCTTTCTCTGCCTTCTATTCGCGATTAAAAGGCTCGAACAAGTTACCGCCCCTTTTTAAAACCGCCAGGCTTTTCATCGAACCCCGCGACTACTTTCGAGGCACGATCGATTCGTTATTAATAAACCATTCGCCACTGGTCACACCGGGGCTGTTCAGTTTTCGACCTCGAGAAACCGATCCACCTTGCCCTGCACACCGTGGAGAAACCCCGGAGACTATCGATTTTGCATTTACCCACCGGCAAGCACCCGTGAAGCGTGATAGTCACACGTGCGATTGCTACACGTTCAACTGGCCGACGTACCCTTCGCTGTTGCCCCCTGTCCTAACTATTACCGGTTCTTTTTCTCTCTTTATCTCTCCTCGTTCCATAACGTCCAACTCGTACCATCGCTCGCCTTCCGAATGGTTCCCATCGATTTCACCCCTTCCTGCCGTTTCATTTTTTCTTCCCTACCGCCATTCTACCCGCTGCGATAGCACCATTTCAGTGTCGTTAATCTCCAGAGGTATTCAATTCGCGGCGATTTCATCGCGGGCATGCTCGGCTTTTCGTACGCGACACGTAATAAGCGGAGACAGGTGGACAAGTTACACGCTCCCGTGACCATTTACATAATGCGTGGCTTGCGTAACCGTGAATTCATAGCGGGGACCTTAACGATCCCCCTCGTTTCGCGCCGCGACTCATCTCCGCGCGTTTAATTCGGGTCGACTCGGGACCGCTATCTGGACGATGGAAGCAGATCGCAACACCTCGACTTCCACGGGGCTCCAGCGACGCTTTCACGTGGCTAGGTGCATTATGTAGCGCGAAATCGCGGGGGATTCGTAACGAGTGGCGCGTGATCCGCGGCCATGCGAGCCACCAAGCGAGGCGGAGAGGGTAGTAAGGAGGGTAGAGGAAAAACAGGAAAAAGTCGGAGCTGGTTTTTACGGAGACATCGCGAGGGAAAAGACAATCGAGTCTCGAAATTAGTACGCTCGGGTAAATAGTTCTCGCGAAATGAATACGGCCGAGCTTAGCGTTCGATTGTTAGATTAAGGAAATGAGTTCCGAGCGGAATTTTGTTCGAGTCTCTCTTTGTACGAGGGTCTCTGATATATCTAATCCAATCCACGAAGAGAACGAAGATTGAACCGGTCGAGACTCTCCCTTCGTTTTGGAACGGCGGCGGCGGTGCTCGCGGACGAATTGTGATTGCGACCAGTTAACCTGGACGTGGTATTATTATTTATCGAACCGTGGGACCGATTCCTTGCTGCCTGACACGAACGAGAAGCCCGCCGGGAGGATATCCCGGGTTTAGAAAGCCGCCATTAAGCCTGGGAATTTTTCTTAGGTTTCCGAGTGTCTTCGAGAGCGGCTAAACGAGAAAAGGGACTCTCTCTACGGCTTCGAACTAGCCCGAGCTCATTTCGCGGGAATGAATAAAAGTAATTTGCTAAAGAGCCCCGGTTCTATCCATCCGCAACCTTGGAGTCCCGATTCTCTCTCTCCCCTACTCTGAAGCCACCGTGAAAAACACCGCCTACATGTCCCGTCGCGCGTCTCTGTCTCTGCGTCGGCCCAGAAACAGATACACGTAATCCCGAAAGGACTTATCTTCGTATCTGTTTCCAGGAACAACGGGATCCTCCGGTGAATTCCCCGTTTAAAGTCGATCCCGCAATCCAGGCGGTATTTTTCCATCCCTTTTCAACCCCCAGCACTCGAAAATTATGCCGCTGTCGTGGTCCCTTGCGAATTGAAATTCTTCCTCGAATCGAGGATGGTTTAAACGGGACTTTTGATACCCGATACCAGGGAGATCGATGAACAGGTGGACGAACCACGTCGCGTTCGGTGTTTAACAGGGGTTAATTAGTCACGGAGGACCGCATCAAGAATTTTATGGGTTTATTTAATTAAGATTCTCCTTGTCCCAACTCTCGTTTCTCTATTCCATCTTCGGAGTTGAATCGCTTCGATACCTTCGATTAATTTCGAAAGCGACAGAAGAGGTCCCGATGGCTGATCGAATGTCAGCTTATCCCAAAGATCCCTTATATTACACTGGATGAACACGCGACGAATGGTTGGATTACCGCCGGTCGACGTGGACCGTTTCGAGGGGACCTTCGTCTCGAGACGGAGGTAACGCGTCGTTCCTCCGACAACGACAAGTTCATTAATTAGCTCGCGGGCGAGCGTAGCTGATTAAGGACAGCGCCTCGTGTTGCTATCTTGGGGGAAAAACCTAATAACCAGCTAGACCCGTTACGACATCCGCGGGACGCGTATTACGAATGCTGCAATTAAAAAAGCTCGGTGTACAGTTGCCGGAGATAAACCGCTTACGATAAAGTCACGTTAATTGCCACGGGATCTCGTAAATTCTCGCTACGCGAGTTATTTCTGCCCCGTTGATGAATCTCGTCGTTCCGCCCGCTTTTGACGGATGGCTGGAGGTGCGCGTCGGTAAAAAGTTTCGAGTCGCTACCCTGGCTCGTCTCTTTATGGAGAGCCACGCTAATTTTCTTGCCGATGCGAAATTAACCCGTTCAGAGTCGCGTCTACCCTTCGAGCGACGATCGAAGCCTTCGCAGTAGAATGTCGCGGGTTTAGTCAGACGTGCGGCGCGTATGCCAGTTTCCACCACGGTTGGTGAATTTCAAATTCTCTCTTAAAGCCTCGCGTTCCTTGGAACTCGTGGGCGAGAACGTTATTTTCCATCGAAAATAAGCGAAACGACAATTTCTACCCCGTCACGTTCATCTAGATATCTAACGTACGGAATAGAGCTCCGCGGTACGTACACGTTCGGTTTCGAATAGCTTGTTAAATTTACTGCGGACGTTTATCAACCCCAACTGTGAGACACCTTGTATCGCGTATAACTTTGGAAATAATTTAGCTCGCGGGCGTATCAGTGCATTGCAAAGTGGTAGGCAAACTTGCCCAACTATAGGCGATATATCAGTTATCCAGGCATGGCCGAAATCAATAAGGGAGAGAGTGTCTAATAAAATCTCAAACCCGACGCGTTTTTCTCCGTTAGCAGGAGCTTTTGGACCAGCTGAAGGATAATCATGGAGTTCCATCGAACGCGCTTTAAATCTCCGCCAGTAGGACGTATCGTTGAAGAGATTGCTCCGCAATCTCTCGTTCGTTTCGTCCCTTTGTTCGTCCACGGGCCACTTAACGAATTTTCCACTTTTTTGTCCCTCCCAGCGAACGTTGTCATTAAAAGTTAAACGAAAATCTCTTGCTCGCAACGAAATCGCGGACATCCTTCGTTCCAGCGAGCTCCTCGGATCGCATCTTACAGTCTGGTCATCCAGTTATCGCGGTTAGTGTACGCCGCAGCGTAAAATCTCACGTGCATATTTTTCACCTCTTCTTTGCTATCCGCCATACATTTCGTCCCCTAGTTTATCTGTATATTCAGTTTGTTAAGGCCAAGTGAATGGTACGTATCTACGTAGCACGTGCGCCCCGACGCTGAATCGTGCTTTGCTTAATTAGTGCGCGATTAATGCGAACTGCGACTCGCGGATAACGTTTCGCAGAACACGAATACATCGTATCGAGTAAACAATACCAGTTGCGCTCCGGTTATGTTCTTCTTATTGTCTAGGATTAAACGAGAATCAGTTCTTGCTTTCTGAACGGCAGAAAGTTCCGATCGAGGTAACAAAGCGCGTGCGGTATCCGAGAGCCGCGGTCACCCTCCATTAACCAACTACTTCGCAACGACTCGTACGTAAACTCGTAAAGAGCTCGGTCGTTCGTCCCTTCCTACCTTCCTTCCGAAATTCATTTCAACCAATGGCGAGAGTTTTCGCGTTTCTTCTGTTTTACGTAGACAACGGTACCCACCCGCTGAGACCGCTCGTTCCGTTTTTGCTCGAACCAAGAAGGATGGAAGGGTGGCTTGTTGGCGTAGCACATCTTTAACCCGTGGCGCGAGAAAAGTAATTTAACGTCCGTTATTCCGACCTTTTCTTTTGCCCGAGCAACCTCCGCTGTGTTCCTCGCGTGCAACGGTGATTTACACGGTCCAGGCACGGCGCATAACGCGCGTAGACATGCAAAATAGATATGGAAATGCCCGGCTGTTTTTACCCGCGAAGGGCTCGCCGTTCCTTCGACCCCTCGTCGACTTCAGTCGAAAGTGTTCCCCTCGAACCTGCTCCCTCATCATCGACCGACGTTTCTTTCATTCGCTCACTGTACTAATTGTTTCAGATGTTGCTGTTGTGGTTACGCACGTTCGACGCATTGACGGTGCAACCGTGGGAGAGCGCGCGTTTCGCCCAGACCGTGCAATGCTGTTGGGACGTGGGTGAATGCCGACACATCGCATGCAGGATATTTCGCATAAGCGGTAAGTCTTGAATTTATTAGGCTCGGCTGTAATCACGCTTGTCTCGTTCGCAGCGGGAGCAAGAAGTTACGCTCCCTCGTGGAGCGTGGCAAACATTGCTTGGAAATCCCATTAGCGTCCGAGGAAAAATATTATTCGCGCGCGTGAACGTGCATCGCGATCGAGATGGATGTTGATCGTCGACAGCTGATGCGACGAGGGTTTCAAAAAATTCGTGTTACTCTTCGAATGACGGTTCGCTGCGTCCGCTAACCATTACCGATAACCAGGGAAAACTGACTATTTTTGGGGAGTGTTTTTATTTCGCGAATGGCTGCACGGGTTTTGGGAGGGGTAGAGTACCCGCGAGATCGATACTCGCAACGTTCGAAGTTCATTTCGCGCGTTACCCGACCGCGACATAAGTCGTGCGCGCCAGCAATTTAAGGGTTGGTCGTTCCATCACGAATAGCTGGCCGTTCGTCCGATGGGTTTCTCCTCTGGAACAGTATTGCTCCGCCATCGAGGGTATTACCAGGGAAGCGTTAAACGTACGGGCGGTTTCCGCGCTACGAGCGAATCTTTTCCAATTAACTTAACCCGTAGCTGCCCAGGTCGCTTCGTTATCGCGCGATGCCTCTGTTTTCCCTCGATTTCGATGCACATACGGAACGGTATTAAGTGCTCGAGTGCATGGATTCGGTAAAGAACTTTAAAGGACTCGCTATTCTTTAACTGAAAGAGCCCGGGTACCTTCGTCGACTTTAATAGGAGTTTTTCAAGCCTCGCAAGGACCCGGGAGCTCACGAGGAACCGTGGGACGGTGTGCGTTTTTTAAAAAAGCGTCTACCAAGCTGCACAAAGGACCGCCGGAGGAAACGGCTTCGTTGCTCTTTATTTCTCGGCTAGTCTCCTTCGACGACGACGAAAACCTGCAGTTTCCGCGACCGTCCATTTCGCCGCTTGATTGCCCTTTATCGGATTTGCGTGCTCTCGAGAACGAGCCTCGAGTTCGGCCCCGTCACGGTGGCACCGAAAATTTTTCCGGAAATCGCGTTCACGCCGCGGTGACCCGCGAAATTTAATTCAGAATTAAACACAACGGAGTCCTTACGGTCTCTCGCCGGTGGAACGTCGCCGCGGCACGTTTTACGAGGCGCAATTCAACCCTCCCAGCGGTGGGAAACATAATTTTCAAACGGTTTATTATAGCATCATATTTCTGAAATTGCACTATCTTTTGTCGGCCGTTTCGCGCGCGACGTTCATTCATTTCCGTGTTCCGAGTGTTCCTAATTGCTTCCAGACGCCGTTCTCGTTAATCACTAACGGGGACAGAGCCACGCGTGTATCGACGGCGTGCAATTTCTTTTTAAACGAGTTATCAACGGACAGCTGCTCGAACCTGTCCTCCTTTTCAGTTAAACGAGTCAAGCTACGCGCGCATACGAATTCCGTGGACGGTTAATTCGCGTGACGACGAATATTTGCATAGAATTTCCCTTCCATTTCGACCGATTTACATTGGACTGACAATTACTCGTGTCCCCGCGCTCGACTGGCCACGAATTTCGTGGGTGTTCGTCGACTCGTGGCGATACTGATGGAAGAATTATGACACGGTGAAGCAATTAAGCGAGTCCACCCGCGGAATCTCCTTTCTCCCAGAGCAAGAGGAATTGATATTTTGCGTAAATCATCCACGAAAGACCTTTGCCTCCTACAGGCAGCCATAATATCCGGGGACACGTCTGCACTTTAAACTTCGTTTGAATCCTATATAAACTTTCCCGTGCACCTTGACGGAGATGTATTCTTTGTTCCTTATCGGAATCGAAACTCCGTTCACCGTCTACTATCCGTACAGATACAGCGGCGAAGGAAATTCAGATTTTTATTGACAATATCCAAGCTAAGTTTCGATCGAACCGAAGAATCTTATGGAATACTACGGCGTAAGCTGATTTTAACTCGGCCGTTGCGCGAAGGACGGTATTCCCAGAAGATGCTAAAAGTTTTCAGCGTCTACGAATATTTGTTTGAAACACAACCAGTGCCACGGTTGCACGGTGCCACAATTCGATCTCGTACAATTAGGCGTATCCTCTCGAGCGAACCATCTGGATAATAACACGTTCAGACAACGACGGGTACGCATGGTAGGGTGGCCAGAAAGAGAACGCGCAGACTGCGCCATAACAATTAGACCCCGTCCACGTGTTACGGCGATCCTCGTAACCCCGAGAGTTAGACAAACTGTTATACTTTCGTTATTACGAGCCACCAGGTGTAGAGGCGCCGGGCAGAGTCCCGGCTGATCCATCGGTGGATAATACCAGTTTTACACCGGTACCAGCCGCGTTAATTCATCATAAGAATAATGGCTGCGCCGCTAGATAATAGCGAACAAAGGGTTCCCACCCGTTTGCACCGCGCACGGTGAACCCCGGTGGCGAACAGCCACCCCCTAACCCGTAGTCGTCGAGCAAACAACTATGCGACCCCTCGCTCTCTTCACTTGTACCACTTGCAAACGAGGATCAAATTGTCCGCGAAGTCGGGAAAGAAGTCGCGTCGGTTGAACACCGGCTATTGCCTTCCCTCGAAAGTAGCCAAGCAGAAAGAAGCACCTCGAGATTGAGACAAATACACCCCGTACGGTCCATCGAGTTAATGTTCCCTCGCGCGTCACACTTTGCCACCCTTCTCGCCCCGTCTTCGCTCGCGTTCTTTCGTCTCCCGTTCCTTTCTTCTCGTCCGCTTCTCCTCTGTTTCACTTACGCCACCCCGTCCACCCCTTTTTTCTCATCGTACAGGTATCGCAGTTATTTATCGCTGAACGTTGTCCTCATTTTTCACCGGCCATGTTACACGAGCGTGTGGTCCCGACTTTGCGCCGGGCCCTGTCAGCCAGGTATACTTAGTTCGAGGCGAAACGACTTTTTGAAAAATCAGTCGGAGGGTGTCCCGTTACCGTTCACCGGAACTGGAAAGAGATTGATGGAACCGGACCGAGCGCGATCGATCTCTCGCGATACACGCGTGTGCATTACGTTCGCCAGCTTGTCGAAACGGATAAAGCGAGCCAGGCTGCTTTCCGGTTTAACCCCGTGTTCGCGATCTGTAAGTGGGATTTAATGAAAGGGACGCGGATTCTTTGTCGGTTCGCGCGGCTCACCCCTGTCGGGGTTCTCGCGTCCCGTTTCATCCCCCTCGCGAACGCGCGTGACAACGCGCAATTAAATCGCGTTATTTGCATACCGTTCGTTGTCTCCTGGAACTTTGCCGCCAATTATTCGGCGCATCCGTTCGCGAAACAGGGACGGCCGGCATACCGGAAGTTACGCCGGTGATTTGTCGGCGCAGCTTGAACGCGTCCAAACAACACGGAGGCAAGGCAACCCTCTCGCCTTTCGCTCGAGTAATGCTCGCGCGCTCGGAAAATAGAAAAATATTTGCCGTTCGTACGTTCGAAAGGAAGCTCGCCGAGCGTGGTCGCTTCGAATAATTTCCCAAACGATGCCTGTCGCTCACGGGAACATTTTCCACAACCCTCGTATCTGTGCCGAGGAAATTGATCCTCGATACGGACCCACGTCGCGCTAAGATTACTCTATTTCACCCGAGAGTGATTTAATGGGGTCCCTTGAAGCCACGTCCGTTGCTCCATTTCGACAATTAATAGCCACCAGACGATTCGACGGAGGATCCCCTCTAATCCTTTCCTCCTCGTTTTTTTCATCCGGACTGCCGCTTTACGGGGGCAGCTGTTCTTTTTTTTTTCTATTTTATCGCGGTTCAACGGTTTGTAAAAGAGTTACGGGTTTGAAAATGGACCTATTTACCCCCAAGTTCGACCTCGCGCGGAATGCAATTACTTGGAAGAGGGCAGACTCGACCGCTGTTCGGTGTAATCCTGGATTTCAGCCCGTCATCCTATATGCGAGCGCAACTCGCGTTGTACAACGCGAGTTCTCGACTCGCCGGAACGGAGCACATTTGTACGGTTCTATTAGCGGTTTTGCCCCTTTAGTCGTTATTCCCCTGTCCCGTCGTTTAGTGACCGTCCGGCATAGTTACAGGACCATTAACACCGAGGACGCGTTTACCGATTTCTCACCGACCGGTTAACAGTCGTACTCGACGAATCGTTTAGTAATCCACCGCGGGGATAGAGGACTTTGGAGAATCCCCGATGCGAAATTGTTAGCCTCGAATAGAAATTCGATCGGAGGCGCGAGGGAATCCCAACGGGCGCGAATAGATTGGGAGAATCGAAGACGCGAAGGGTGGCTTACCTTCGGAAGTCTCTGCTCCAACAGGCGTATATCACCGGATTCATACCGCTGTTGATCCAACCGAGCCACGTGACCGCCGCGAACACAATCTTCTCCTGCCATATGCACTGGGAGCAGAAACCCGACCAGAGGTTCACCACGAAGAACGGTAGCCAGCAAATGATGAAGACGCCCATCACGATCCCCAAGGTTTTCGCCGCCTTCTTCTCCTTGGCGAATTTGGCCAGCTTACGCGACAGGGAGAAATTGTTGCCACGGTGCTGCTTATTGATCCTCGTCGACGGGACCCTGGTTAAACAGTTGTTGTGGATCGCCGTCAACGGCTCCTCGAGATCCTGGAGGTCCTCCGGCGTGCTCGAGGCGGTGCGGAACAGGTGCCTCGCGTCCGTATTTGTACCGCCTCCACGATGTATCCTCAGAGTGAGCTCCAGCTCACCGGAGGCCATTATAACTTGCTTGGTGCCGAGCTTGAGGCTCTTGGTTTGAATGACGGCCGCCCGGTAGATCTTGTAGTAGGTGAACACCATCACGAACAGAGGCAGGTAGAAGCTGATGGTCGAGGAGAATATCAGGTAGCCCAGGTGCTCGGTGAACGGGCACTTGTCCTCCGGTACCTCCTCCGTTCGCACGGCCCTCCACCAGGCGATCGCTGGGAAGGAGATCGCGCTCGAGCAGATCCAGACGGTGGCGATCAGTATGGCGGCCCGTTTTCTGCTCATTTTACTCGGATAGGTGAACGGGTCGGTGATCGCCCAGTAACGATCCAGGCTGATCACGCAGAGATTGAGGATCGACGCGGTGGAAAATAGAACGTCCAACGATCGCCATACGTCGCACCAGTCCGTGGTGAACAGCCAACGGTTCTCCAGCACCTCGTAAATCGCGCTGAACGGCATCACCACCAGCCCGACCAGACAGTCGGCGAACGCCAACGAGGTGACGAAATAATTGGTGGCCGTGTGAAGGTATCTCTCTCTGACCACGGCCAGGATCACCAGCATGTTACCGAACACGGTGGCCACCGAGAACAGAAACAGGAGTATCGCCAGCCCGGCCCTGTCCGTCGCTAGATTCCAGAGGTCCTCGTAGCTACGATTCTGGGCCGGGTAGCTCGCGTTGTAGAAACTTCTGTTCAGCTGACTGCTCGGCACGTTTGCCTCTTCTTCCGATCCGAGCAGGTAGACCGCGCTTTCGTTCATCTTTCGTCGCACGACCGCCGCGCAGCCCCGGCTTCGCGCGCTCCTATCAATCAGAGGGCTGGCCCTATCAGGTCGTCGATCCGTCGACGCCGCGTTTCTTCCATCGAATTCCCGTACACCCTCTCATTTTTCTTCTCTTCTCTTCCGTTCCCTTCGTCTCTTCCTGCTCGATCGAACGTCCGACCGCTTCGTCGATCTCTACTGCTGAATTTACGAATTCGCTCCGGGAGACACGCTCGTGGATTTCGGCTAGACGACGTTAACGAGCCGGCGTATCCCACGGGGAATCTGAAACAGAAACGAAAACGGATCCGTGAGAGAGCGCACGGTTGGCTGGCTCGTTCGTAGGAGACCACGCGTCAGCGGAACCCTGCGAGGTTTTTATTGCGATCCGTGTCGCGAGACGCGACGCCGGCCGTTTCCGTTCGCCCCGTTGTAACGGCGGGCTTCAAGGCACGGGAAGCGATCCCTCGTAAACCGTACCGACGCACCTTGATTTATCGGTGCTGGTTTTACATCGGCTAGCGTGGCTGGAGCGGCGAAACGGCGAAATAACTTGGCGCACGGGGATCGTAGGGGTGTGACGAGGTTCGTTTAAAATTGATACGGGAATTATAGGTCCGCGTGCGCGCGCGGGTGGGCGCGGACGGAACTTGGAAAACGGGACGTCCCGTTCCCCGTTTCATTTCGCGAGAGGCCCTCGAGTTCCATTCACCTGCACACTGGAACACTCGGCACACTCGGGAAGTTTAAATTGGCCACCCCCGGCCTACCCTGTGCAAGTGCACACTTCCTCGTTGCTCCAAGTACAGAGATTATTTCCCCGGCTCGGCCGCGTAATTGTCAATCATTTCGCGGCGGTGCTCGCTCGAACGTTCCCGCGGCACAAACGATTTAGCAATTTTTCGCCGGCGCGCAACACACCACCACCTCCGTGTCTATATTTAGCCAAGGGGGCAAAGGGTGGCGAGGAAAGTGTCATAAAGAGGCGAGATAGCGCGAGGGAGAGAGGTTTGTGATTTCGTGGCCAGACCGGAGGCTGGAAACAGGGCCGAGCTTTCATCCGTGACCTGGGAGAATGTTTACCGCTACTTGATCAAAGGGGTTTCGATCGGCGCTGGGATGTAGCCTGGCCCCCGATACGGATTTTGTCTCGTTCATACCCCTTCTGCGTCGTATCCATAGCCGACGGGCGTCGTAACACGTGTCAGGGCCGATAAACCTTGCACCGTCGTTCTCGTCGTTGTCGCGTATCGAACTCCTGGACGAAACCGCTCTCTTTTACGTTCGTAGAACGAACGGGGCTCGTTTATTCTTGACTTTCAATATTCCAGCAGCCCAGCCCGGGCCTGGGTCACCCTTCGGTTCGATCGAATCGATCCGTCAATTTTCCGAGCCCTCCAATTTTCCAGCGCCACGGAAATTCGCAGCCTCGAGAGGAACCGCCGCGTTCTAGCCTGCTAAGAACAAATGGACGAAAGTTCGATCGCGTCGGATTAATGAAACATTCCTCTCGACAGGTACCGATTTTCGCTAGCGTTATTCTTAATCTTCGAACGCTCAAAGTTTAATGTCACTCGGCTGCGGAGAAATCGCCTAGCTATAACCACGCGGCGGTCCAGTTTCATCCGGAATAGACGTACTAATTTTACGCGAAGATTTGTCGGATACAGTCTGGATTCGACGGAACCCACCGTCGGGGATTATGATTTCTGACACGCGCCCAGCCTGAATCGGGCCACGCGGAGAGCGCTCGCCCAAAGTTTCACTACCATTGACGGGAACGCGATTACGGCATTAAATCGACGAAACGCGTGCCGGAATGTACGCCTCGCGGTGTATTTCGAATCGCAGCCACGATCGTTCGAAACTTGTGCCCGAAACTCACCAGGTTCCTCTCTGCCCTGCGGTGCCTGGTTCGGTTCAACTTATCGGCGAATCGTTTCGATATTTCGAATCATTAACCGGCACGCTTCGAGTGGACGATCCGCGTTGACGATCGAGCGAAGAACACTGGTTCGTCCCGCGCCATTTCGTTCACGATGTCTCTCGTTCCGTCGAGGCCCGCGGAGAATTTAAATTGATCGAAGTACGCGTCGCTGCTCCGGCTGGGCTGCGAAATTCCGATCGTTGCCGGGTCCAACTAATTAAATAGCGATTAGAGTGCCTGGCTGAAACTTGCTCGGCCGTACTCCGAATAATTCGAAGCTCGCGATCGGCGTTGCAACAATAACGGGACGTCTCCGTCGAAACGCACGCAGGATACTCGCTGGAATCGATCCGTTCCGGGAGTCGAAGTGCACTTACATCCACTCCGTACGAATCGGCTTCCGAGACTATTTTCGAGGCAAGATTTAACGTTCCACGAGCGTTCGACGCTCGAAACTTTCGGTGACCCGACAATTAATCTTCATACGATGAAACGGGAGACGATTCGCAGTATCGAGGAACAAAGCGATCGAGCGGCGAAAGGAACGCGTTATTTCCCTCGAAATTCCACGGCGAGCCGGACGAGCTGCGCTCTGTGTCAGGGAATTCGGTCGTGTATTTTGCGGAGGGACGTTTCCGATTCTCTCTACAGCCTGGCCGATAGCCTTGCTCGAATGTCAGAGATATCCCATTAGCCAGGATGCGTGTAGAACACCGTGCATGGCACGCGACGATATCGCGGGCCCGTTGTTGCCCACGTTGCCCATTAACGCTCCGAAACGTCCTGCGTGTTCGCCAGAGCAAGTCGATTCGTCCGATCGTTCGTCGCGAGCGACATCTTCGACAATTTTTACCAATCGTTTTACGAGCCCCACGGTGGACAGTAGTCACGATTTATCAATCCAGGTGTCCGTTTTAACGGTTGAAATTACAGGGGGGAGCCGTGGATAGAATGTTCCTCGATAAACGCTATCCTTTATCGCCTTTATGGATTTTAAGGGATAACGCTGATCGATCACCCGCGTAATTAAACGGCAGATCTTTTCCACGTTGGATACAAACGCCTGACGCATCGTTTTCACCGTATTTGCCGCGACCAGCTCGAATACCTTCCTCCGCGAGTCGAGATAAATAACGCGATCGTGAGAATAAGTGCAGTTTAATCAAGAACTTCGCACGGTTCAGCTTCGTTAGCGTTTTTAGTTATCGTCGTAGAGAACCTCGAACGTGTAATAGATGATACAGTAGTATAAAAACAGGCAGTGTCTCGTAGATTGTTGTTGGAACGAGGAAAAGAGGGGAAAAAACAACGAGATCGTGATTTTTATTGCATTCGAACGCAAACAGACTCGAATTTCGAAGCGCGACGGGGGATTCGGTAAATAGCCGTGGAACGCGTAAAACTTTGGTGTTTACCGTCGGATTTGCGCCTTGATTCCGATCCACCCGGAAGCGAGCCCGTGAAAAAGGCAAGCGGAATTAACAGGATCCACCTCGCGTCCCCGCACGGTCTCTAATTAACTTTAATCAGCGACACCGATCGAATCGAGGTTCGTAACTTCATAATCGAGCCGATGGGTGGTGGGAAATGGAGTTGGCGTTAGAAGTTTCGCGATAACCTAGCCGTCCAGAAGACGAGAATTTTATCCTGGGACATCCCGTGGTCGGGATTCCCTCTGATATCGAGGGATCGCGCGAGGACTAGCGCGAGAAGTCGGAAGAATCGGAAGACGGGAGTTGATCGGGCGAAAGAGAACAATCGACGTTTTGACGGGGTCGTTTCGAAGGCGAGATATGAGAGTGACTCGGGATGAAATATCCTCGGATAGCTGGTAGGTGTCGAACGTGAAATCGCTCGGAACAGACTGACTTTCGTATAACTGTCGCTTTGCGTATCCTTTGGAATCGAAACGAGGAGGATTCGGAACGCAACGAGAAGTGGTACCGTCTCGCGCGAACGCGAGACAAAGGTTAAACTCGTGAGCGATACCGGAAATTCAATTACACCGGCGGGTCCTCGCGTCGCGTTCGATCCTGTCGACTTTTCTTTGCTCGCGAGACGTCGAGTGCGACTTGGTTACGCTCCAGAGGATGATCCAACTGCTCTTCGACGATTCGAGGCGACGCGACGCGTATTCTGGTCGTTTCTCATCCGGTTCGCGTAATCGGTCTTTTACGGAGTAACCAGCGTTGTTCCATTTTTTTTAGCGTTTAATTCTCTTGATCAGTGCATTTAATATTCCGTAACGATAGATGGAATACTATGACTTTTCCTTCTTTTTTCTTTTATTCGCTTTGAAGAGACGAGTTTCGAGGTTGGAATAATTTAAGCAAGAATCGTAGCTAGCAACGTTTCACGGTTGAAATATCGATGAACCACGTTAAATACCGTCGAAAAACTGGCGTGGAACGACTCGTAAATCTGACACAGACGTGCCTGTCGCTGCGCTGGTCGTTTGAATATTAATGCGATGCACAATATTCGGGAGAGCCATTTAGTACTAGCGTTCATTTAACAACAAACATTTTCCACGTTCCTTCCGTCGTGTGCCAAGTTCCATACGAATCGCTGGCCAATCTAATTACAACGGAAATAGAGGCTGCTAATTTCTCGTTAGAGCGTTTGAAAACATCGCCCGCGATCACTTTTCCCGGGACGTTTATAGAATTTTTTAGAGGCAATCGCAACCCACGTTGCTGGGTTATTATTGTATCTTCTCCTACCCTCGACCCACCGGGAACAAAGTGGTTTGCGTTTCATTCGATTTCCCCTGGTCGAGGGCGAAAAGGACCATTCCTCTTCGAATGAAAAATAATTTCATCATTTGGTTAAAAAAAGAGAGGCAGAAAAAAAACAAAATAAAATAAAATCGAGAGAGCGCCGTGGCGTCGATGGAACAATGCCGTTGTTGCAAGACAAATGCAATTACCAGTTGCAACGAAACGAATTTATCGACGACACGGAGTGATTGGCGTCACGGTCTAATAAGCTTCGATGGCCCGGACGATTTTCCAAGCTAAGCTCGTCGCACGTACGTCCCTCCCGTTTCTGCTCCGCGTTCTTCCCTGTTTCCTACGAACGTTAACCACCCGCGATTCTCCCCTTTCCTCGAAAACCTCGACGCGGATAAAGAAGGTGAAAATAGCGCAAACTGAAACCGATACAACGTAACACCCGATGCGAGGAAGGAAATTAACCAAGAAGGCGGAAGAACGAGAGATCGAGAGGCTACCGATCGGATTTCCCTCGCCCACGTTCGTCCCTCGAGCCGTTTTACGTCACTTTCCGTTATTCTTGCTGGTAAATTGAACGCGTGCACGCACGTCGCTCGTCCATAGCCGCGTTCCATAGATTCATTATTCGATCGCGTTACACGGCTGAATAGGAGGAGGCTGTCTGAAAACCTTGGCGCGTCGCGTTCAAAGGTCCAAGTGCGCGACGCTTCTTTCCGCGCCAGTTACTTAACGTCTCTATGCATCGAATATCGCCTTTTGCGCGAACGTAAATGATACACGACGGGAAAGACGAGAGCTGCCGTCCGACAGCTGAAACGCGGGACGATCCCCGTGAAAGTCAGCGTAAAAATACTGCGGAGAATAGTCGCGTCTACATCAAAGGCCGGGTTTTAAAGCATTCTACTTTCCAGTCTTTACTTCTTTACCCGACCAACTTTGTTTCTTTCCATAATTAATGGACTGGCTTTACTCGGTGGACTTTCTACTTGGCTCGCGTAAAACGCTGGCATTAAGATTTAGATTGTTTCGAGGATGTAGGGCGCGATCATTTTTTTTTTCTGATTTTCTCTTTTCTAAGATAACAGCGTTCCACAGGGCCACGTGGGAGAATATGCATTGGTTAGGAAAATTGGTCGATTTAGAATCGTCGGCTTGGGTAATCCGGCCGCAAAGTGGCCAAACGCTAGGCGGTACCAGGACGCGGGTAGATTCATCTGCTGATGGCGCCCGCACCAATTTCGCGAATCTCGATGTTGCCCGGAATTCGCGGTGCACGTCGTTCCATCGATAGGACATGGAACAAGCAATCTGACGCCAGCCTCGTCGTCTATCTTCCCACTTAATGGTTGAGGGCGCCCAAATATGCGTCCACATGCGACCAACTTCGATTTCACGTCCATTACGGAAAGACACCGTCACACTGGTGATCCTCGTTAGATATTAAATCAAAGAAGCGCTATCGCCTTTGCGAGAACCGGTAAACGAGCACCAACGACCATCAGCTTCTCGTAAATGAACGACGGTTCCTGCGACCGAGACGTTGTCGCGTTATCCTTGATGGCGCGTCCTCGAGGACGCTTCATCTTCGTGGAAACAAATCGAGACCAGGGAACGAGTTTCATTACAGTTTGTAACCGAGACATAATGGCCTCACTTCCGTTAATCCTTAGAGGAAGAAAAGTTTACATCCTGCAAGCCAACGGTCTATTTATTTGTCTTCAAAGTCCAGCGGACATTCACGGGTGACAGAACAAAGAATGGGCCGGCATTTTTCGATGCCATTGCAATCTATGATCCGATTAAAACCCGCGGGGTCGGAATTCTCGAGACCATGGGAGCTCTTAAGCTTTCAGCTTTCGAGTCGAGCTTCTCCGCGAGCCTCGGCTCGAAGCGAGTCGAGTAAAATTCGTGGCGTTCCGGATGGAGGATTTGTTCTTCCTCTCTTTCTCCCTTTCATCCTCTCCGGGCCATCGTTTCCAACCTAGCCAGTATTTGTCTTTCAATTTTCACGGGAATGGAGTTTCAGCGGCGAGATTAACGATGTCTGGGCGAAACGATGAGAAATCAAACAGATACGAATAATAAGGAGGACGAAAGCAGATTTAAGACGCGCTCTGTGATGGTCGTTTAATCGATAAGAACACCACGGCGAGTCGAACAAGGTCGGGCAGAGTAAGTACGTAGCCGTGCATTGATCGTCGGAGCGTGAATCGGATAACCGGGGGGTGACGAAAAAGAGTGGCCGAAGACGTCGCCTTTGGCTCTGTCCTTCCCTGAAAAGTGTCACAAATTATTTGTAACGGTGACTGCGGCAACTATGAATGCAAACGCGTCGCGTCGTTCCATTTCTCCTCACCCGCTGATGTTGGACACGAGCCAGTCTTCAAGCTACCAGCATCCGAGGCGAGGATCGTGGAATCGGAGCCTGGTTGGGAAAATTTGCTTCTTCCCACCCGATCACCTATCACCCCGTGAAAACCAACCCACCCATCCCATTGTTCCTCGCTTCGTTCGCAATTGACGATCGAAAATAGCGAAAACGGTGCGGGGCAACGTGTTCTCCGTTAAGCTCGTTGCGAATTATCGATTCGCAACGAGCACTGGCATTATTTTCGTTGGGAAAGGCGAACGCTGCGCCACGCGGTATTTTCGACAAAGTGATTTCGAGTCGCAGAGTCGTTACGAACAGTCGCGCGCGGGCATAATTCCCCGGGAATTTGATGCAGCCTGAAATTTCATATCGGCCGCATTAGGGAGAACGCTCGCGGAACGTCCTCGTCGATCCTTTAACGGTCCTTTGAAAAGGAGAATCAGCCGGAGGAGTCTTTACGGAGCTTGTACATTGTAAATGTAACGAGCGCTGGCAGCTGCTACTAAAATAGGATCAGACATCAATGGAAGAAAACCGTACAACTTTCGAGATGAGGAGCGCAGTCGGTTCGTTTAGGATCGAAAGCTCGCGAGATAGAGGAGAGAGGAAGCGTGTGCTCGGAACGAGGTGAAACGACGAGAAGTCGATTCGACTCGCGCGCGATTCCTACCGGACAATTACACGCCGTCGTTAACGAGTTTCTGAAAGTTTCACCTGTTGCGTTCCGCGACTATCCGGAAGACAGTGGATCGCGAGAGCGAATAGGGGTGGGAAAAAAAAAAAAAAAAGAACCGTCACGCGTCCATCGATCGCGCGAGTCGAGATTAGATCGAGCGCGAGGAGGGTGGCGCGACGCGGACCGACTCGCCGATAATCGATAGGGTTGCTCGACGCGCCGTTCGAAACGAGGAAATCCGTGTCGTCTATTTTTATTTCGAAGCCTTTAATTGAATTGCCGCGGCCATCGCCGCGCTCCGGGCGTCCGAGTGTATATTCCGGGACCGTATCTCGCGAGCACCGCTCCAACGCTGCCACGAAAACGTGGATGAACCGCGGCTGGCGAACATTTCAAAGGTACCGTCTCTTCCCTTCTACTTTTTTTTTTTTCAAAGGGGACGCGATGGTATCTGCCGGCGATGGCTGAGACTAGTCCGATCGCCTCGAAGATTAAAAGCGTATTTCACCCGAGATAGCGGTCCTCGAAGCTCGATTAGCGATTCGACTGTGGCTCGCACGGGGGATGATAACGCATTATTGAAAATTGGAATGGAAGTTCTCTTTTTTTTTTATCTGCGCGCTGCTGGGATTAACACGTTTACTATCGATATCACGCGTGTGCATAAATTAATTTATTACGTCTACTCACTCTCTCTCTACGTGTGAAGGATATCGAAAAATTTGAGGTTCGCGTTAATCGGAAACCGTGCAGGTAGTATTTGCATATCCGTGTGACTAGCATCTTTCAGTTTCCCATGGTTAAAAACAGCACGGTCCACGGTGATGGTTCTGTCACGCACACTCGCGGTGGCGGAGCCGTGTTAAAAACGTTGAGAAAGTGTAGGTCGTGTACATAGGTCACGTGAAGCAACCATTTGAAAATTTTGTCCCTTTAACCTTTCACGGGGTGGTGAAAACCGATATACGACCCGACGGAGTCACATTCACCGATACTTCTACCGATTATAAATCTCCATGGGTGTTGTCGCCTCGGTCGACATAATAATTGGCCCGACTCCAGCGGACGGGTTACGTTGCCAGCGAAATGATCAGATTCACGGGATAATTTTAATTGAAACGCACCTAATTGTCCGCGCGAGAGCTGGAAATCGAACGGATGGAGCACAAAGGGTTGCCAGCGATCGTTCTCATTTGCGAACGCCGCTCGAATTCCATGCGGGATATCAGCTGTAGCTGCGAAATCGTAACCGGATGGCCGCCCCCGATGTTTCTACGATGCAAATCCGACGCGGTGTGTTGCTATTGTACCCGGAAGAAAGAATCGATCGATCGAACCGACGCGACATTTCCACCTTTGTCAGAAGGGGACTGTCCGGATAATCCATATTCATTCGGCGTTAACAAGCTGACAAGCGCGGACTGCTGCTACCCACCGTCCACCTCGATGGAATTTCGTACCCGCCAGGGCGAACCGATAGACAGCGGAGCGTAAGAAACGGAGGACTGTCGTTAGGACGACTTCCCTCATCGATCAACCTCTCGCTCCTTTGTCCTCTGGTTCTTAACGCGAACACGGCGAACCAGAGAATGGACGCAGGGGAATCTTGGCAACCGCTGCGTCAAGCGAAACACCGCGAAAGCTTTTCATTCGAAGCCGAGGAACAATCGCGTCAGGAGAATTCTATTGTTTATAACAACCCCTGCGAATCTTGGGTACATCCGAGGTGACGCGTGAATTATGTCTTTCTCGGTCAACTTTCTTTCACACCGACGCGAAACGAACAAGAAGGCGGTCATAAGTGACCCGAATCGGTGGTCACATCTGTTCCGTGCCCCGTGGCGAACGAAATCTCGTTCGAAGGGATTGAAAAGAATCGGGTTAACAACCAGGCACACGTACAATCTCGAAGTTAGTTTCGAGAGCTACGGTTGCACCCCCCGGTGGGGTTTGCCCGAGTTGTTGGCGGTTCGCACGTTTTATTTACGGTCCGTTCTACAGCGCACGGCCAGCTATTTACGGTTGCCCGTCGTTTATTAGTTATTATCGTTGGCGCATCTGCACACCCCGGAGAGCACCCTTCGCGCGTTCGATACCATCGCCGCGCGAGAGACGAAGAAGGCCACCGTCGAACTTGATCCTCACGGATGAACGAGAGATCCGTTGCGATCGATAGGCACGCGGCAAATGGCCAGAAAAACTCGATGCATCCTCGTCTCCTCGGTAATTTTTCTGCCGCGTCAAAAGATTCCTCTGTCCGCCATCGTTCGTTCGAGAACGCGTTTTAATGCGGTAAATGTACCGCGCTACCATCCACCATTTCCAGCGGGGTCATAAGTCTTCTAAGAGCGTCGGGTATCGCCAATCTCGCGGTACCTCGCGATCTTTCGCGTATTCCTCGGTTCATCCCCCTCCATCGAGCAACGCGATACCGTCTTCGTCGAACGATTTATTTCGAGAACGGGAATCGTATCTGCCGAACAAGATCGGCGCAATCGCGTTTAGATTTCCCCGCCCATAAATCTATTCTGTATAATGCGATAAATATCATCGAGAGTTGTCGTTCCGATATTGCTTACACGCTCGTTTCGCGCTCATCCCCATTATGGCCGAAATGGAATCTCCTAATTCCATTAACGACCGAACGTGGCGAGCCGCTGGTAATTGAAAGATCTCGCCGGAATTACTCGCCGCGAAATCAATCTCACTTCTGATACGGTCTCTCGGACGACCTGCGAACTCCTCCATTCTACCTGTCGGCCGAGCTCGTCCATAAATCCTCCCTGGGCCAAACAAGAAGCTTCGACCCACGGATTTTGTCACGTATGCGAACGAATAAATCCTTTCAGCCGCGTCTCCCAGGCCTATTATCAACCGTCGAAGGAATCCTTTGCTGGTTCCTAGGGGATACCTCCTATCGGTCTCTTTGCCACCATTCGACGCGTCTACCCGCGGACCGATATAAATCATGCCCTTTCGAACTCTGTCACGAGCTTTGAATCATCGAAAGCTCGGCTTGAAAAGTCGAACGGCGTCTGGATAGCGGGTGTTTCAATTTTCCAGGCGCTTCGACGGGCGAATGTTTCGGCCACGTTTCTCCCCTCGAGCGTAGAAACATTGTCGCGTTCACCGGTCGGGGCACTGGTAGTTTCGAGAAAGGGATTACCGCGAGGACCGCAGTTTCCGCAGTACGAGTCGAGTGGCCACGAGATAAACTTGTATCAGCTTCTTCATCGCGAAATTCGCGGCGCTTAAGCGGTTAATTGGAATTTATATCATCGCGATTCGGTTATCTTCTATTTACCGTAATCATCTGCCCGAGTGGCGCACAAAATCTCCCAGAATAATCGCTAATAATGTCGCTCGGATTATATTAGCTTGTCTATTCGCTCTACGAGAGGAGAGTTGAAGTTTCCGCGAGCGGAACCTTTGCATACCCCAAGACCGTGCGAAGCATATGCCGGAAATTCGAGTACGATAACTTTTGCATCGGATCATTCGAACTTGAGCCAACTACGACACACAGCGAAGCCTACTGTAATTAACATGCGGCTGAGAGCGTTCTCCAGAGGTCCAACTCTCGAGGCTCGAGTTTGTTTCGCGTCGGAAGTCCACGAGGGGGAAGTCGTGACAATCTTGTAACAGAGTGTCAATGGAAAGACGATAAACCATATCGGAACGATTTATCGATCGGCTCGCCGATTCGTTATTTGCGGGGAACCCAACCGTGGGGGCAAAAACACCCCGTAAGCGTCGAGAGGACACCCTCGAGAGATTGATAATCCGCTTATTGGTCTCGGTGGGGGTTCGTGTCAAGGCTTTTTACCAATGTTGCGTCTCGCCAGGGTGGACCACGCGCGGATTACGCCGGTGGTGATCGCGTAATCTCATCGGCAAAAACAAAGGGGCGACGGTATAACCAGCCTAATAATATATTAGAGCGTCGATTATCCCGGCTAACCGAAGGCGATAACTTACTCCTATCTAGGGTAAATTGATAGCGACACGTCTGATGGATCGTCGTTGCAACAACTGGTCGAAGAATGTCGCGCGTGCTGTAAGATAGATCGGAGAACGCGTCGATGTAACGCCTGGCCAACTACGGACCGTTACTACTTAGGACAGCAGCGTCGCTATAATACCAAGTCGAACAACTGGTCGAATCGTTGTCAGATATGAGGTATTCTATCAGAGACACGCTCGTGTAAAATGCTTTTCCGTGTCGATCGCGTATAAAGGGAGCAATTATTTATACATGTCGCAGTGCAGCAAATACGAGCAATCACGGAACGTATTACTGACAATCGAGACCGTTCGCGCGCTCGATTTATCTCTAATTAGAGTACGTTTTTATCACCTCGCTCGCGTTATCACGGAGCGTCTCGCGTATTCGTTGGATACGAAATTACGAAAATAAACGAGAAATATTGAGACACGTTAGTTAACCCCGGCCGGGTGCGAGGGTTGCGCCGAAGTTGAGAGGCCAAGATCTTCGTGACCGAGGTAAACAGGTCTGCGTTAGAAGTGTAAGATCGCACGCACACGAATCGCCGGCGTTAACCGTGAAGCGTGTACGTAATTACTTACACATTAGAAGCCGCGCTTTTTATAAACGACCTTTTTTTCCCCCTCGTTCGGCGCACGGAGGTCGCGGAGGCCGACGTCGAGGCAGAAAAAAATACGTAACGAAGCGGCTCCACGCTCGTCACGCGAGTCGCGTGCCTTTGCACTAACCGAGTGTTACCAGAGTATCGGTTTATCCGAAGATTTAACCGAACGTACGAAAATTTTCACGCGTTCCCGTGTTACTCGCCTCGTGACCGCGTACGCTCTAGATTACTTAAGTAGCACAGCTCTATAATTCCACCGCCTTCGTGAGAAACGATTTGTTACAAGCTTACCAGTGACTTATGCCCTCGGATAGTGTACATGCGAACCGTTCGCGATACGTTCATCAATTCCACCAGCGATCTCTCGTTGCTTGGGTACTACGTTCTCGAAATGAATAAAGTACACTCGAGACCGAGGCGAACAATCGAAACAATCGAAACCCTCTTAAACGGACTACCATTAGAGCGTACCTGCGTTTCCATGTAAATTTCAGGGTGGATGGGCAGAGGGGTGGATCGTATCGTGTATCGTACCCGAGGAACGATAGGATAATGGGCGGGTATCGGGCGCACGTAGTTGCTATTTCGACAAGTGACGGGGGATGAAAGAAAGGAGGGTAAAGGTTCTCGAGTCGGCATGAGCAACCTAATTCCCATTCGTATCGCGCGTCGACCGAGGAGATCCGTATCGCGCGATGCTCGCTCGTATAGGGGGTGGGTAAAAAAATAAAATCGCGGATAAACGCGGCACGCCGCGCGTTCGCAGACGTTCGAACGCGTTTCCCATGGCTCGAGACACCGAGTCGCGTACCGTCGCGCGACGTTGTAAAATACTTTCCACTCACCTACGTAGCCGGGTAAATTAGAGAGGGGTTGTTTTGGCGGCGCGTGTCGCGCGTTGTTAATATGTTAACGAGGTAGCACCGTCGGAGAACGGGATGACCAGGGAGTAAACGTAAAAAGGGAACGCGTTAAAGGACAAGCCACGCGCGCGTGGGTGGGTTGTTACGTAAAAAGGAATATCCTCCCCTACGCGTGCCATTGATTTCCATGGTGGGACGCGCGATGCGTAGCGTTATCTCGATCGAACGTCGAAGGGGTTGAATTCGATTCATTTATTCATCGCAGGGACGCGCGAGTTATCGAACCGAAACGAGCACGCCCGTGAAACAACACGGGGGTCAGTGTCGCCTCCGTGTTTGTCCTTAAACCGTGCGTATAGCCGTGGAATTTATTGCGACGTTTATGTTTCCCCCTCGTACGTCAGATTTTAACTGCGTTTTCTTCGAGAGGAAGCCTCGAGGGTTTCTGTCCGCCCCATGTTTACCGGCTTATCTGGGGACGTGTTTGCGTCCCCATCCCCGGCGGATACTTTTCCTCTTTTCGTTCTCCCGTGCTTTTTTTTTCCTTTTCATACTTTCTCCCATTCGAATCGATTCTTATCCGACGGACGAGCACGATTAATCGTCGATGGTGTTCTTGACGGATCCGATCGTTAATCCCCGGACGAAATAGAGAAACCAATTCCTGCGACTCTCCTGCAACCGAAGGAATTCCGCTGGCGATTATGATAACGCGTAGAACCGGAGGATTTATCGTTCTTCCCCCTTTCGATCCCTCGAAAACGATGTTTGTCGACCGTACGTTTATCGTTTCTAATCCTAGCTTAGCAATGGTCCGAGGGAAACGGAAGACCAGGCTCGTCCGAAACAAGGTAATTCTGCCGAGGAAGAGCTGGGAAAGGGGTTTCGTTAAGACGCGATAATGTTTTTCCCTCCATTCACGTTTTTTCGAGGGTGCTCGCGTCCCACGTCGATCGAGAAGGGATATTCAATTAAGGAAACGTCTTTTTCCCAAAGGAATCCTCCTCCGTGTGGAATTATTCCACGGTTCGGGAGGGGCGGTCTTACAATTAATTTAATACTCGCAGAACAGTTTCCAAGCTTGTGCTTTAAACGCGTATATTTTGTTTGGTTACCCCGCGCTCTCCGGTTTCACCGTTCACGCTAAAAGCTCCGCGAGCGAACGTAAGCGCACTCGGCCGGGTCGAATTATTCGTCATAAACATTTCACGTTAAACAAACTGAAATCGAGACATCTCCCCGTCTGTGACACGCGAATCGGAGGCTGTATTTCCCGTCGAAATGACGCGCGGCTGTTCGCAATTGGGGTAACGCAGTCGCATCCGATTGCGAGCCGAATTTTTTCCGCTCGCTCGCGACCGGCAGAAAGGCATCGGAGGAGATATTTTTCACGAACTCGCCGTTAAATGATGGAACGCTTAATACGTGGCGGCGCTACTCCTTTGATTAAATGCGACGATTTAAAAGAGGGACTTTATAAATCGAGGACGATAACGCAGAGCTTCGCGTGTCGATACCCCGAATGAAATATTCCGTCCGTCCGTCCATCCATCGCTCGCGAGACAGTGCATCATTCAGCTCCGTGCTATTCTCGTGAAATTTATCCTAAAGACTGGTGAATTGAATCAACCACTTAGCCGGGGGAATTCATCCCCGTGAAAGACTGAAATTCGGTCGTGAAAAGGATCTCGAGGCTGTCCAAGTAGACGAGAGAAAATCAGGGACGCAAATGGCGCATACGGTATCCGATGAAACGCAAGTTTCCCCGGGACGCAACGTCCTCGAATTGTTCTGAAATTTCGCCGCGAACTTTCCGAACAGCCCCCACAGTTTCCACGAGTCCTTCGACCGAATATTGCTCGACGAAGATAAGACTCGGAGGAATTCTTATTTTCCTCCGTTCGAGCAGGTTCCAGACTTCGGTTCGCTGTTCGACTTGCAGATTGATCGGTCGATGGAACCGAGTAACGTAACAGCTGGCCACGAAACGGCGATTACTGGCTGTTAAGGGAACCGTTGCGAGCAACGAGGGACCCACCAGTCTCGATTACGCTCGGTGCCAATTGAAAGATTGCGTCTGATTGCCCGCCGGTTCCATGCAAACCGGAAGTCGTACAGTGTCAATGGCCAGGCATCGGGTCCGTCGCCGAGTGGCTCCTTCTCTCCCCGTCTTCCGTTTCCGTTTCCGATTTAGCTGGACGGTTTAAGGTCGATCTCTGTTCGCGTTGCGCCTTTTCGAGAAATCGGGAACACCGAACACGATACTCGATAAATGGAACACGAGGATCGATGCGTTCCTCTGTTTACCACGCGTCCCACTTCGTCGATGGAAAAAGCAACGGCCCAGGGAAGAGGGTACAAGAGGCTGGTTAATTCCCTGCCTGCTCGTACGAATACCAAGTCTCGATACCGTTCTCGATGAACGTTCCGTGAATCCCAATGCCCGCGTTTATTCTGTATTTTGTTAAATGAAATTTTTCTACAAAAGAATAGGTTGCGCGCGAGGGAATTGAAAACAAATCGAAGGAAGAGAGTATCGGGTACGGTTCGACACAGTGGCGCAAAGGGTTAACTCGTGTATCTTTGGTGAAACATCGGGAACGAGCAGAGGAAGAGAGAAAGAGCAGGTACCAGCCGCAATAAGGGGAAATGGATCGTCCATGGTCAGACAGGCCGCGCATCGGATGCAACAAGAAGTTTATTCCGCTATAACTTTTTTACGCGAACGGTGTTTGGGGAAATTGTTTCGAAGGGAAGTTATCCGGATTAATAGGAGCTCGGAAATTATATAAAAAATTACCAGTAACTCTGTTCGAAAAAGTTGGCGGACAAAAAACAAGAAAAAAAACAAAAAACAAAAAAACACGGAAAAGGAAGGGCGGGCGGGAGGTGAGGCAAAAATGTGATTTATTCGGTAGCCAGCGATTTCAATTTCGCGATACGAACGATGTGCCCCGAGTTTACGGTTGCCAAGCACGGTTTTTCAATGCTTATTTAAAACAGCTACCGCGCCATTCTGTACACCGTGCGTTTCCAAGCTGCACGCACGAATAATGCCGCTGGCTATCTTATGCTAATGTACCTCGGGAATAAGCTCTCGGAACGAGGTCCTTCGAGGAATGTTAGACCATAGATCGGAATGATAAATCAACGGCGCCGTTCGGAATTAAGCGTCTCTGGCTTTGGCAACGCGAATCCTGGCGATTTCGTTAATTCCCGGTAACATCGAAAGGGGTAATCCGTCCAGATACCACTCGATGCTCTCCACAGCGTTGGTTCGATCGTCATTTCGAGGAGAGATCGGGATTTTTAGGCAAAGCCGTCGTATTTCATCGTTTCTTGGCAACTCGTGGGTTCAGTGGGAGAGGATGACGAAGTAACTCAGGGGCACTGGTTGTGCGGAGCTACGCCGCAACATTTCTCATCCCCAATTATCTCTAATTACGCGTACTTTATTGGAAATGACATCGCGACCCTGCGTGTTGCCTCGAGCAAATTTGATCGCCACCACGTTAAATGCTACCTTCTTCTATATTTCTCTTAAAAATAATAGAGGAAGCTCGAGGGAGAACGGGAGAGAGAGAGAGAGAGAGAGAGAGAAAGGTGAAAATTTCCGCTGCGACGTTCCCCAGCATCGCATCGATCTTCGTACCATTAGGAGGTGTTGAAGGACACCAACAAAAAGCAGAAAAAATTATTAGACGTTTATGAAAATTGCCAGCATCGCGATGCGTCGAGCGACCCAAATTTGAATTCACCCTCGCGACGAACCTCACGCGTGTATCACGTTTTATCGACCATCGAATTAAACCGGGCAAGAAAGGTATCGAGGGCAGCTAATCTCGTCGTTCACCTGGCAGAAAATTTCACCACGCCAACCAGAATGCTTCCCTACCAAAATTTACAACTCCCGCGGCTGCATTCCCAACGGGATCTGCCTCCGTAGCGTCCGCTATACCCGTCGATGTGTACGTACGAGCAGGCGGGGATGAGTTTCGCGAAAAATGTTCACCAAATCGCATCGACGTCGCTCAAGGATACCCTTAACCCGATTGGCATCGCTCCCAGGATATTATCCCGATCCTCCTTAAAAATAGAACCGCGAAATCACTTTTACCTACGGCTTCGTTATCAGCGCTATCATCGTGATAAATTTCCAGCTGCACCCCTTGAAAGCACTCGCCGGTATGAGGCACATCCCGCTCCTCTACGAGTACCTTCGGGGCTCGCGATTTCGTTTTCCCTGATAAAAACCAGCGTTCCCTTCACACAGGCAGAGATCGAATTATGCAAGCGAAATGTTCGTCCTGATACCTGTACGGATATCCTTTTTTGCGCGCACAGCGAGTACACCGATACATCGCCCGTTGTGTATTTAATGAGATACCTTTCGATTGGGTTTTCCATCTCATTTTTACCGTACCAGGTGTTCGCAGTCGCGTAAAAGTATTAATTAATTGTTTTCGAGCTGATTAATCGGCGTAGGAAATATTAAGATGAATGAAACGTTCGCACGAATACCAGTCTGCGGATAATATATTACTTGTCACTACGTTGTCTCTTAATTGTTCAGGTTCTGGCAGTATCACTGGAGTTTTCGCTTTTAAATAGTAATATATCACCAGTCTCCTCGCATTTTCTACTCGAACCGCGATGCGTCGTGTCCGAAGGGTTAACGACTGGCGACAGTAGTCGAAAACGACCCTCCGATGATTCACGCGACCCCGTCTAATCGGCGATGATCGCGCAATGGAAACGACTCAGACGCACGTGAACGCGACAGGAGGAGAAAACTAAAAAGCTTCTCTTAAATAGCCGGAGGGGGTGGCCGTGACGTAAAAAAAAAAAAGAAAGAGTTACCTGACTTTAGAATCCCGTAGAGGCGTACAGCATCAGACATCCAGTCGGCCCCAAAGGTGCTTCCGTTGCTGAGATTTATCGTTCCACGGGGTTCAATTAAGGGATGCACAATTAAACCCGAAAATAATTCAGTCCAGGTTAATCGGGCCCGGCCGTCCGTGGATACGTTCAATTCGGAAGGGTGTTTTAATCAGCACACAGAGATAACGCTACCACTGACGATCGTCGTAAACGGCGTACGATCCTTAATTAACGCTCGCAGCTAACCAACCGTGCCCGCTTCGACGTATTCTTCCCTCGTGATTCACAAGAGTAACACGCGATAAACGTGAAATTGAATTTCTACCCGCAATACGTGTATCGTGCCTTGGACACGTATTACACGGGGAGAGGATCCTTGGGGTGGTTCCTTGGGAACGCGAGTCAGCTTCAGCACGAAGAGAAGGACGCAACTTCCTCCCGATGGCGGGGGGATCGATTCCTCCGCTCGTCGAAGCTTCCTTCGAAAGTCTTCAATTATCCCCGTTCGGTGTTTCCCTGGTTCCCAATTCCGTTCGTCTCTCCTCGCTTCTCCCGTTTCCTGTCGGATCGCAGGACGACGACGACGACGACGACGACGCGCCGCGAGCGCTCGTCCCCCCCTTGAACAACGTCGAACATCGTGAACGAAGGAGCAAAGACGTCCCCCCGATTGATGGAAAGGCACGCGAAACGGTTGCGTCCCGAAACGTTCGGATTATCCGCCGACAAGATTCAGCTGGAAAATTCGAAACGATCGCGCGTGTGTACGCGGGTTCTCGTGAGACAGACGTCGTCGAAGAGAAATCTTGGAAGGATAATTGACGTAAAGCTCGAGGGTGAAGCAAGTTAAGACGCGTAGCAGGGATTCCGGGGCGCAGCCGTGCACCCTTTTCTAGCTCGAGGAACCCGATTCTCCGCGGCGATCGTTTCTACGAAGCTTCGCGCACCCCCCCGTTCGCCCCAATTGGGAATCGAGGGAACGGAGTTTCTCGTTAACGAAGTTTACCTATTTGGCGGCGAACGATAACGCGATATCGAGCCGAGCGGTCGATCTCGATTGGCCTTTATTGTTCTTTCGAATGCATCTCGACGAGAGTTAATTGGATGCTCCGGGAAACCGTTCTGTGCGTTACCTCTGACTCGCTTCCGGGGACTCGAACACGCGACGTTTACCTGCTCGAGACAAGAACTCCACCGGAAGAACCGCCGATCCGTTTATTGGTCTCTACTCCTCGGAAGTTCGTACGACGAGAAAACTGGCAGGATTCCGCGAACAAGTGGAAAGCTTGTAATTAATCGAACCTCTCGTTCGACGAAAGTTTGCCTCGATTTAACGATTTCGTTTCTTCGAGCAACGCGGCTACAAACTGCGACCGAGAAGTTTGCTGGCGGACAGCTCGTTAACACTTGATACTCGACGAACGGAATCCCTCGAGTCTGCCGCCACTCGAACATCCGTGCGGCTTCGAACGCGGACGCGAGTTTATCCTCGACTTGGACTCGGATCGAGACGATCGTCGCTGAACACCTCGATCTTGATAATCGATCGATTCGCCAGCAATTAACAGTGGGACACTAACCATTCACAGTTGGCGCGTGGCGTAACGAAAGCTCGGTTCACTCGATGGGCTAATTAACCCGGAAGGTTGCTCCGTTCGCGTCGAAAGAGCCGGGAACCTGACCGCTTACTTCCACGAACGTTCCATCGTGCAGTCTTCCTACCTGGAGCTTCGTCTCGCACAAGCGCACCTATCATGTTTCACAAAGTTTTCCTCCGCGCACTTTTAGCAACGGTTATCCTCCGTCGCAGCCCGAAACGGGAGGTTTCTTCGAGCGATCGAGCGAGCTTCGTAAAGCGTCGCATCGGACGTGGTGGAGGTACGCGAGGACGCGAGAACGTTAACACTTTGGGGAACGCGTTAATTGCCGCGTAACTCCCGGTGCACGCCGCTTCCGGTCGCCTCAAGGTCGCCTCCTCCTGTCCGTGCAGAGACCGTGCACACGGTCTACGGAACCGCCACGGGGTTTCGTCGTGTTTCGTCGACGTACGCAACGTCGAGATCGTCGTCTTCTATGTCGTAGTCGCGTCGACGTTCCCCTTGCCAGAGGAATCCGTAGGAACCGCGGATGATCATAGTACCGGGTGGCAACTTCCGGGGACGGTGGTGTCCACTGGTGGACGCGAATTATCGTTCACCTGGCGCACTTGCCCGCACGATTCACGGTCGACTCGCGGCGAACGTGTACCGGAGAGAAAGAGAAGTAGCGACGGGGGAAGATAGACGGACGGAGGAGACGGATGAATAGACAGTATGTGCGTATGTGCGTGTATGAGAGAGAGGGAGAGAAAAAGAGAGAGCTGGCCTCTCGCGATTCTCGTCCTCGAGGACGCCGGGACGTGTTTCGCGGTTTGAGAGGAGCGACTGGTGCCGCCGCGTGGCCCCAAACCTCCGTTCTCGCAGCGCGTGCGCCTCGCCGTACAACGGCACCCTCACCGCGACGCCCTTCCGATGCTCACGCACTTCTGCCACCGTCCAGCCGCTCGCTGGACGATCGCTCGACGCGGTATTCCACAAGACAGCGATAAATGCCTCTTCCTCTCGTTCGACAGCTCGTCAACTCTGTTCTCCGCCCTCTCGATGACTTCCAGCGATTCGTAAATCCAGATGGAGACCAGGGAGACGTTCTCCGGTCTCGCACCGCTTCCGGAAGCTACCTCGATGCTGCATAGGAGAAAGCTTTCAGTCGACGCGTAAGAGTATCGTTTCGAGGACGAATTGGAGTCGTCGCGAGAAACCGTGCTTCGAACTGGAACAACAGAGAGCTCGAGATGCAGCCTTTTGGTGTTTTCTCGGGAACTCGAGGGGTGAACGCCGACGAGAGTCGTCGATCTGTCTCGAACGAGCGAATTAGAGAATCAAATGCAACGATTCGGGACCGCGAGCCAGAAAACTGGAGAGGGAATACACGGATACGTCGCCATCGAAGAGTAGAAGAGGGTTGAAAGGTCTAACAGGACGCTGCTCCTCGTATATACGTCTTGTTTGTCGGGGTTGTGTCTTGTGCGTCAGTTTATGGTCGCCGGTTCGCAGTTCGGCCCAGTTTCAACTTATTTCCGAGTCGATAGGACAGTCCCGTGGCTTGATGAATGGACCTGGCTATGAATTGGAGCGCAGTGTGGTAGCGGCGAGTGAATCCGGTCGAACGATAAAGATTATGTCGCGTGACGATTAATCGTCGCTTCGTTAGAGACATGGTTACATCGCGAATTGTTCGCCGTAGGGCGTCGATCAGATTTTCGCTCGATTCGCTCTCAGTTCACGCACGCTTAACGCTATATCGTACAATTATCATTCGGTTGCCACTTTATGACACCCTTTACGATCGGTTTACGTCGTCGCTATTCTTCACGCGGCTATTTGCCTTGTTAGAAGTTTCCCGAGGAAGAAATTTATGGGGCGCATCGAAGGATATCGAAACTGAAGCGTCTCCTCGTTAGCGCTTCATCAGCTCCTTTATCACAGCGAGTCTGTACACCCCGGATAACGATAACGCCACGTACTTGCTAATAAATCCTTAAACGCTGCACGAGCGGTATACACTCGAACAGGATCGTGCTGCAACGGGCTTGGGATCGTATTTCTTGCCAATTCCGATTTGTCACCCGAACGTGAGGCGGAATTAACGCTTCGACGAAGCAATTTCTTACAACCGTGTAATCATTATCCGATTCGTTCGTTCGGAAATGGGGGCAAATTGCGCGAAACATTCGGTTCCGTCGCGTCTCCAAGTAGCGGCTGGCCAAAAGCCGGAAACGGAGTTCCGTGTTGCGGAAGAGGGCGATAATCGTTGTCGTGTATTTCTCTGAAAAATTTTGCTGCGTCGCTTGTCAATTTGGCGATTTTATTCGATGAAGAAACATGCTCGTTCCTTCCTCAACATCGTCCGCAGTCGAAACGGGCACACTATCGCTCCGATTGTCTTGGTATCGACTCGTTTTCGACGCCCACGTCGCTGTTCGTTTTGCCTGTGCATTCAGGTGAATCTTGGCAATCTCCACCGAAACACATTGGCAGCTTCTGCTGCTTCTCTCGTTGTACACAGGCCACTCTGTCTGGCATCGCACCGCCTGATCAGGAAAATTCGAAAATCGTTCAGATCATGATTAACGATTACTATTTGCGATTAACTCGCGATACGAGACCAATCGATTAACGATTCGACAAGGTTTCAATGAGCCTAGCTGGATGAACGCTGTGCACGAAATTGGCACGGGCTAGCCTCCTCAAAAATTGTTCTCGAATTAGTTTGAATCTCGCGACGATTCGCTATGATCCAGTTCTAATCCCAACGGTTAACTCGCGAACGGATTGTTCAAGAGCTCGTTTAGATTAACATCTCTGGATCGGTGGACCGGCAGCCTACCGTTCCACCTCGCGAATTAATTCATCCTCCGCTCGGTGGCCCGATGTTATCTCGGCGTCGTCTCAAGGAAAATTCAACCGCGTCGAGGTTTCCACGGAATACAAAAGAATGTTAGAACTCTGCGCTCCGCGAGGACTCGAAGTTGATTTTAATTGTAAAAGAGGCGGAGGGGGAGAACGGAGGAGATGCGTCGGGTGTTTGAAATGGCAGGCTTGCGACCTAGAAAATCCACTCCTCCGCCAAAACTGTAGAGTCCTTTTTCGTCCGTGTACCACCGTTCCAAAGGAGTAGCGCAATGTTGTTTTTCCTATTTTTAAATAATACACCTCTGGTCCGCTTCGCGACACGTCCGTTTTAACAGGTTCAGTTCCGGTGAAATAACTAGCAGAGGAGGGTCGTTTCGAAAACGACGCGTACGGCTCGGTTAAGAAGGCTTCTATGGACGGCTCCGTCGAATTTCGCACGGTGAGACACGAGCATCATCCTCGCCGGATGAGGCGAATTTGTTGCAAATGTCGTACTCACCGGTCATTCCGGTGTAAGGACCGGGCACAGCCGGCTGGCCATAACCGTAGCCGTAAGAAGGGGTTGGTCTTTGGGGTGGCGAGTATCGTGGTTCTGGCTGGGACGTGCAGCAGCTTCCAATACGGTTACAGCAGACACCGTCGCAGCAGCTCTGTCTCCAGGAGCAGCAGCCTGCGTCGTCGGCCCTCCTGTCGTAAATAATAAATGCTTCGTTATCTAGGAGCTAGTCTCGCGACGTGGAAACGTCTCTCGTTCCCCGCAGGGGTGAACTCCTTCGAGGAGAACGTCGCAGGGAATCGTAATGAGCATGATCTTTCTCTCTCACGGTCGCGGTATTAGCGGTGGCGGCGGTGGTGCTGGTACGTCGATGATTTTAGGCCTGTCTTCGTAAAGTCTCGCGGTACCAGCTCCTTCCAGCAGCGGTTTGAAAGTTCTGGAGACGACGCGAGAGTGATTTACGATTGCGAATCAATTGTCTGGGGGCAAGCGACGTACCTGCAGTGGTCGCACATGATACTCGGAAGAATTTAGAGGCTGTCCAAAAGATTGGTTTCGTAATTTACAGAGACGTCATCGTGCGGGGCGGGGTTGTCGAGCTTTCATTTGTTGGACGCGAGCGGGGTTTCGATGGAAACAGAGACGCAAACGTGTGGATCGAGATATCGTTTATTGTCGAGGTTAGATTCGTCGATGGGATACAAAGTATTTATTTACGATAAACGTCATTTTTGATCGGCGCAGCATCGCGAAGGCGCTTCCGGTTCCTTCGGCTTCGCTTTATCCTTGCAACAGCCGGACATGCAACAGCCACCAGCTGCCTCCTTCGCTCTGAAAACGACATCAATTTGCATGCTATTTCCTTGGAAATCGTTTGAACCATCCCCTTCGACGCCGATACTCAACGGCACTTTAATTTCAGCCCGTTCTCGCCGACGTTCACGACTCGGGGTAAAATTCGCGTTTTCAAAGTGGAATCATCCGGAAACGACCAACCTCAGAAATGATTAACGCGCTCCCTATATGGCCGCCCAGCCCTGGACGCTTGACACTCATCGTAATGTTTACCCGTTGTTCGTTCCCTTTGAAGCCAGCATTCTAAAGGCTTCCCTAGCGGGAAACTCGATTATTTTCCCTCGCTACAGCAAAATTTCTGTTCCTTCGTTGGTGCACCTCCGGTACAACACCCTCCTTCCTCCTTCGTTCCGGGGCAGCAGCTAGAACCGCAACATCCGCCAGCGGACTTTTTCTCTCTGCACAATCCAGTCGAGCAATTTAGTTAATCGAGCGACTCAACGGTCTAATTAAACCACCCGATGCTGTCCTAAATCTCTAGCGGCTCGAACTCTATCAATTTAATCACGCTCTGGCGGCCATACAGGTGGAAGGCAAAGTATGCTAAACGCGGCTAGAAAATGTTTAAGTGATCCGTACTTCCGCGAGCAACAACCGCCATAGTCCTTGTCCTTGTCACCGTTCTTCTTCTCGCCGCTGTGAACGTAACACACGGAGAGTTTATTAGAACGTGTGGTTTTCCCAGTCAGAGATCAAAGAGTGCTCTAGAAACTATACCCACTGCTCGCATTTACACGTCACCTGTCCCGCGTACCCCTTCTGGCTCGTTACTTTTCTGTGAACAAAAAGCACCGGCTCCGTTGTAGTTCTCGCGGTTCGTTTCACCGTTCGTTTCTTTGTCTAACGCTGGAGACTCACGCGCAGTGATCGCACATGATGAATTTCGGTCCTGTTTCCGGGCGGTGCTCGTTCGTGAGGAGGAAAGGGCTCGTCGAGTGAACTGGGGAATTTTGAAGGTTCGCCGAGTGCAAGTCGAATGGAAACGGTTGACGCGAACAAAAGCGGTCCCAGCATCGAGCCACTTCATTTTTTTCCCGCAGGCACTTCTTTCGCCGATTGGCTTCCGCTCGATCTCGTCCGAGTTTTTCGAGTGCCGCGAACGTTTCTTTGCGAGCTGGCCGCTCGTACGGGGACGTCGAACAGCGAAAAATCGCCGCTGCAAAGTAAACGTGCCGCGCGTTTCAGAAATTAATTACCGCTGAGTGAGAGAGCCACTCGTGACAAACGCTCCCGTCCCTTCCGCGTCCTTTTCCAGTTAAATATCGATTGGCTTTCGACGGCTGAAAAGGAAATGAAAAAACAAAGAAGCGAGCCTTTTCCAAGCGACAAAAAATGCTCGCGTCGTAAAGCGAGATGGAACGGAGCCGACGTACGCCTGCGGATCTGTCCCGTGGAGTAGCGTATTCAAATCAATTTTTTCTCGCGAAGCAGTATTTTCAGCATTATCGAGACGGTTTTAGTATACACGTTCGGCAACGTAGTTTTCGAGGGTCCTGGCGCGCACACGTGCATCCTGCGCTCTATATACTCGCCCGATATGAACCATTTTCGAACAGCTGACATCCACGGCGCACCCCGCGTGTCCTCGGGAACCGGGTCACGGCGTTGATCCTGTATTTTATTACAAGTCCCCCGCTGTTCTATCGATGACGACGTCGCTTCTCGACTGAATCTACGATGCGATCGATTTCGACGAGTCGTGGAAACCCTGTCCCTTGAAAAAAATCACGTCACGACGTAAAAACAGCGAATAACACCGAACGGCGAACGAATTGCCAAACCGGAGGCCATGAAGTGACTTTGAGTCGCCAACCATCGATGGGCAATCTAGATTGCTCTCATTCATACGAAACCTTCTCTCTCTCTCTCTCTCTCTCTTCGTTCCTCTCTGCCTCTGCGGTCACGCAGAAACTTGCAAGTTCTTAAAATGAACCACCGTTGAACTACGTAATTACCTCTGATGAGCATTAAAAATGCACGGTCGGTAACACGCGAGGTGCATCGAGGAATCGACGCGGAACGCCCACTCGTAATAACGCAGTTGCCGGTGGTGTAATAAAAGATTTGAAACGCGTGCAAATTAAAGGTACACAAACGCGCATTATTCAGCAGGTGGAAGAGGGCCGAGTTTAAGTGGGAAGCAAAAAGCCGTATCGATAAAGCGAAGCGAAACGTTTACATTGAGCGAGATAGAGGAGAAAAAATCGGCGAAATTAGGAACCCGACGAAATGGCAAATATTTTCGTTGACTGGTCGAGCGATTGAACGGGACGCTCGTCGAACTCGAGGTGCTCCGCATCATCGTCGTGACCCTATTCCCGTAAGGCCTTCGAAATTCATCGAGAGTGTACAATCCGCGGGTGCATTAACCCGTTGAGAACGCGAGCCAGTTTGCCGCGATATAAATCTTCGTTTGAGCTTCCATGTCGTTTTCACGTGCACCACGGCTTCGAACGATCGAAACGAGGCGAGTACCGATCGTTGTTCACTTTTTCTCCATTTCTATTACTCTCGTGTCTTGAGTGAATAACTATTGGTTCACTGGCGATCCCACGATTAATAAATAAGTAATTAAAGGAAAGGCAGTCGGGAAAATTCTGGAAAATCCATCGTCGAGTGGTACCACGAATGGACCAAACTCTCTTCTGGCCAATAGAAGAAATATTTGCGAAATTCGAGGGAAATTCTCCCTCGATAGAAACAAGGTAAACAAGGTAATCACGACAGGATTAGACGTTCGTTCGTCATTAAGGGCGGAGGCTTAATGAGCCGTAGACCCTTCATTAATAAAGTTTAAATTGAGCGTTGTGGCCGAGGAAAATTGTTAGCCAGTTAATTACCGTTCTAAAAGGATAGCTTTATAAAAGGATAGTTGCGTCCAGCTAGATTGAGAAACTTCCCCTACAATGGGGAGAATCTCATTCTCCCCTTCATTTTACTCGACGGCGATCTTCGACGTCGCCTTCCGGTGAATCACCCGTCCGAGGACGCGTCGCGTCCGTAGATCCTCGAACCGAAAGGATTCGTGCGACTGTTGCTCAACTTCCAGGCGAAAACTTTCAGGGATAGGATCATCAGCGATCGCGCTTCGTTAAAGCGTTGAAAGTGTTCGCGACGCGTTTATAATCCCGCTGAAATGATAACTAGAGGTAGTTAACGCGCTACGATTCAAAGTCGATGCGATTATCAAATGGGCGGTAATCGGACCGTGATCGCAGGACCACTCGGACAATCGAAATTGAGAAATGCATAATGCGCGCGTCATTGGAAAATTGCGATTCATTCCGGTGTACCGCGATCCGTTGATTAATTAATAAATCGCTCGCGGTCGAACGCGCACTGCTCGCGGAGTTTACGCGAGATAATTGTGTATCGCAATTAATTCCGTGGATGACGATGAGTTATTGCCTCCTTACTTACCAATTCGTTCTCCCTCACCAATAACTATGGAGAGATCTTCGAATTGGGAAAAGCATTAAAAAAGAACAGAGGGAGAGAGAAATTAGAAGTGGACAAGCTTCCGCGAAACCGCGTGCAAGATGCGGACGAAAGGGGTGAAGGCGAGCGACCGCCTCGTAGATCGAGGGAAAATGTCGGGCAATCGGCGTGGCGGGTGGCGAATTTATCGGGGGGTAAAAAGTGCGAACACATTGTTGGAAAGGCGCCAGGTAACGCCACCATCCCCTGCTCGCGAATCAAATACCACGGTCCGTTCTGACCGGTGATAAATTCGTTTTTACCCGATCCCGTTCTTTCGCGCGCGCTCGGGAACAGCTTTACGATCGAGCGCAACGCGTTCGTCGTTTCACTCGGAAGTTTCCCCGCGATTTTTCCTCGGCTAATCGCTTGTAAGCGATTTCTTGACCGTCCGTGGGTCACGTAGCGCCACGTGTCACTCTCTTATCGATTACCGGCGAGTCACGAATCACAGAACGACAGATTAAACGCGTTTCTTCCTTTTTTCCAAACGTTTCTTTCCTCTTCGATCGAGAACAATGTTTGGGGATTATTTGCAGGGGACGGTAAACGGCGACGTGGGGGACTAGAAATGGTACGAGAAGACGGTGGATCGCGAACTGTTATTCTTTTCGCGTTGCGAAAGAAATCAACCCTCCAGTTTGGAGTCGCAAGCAGCTCGGTGTGCACAGCCGAGTTTTGCAGCTCGAAATTCGCTGGAAACCTCGATACACTCGTCTTCCAAATATTGAATCGCCGATTTACCTTGGAATCAGGGATTATTACCCTCGACTCAGCAAACATTGATTCACCTTAATCGGTGCGATGTCCACTGGGACCTTCGTCAATGCTCGCCGCCAAGAAACCCTCCTCCACGTCTCGCAAAAGCACTTACGCGCGACCGCTAATATTATTCTATTATTCTGTGAGCTTTCGCAAAGGAAATAGAGGGCGGCGGACAGGAAATATTTTATTGTTCTCCGATGTCCGAGGAAGGGTTAATCGAAGCAACTCCTTCAGTTTGTCTCACTTAACGTCTGGACTTCTTCGGTCCCTTGGCGACTGTCGCAAAAGAGTAAAAAAGAATCGTCGACCAGGAAGTTTGTGCACTCTCACGACAGCGACAGAGACAAACGGAACGTTAGTGCAACGTCATCGAGACTCGAACTACGCCAGGCTGGCGAACGTTCTCGCTAGGCCCCTCGAACTTCCGACATCCGGCGAGCGACATTTTTTCCGACTTTACTCCGTTGACTCACGTCGAGCTAACCGGATAACAAACAGAGGGACGCGAGGATACGACGAGGAATGAGCAATCGCGAACGTTCCCAGCGAGCTGGAAAATTCGGTGAGCTAGGATTAATCCGGCGACCTGGGATTAGCGAACAGATCCAGCCCTTAGATCACAGGGTTAGCTCGCCACGTAACCCCGTCTTAACCGCATCGCAGCTTTAATAACGGTGTTTTGTAAAACGGACACGACGCCGTGCACCTCATCCCCCTGGTATCTTGCACCGGTCGTGTTCGGACCTCGCTGTAAATACACTCGTCGTTCCTTCTTCCGCAGCACTTCGCTCTACCCTCCCACGTGAGACCTCCAATTTTCCGGCTACGTTGCACGAGAGCGAAACACGCAGGGTTTTCGGCAGGCGATAAAGGAGCCGGGGCGAACCATCGCGAGGAAACTGTTATCGAAGGAAACCTATAGCAATCCGTACCCGATTAAATATTCCCTCTCCCGTCGCTCAGGATCGTCCTCGGAATCCTATAACCCCGACTCGTTTTCAATTCGACGGGAAATGGCTCGGTAAATGGACTGTTAAAGAATGTAGCTGCTTAAGGGGCGGTAGGCAGGCGGACAATCGAACGCGGGGTCCCGTTGAAAGGGAGAGAATGGAACGGAAATAAGGAGGGTACCTCGCGCATAGGTGTATACGCGCGACGAGTCGTTTAGTCTCGCCGCTTTTCGCACCACTTTCACCGCTTACAACGCCGCTCATCAGCACCACCTCTTCCTTTTTCTCTCGTGCTCGTAGAGTCGCCCTTTGCTCTTTCTCCTACGCGTGTTGTTCGCCTCCCTCGGTCTGTTATTTGCCCCGTCTCCGCCGACCCTCCCGCGTGGCTGTCGCCCACCCGTTCCTTTCCGCCCCCGCGCCCTTTTCCGGCCGCGCGGAGAGCTTAGAGATTGTTTTAATACCCCGATGGGCAGAACTGTGACCCAGTTCCGAGGACGGCGAATATAGACGCGGCCGACCTGAGCCACGTTTTCAGAAGTCGGCTCGAGGCACGTGCACAGCTGTGCGAAACCAGCCCCGTTTCTTTTCCACTCTCGCTCCGCGGCTAGTTTGCGCTTTATCCTCGGGACAATCATCTCTACCCTCGAACGGATAATTGTCAACCGACCGAGGATATTTTCCACTCGTCCCTCGCGCTTGTCTTTCGCAGCGATGATGTTTCAGTCGCATTCATCTCTGTCGAATGACCGTCCATTAGAATCTGGTCGCAGTCTGGACATGGTTCGATCGTTGCTGAGATGAGGAACGAAAAGAAAAATAGCACGGTCGACAGGAGTTAATTTCCGCGAGACGCCGCCGCCGCCGCGCGGAAAATGCAACGTCGTCGGAAGTTTCGCTCGATCGCTCGCTGAACGCTTTTTCCTTCCGGTTTGTTGCGCGCACAGACCAGAGACTAGGCTCTTTTGCCCGTGAAGTCAATGAAGTTTACCTCGCGCGATGAACATTTCTGCTTCCTCCGGAATTGTAGCCCCGTTACGGCCTTCCGATTCAGCGTCCTAGAGTACCTCGTACACTTCTATTTCCGTCTTTTATTTCTCATTGCGCGATAATTACGCGAGAACGGTACACAACATCGTCATCTTTACGCGATACTCGGCTGCTCCTCCAGCGACGAGAGCTTCTAGAGGAAGGGAACGTTGCGCAAGATCTGTAACGCGAACAGCCTACAGAATTCGTCCGCCCTGCACGCCCACCATTCGCCAATTCAAATCGTACCCACCTCTGGATGGTATCCAATGTAGCATTTGACCATCCGAAAAGCCTTGTCGCAAGGGTTCTTCGCTTCTGTAAATGGCCAGCGAACGGTTCTCGATATTATGTCCGGCACAATTATTCTTCGCTACGGAAACGAGTGACGCACTTACGGAGGGATTTGCATTTGTCGAACAACTTTCTCGACGAGTCGTGCAAGCTTCGTGGCAAATGTCGCAGCGCCCTTTGCACGTCCACCTCCGCGTCCTTGTCCAGAATGCCATTCTTCCTCATAAAGCACAGTAGGTAGCACTTCAATTTCGGGTCCTCTTGTTCGAAGTCTCCGGACTTCATCCTCCTCAACGCAGCTGAAATATTCAGGACGACTAATAGTAATATAGAAATATTCGGATTCAGTCAGTGTAAATAATTTAATCGTGGAGTACCCCATGAAACCTTGGACTCCTTGCGACAGTCCTTCCTAATGTCCGCCGTAACAGAACGCTGAAACAAAAGCTGATTCGTTTGAGAGGAACTTTTATCCATAGCTTCCTTCGCGGAGGACGATTACCGACCAACAAAATTAGAATTACTAGCGGGATAAAGACGAAACGATAACTTCGAAGCATGTTCCGTCTGATCTTCCGAATTTCTCGGGAGTAACCTGAGAACCACCTCGAGAGCACTACTAGCACTTCTTTCTGGAACTTTATCGGATCGATACTCGGTTGTTATCGGACCGTTTGCATAAAAGTCAAGATTGCACGGGAATAAAATTGCTCCCGCTTGTGTTTGGCAATTAGTCGATAAATCAAGTGCAAAATACACGCGTTGTTCGAAACGGTAACGCGAACGGAAAAGCCCTCCGAGCTCGACTCTTTCGTAGTTGCCATTACCGGGCTCCTCCCAAATACCATCGCGTATGCACGTTGCATAACGAAACAGACGCGGTATCGACTTATCCGTCATTCGTCAAAATAACCGATCGGGCGTAAAAAATGTAGCCAGCGGCAATTCATTTGGCAAACGCTCGAGCGGCGCATTAATCACAAGCCTGTCAGGCGGCAGTGCATCGAGGATAATCGGGCATGCACTAAGTACCGGAAGCGGCACGTGTCACGCTGAAAAGCATCCGGTCCCGTGGGACGCGGGAAAGACGACGAGGAGGGTACCGCGATAATACGCAAGCTTTTCCACGGGAACCACGAATCCCGTGGATATCTGTCGCGGCGTCGGTCAATTTGTCTTCCATGGAACGAGTAAAAAGTCCGCCAACTTTTCTCAGATGCGCTTCGTTACACGAGACACACTTTCGATCAACCCGGATATTCCAGGCAGCTGAGAATACCTTTGTTCTAGAATTTTTATTTCTCTCTGCATCTCTAATCTTATCTCTGTTGGAAATGGGTGCGTAGAACAAAACCTCGTCGGTGTTCTATTGCAACGAAAGTCTGTATCGTTTAAGCTTCGATAGACGCGGTAATTTTCCTCACTCGCCTAAGAAAAATGACGACGCAAAGTCTGCACCTGAGTTTCTTTCAGACCCGCAGGTACAAACAGTTGAAGGCTCGCTCGAATCGATAGGTTTCTTCGCTGTAAGAAATAGCTGAAAGTAGGATGAAAGTATCAAACGAAGAGGCAGTCGACCCACTGGACGTTTAAGATACAGTGTAAATTATGACGACTGATCTGAAAAAGAAAGAACGTGACAGAAAAATGCGACGTCAGCTCGCCGGTATGATTCATACTGGCCGAAGAAAAATGCGGATTGTGATATCGCCATTCTGTTATCTCACGTGCTATACAATATACAGAAAACATGTGACATCACGTTCCATAGTTCCTACAGTGATTTCCCATGATTCCTCGTCAGTACGTCCGATGCGATCTTCGCGGAACGAAGAACGATGGAGAGGAAATCAGAGCTGTCGTTTCAGTGTTCGAATCCGTTCCACAAGAAAGTGAAGAATTTCGAGAAGCAGATGAAACACGCCATGAGAAAGAAAACGAAGAGAGGATCCTTGTCGGAGAGCCTGTGCAATGTTTGTCGCACGTTCAACCGGAAGCACGACGAGCTGGACGCTGAGATTGACGTGCCACGGAAATGCAAATGTTGCGCTCGTAAATCGAGGATGCCTGTCGAGACAAACATCGAAACGATGCTGATGGATGCGATAGAGCATGCAACGCAGAGAATTGTTAACGGAAAGGTGAAACGATTCATTCGCGGCTTTGGATACGTAGGGATTGGTATATCGTGGATCGTGGATTTTTTTTTGATTATTTTTAATCTCTGACGAAAGGTTCTGAATTTATGCACAGGAAGGAGAGATGACGGCTAATTCCCAGATAATTTGCATTCAGATCGATCTTAATTTTCTGGATATTAAGAACCAAGGGAAGAACAAAGGTGAGCAACGGAACGTTTTATACTTTGTCTCTGAACGCGCTCATTGTGCTACCGCTACCATTGTCCCAAGACATAAATCATAGCGATTACTTTAATGCTATGTATAAGGTGATCAGTGTTCTGCGTAATAATTGTTATTTCACGCAACGCTTGTCGCGAGGATATGCTCGCTGGGGTGGAGAATTTCAAGGGAAAGTGAGGGAAAAAGAGACGAGACTCCTCGTCTGAAGACAGTAATTACCGCGCGACGCTATTTTTAAACATCCTCGAGAAGGATTAAGGAGATGAAAACAAGATATTATATATGCATCCGCGAGTCTATCCGTCTTCGTTGCACGTTCAACTTTTCGCGCATCGTTACCCTAATTCTGACTGTCGGACGGTTCCCGTCTTGCATTTAAAATCGACTTCCTCGCGCGAGTCTTCTTGTGTGCGCAGCATCCTGCGCAGTAAACAAGCTGCGCTTGTGTACACATACGGGGGTTGTTGTGTTACGTTTACTTGATTTAGAAATCCGCATCGATAGAACGGCTCTCCTTTTTCGATGGTGCTGATCTGAGTAGACGTTGCGTACGTAAATTCCGTATACGCACACCGTGTCGTCATGCACCTCGTCTCTGCGAAAAGTTGCCGTGAGTGACGTTTGACAAATTAGGTTATGTCGAGGCTAGGAAGAAACGTCAGTGGCGCTGCGGACATATCGGGACGGCAGTATAATTAAAATCAATGTAACAGTGCGGTGTTTCGAGAGCCGGACTTTTCTGAGAGTGTATTTTTTTATTACGTGCCCGTTTGCTCGGCGAGAAATGTCGAACGGTATGATGGTGTTGAATATCGACAAGAATGAAACAAGTATGATATCCGAATATCGATTATTTTTTTTTTTTTTAATTCGTCCTTCGCGTACACAATTTGCATATCAGTGTTATTTTTATTTTAATCCTTAGACTGCAATGCATCCACTGTCAGTGCTACTACCGCTGCATCTTCCATGGAAGCATTGCAGGAAGGACACTTGACAGAGGTGAGTTCCAGTTAATGTAAGTTACTGTCAAGGTGAATATGCGTTTAGTAATATTAAAGATTACTTGTGCGATGGAAACCTGTTCGGAACCTACAGCGGTAGCTTGTTATAATATTCACAGATGGAGCAGCCGAACATTTCGCGACCAACTTTGAAGAGGCCTGCTGAATCAGAACCCGAAGGTCAGTCGCTGGTTGCACGATTCTGTGTTATGCTATTGAACCCGATGTAGTTGTCACGCATGCGTATATTAAAGTTGACCTTTTGGTAGAAACAAGCAGAACACGGATCACCTTATAAATCTTCCAGGTTCAAGTTCTTTTGAGTCAAAGAAAACTGGTTATCAGGATGTCAAGCAAATTAATCTGTGTCTGTTATTTTTATTAGGTGCGACCAATACAAAAAAAAGGCACAAGAATCCGCAACCAAAGAACGCAGTATGTGCCCTCAACGAGTTAAAAACTGGGGCAGTGTACAAAGTTGTCGACCAAACTGGTCCCACGCATGCTCCGATATTTACAATAGCGGTGCAAATAGATGGACAAACGTACGAGGGTAAGGGTCGTACCAAGAAAATGGCGAAACATGCTGCTGCTGAGCTCGCTCTGAGAAACATCGTACAGTTCAGAAATACACCAGAAGTCCATCAAGCGATTAACACTTGTCAACCTTCCATACCTCTTGAACCAGACTTTACTAGCGACGTTACAGAACGCGATAATCATCTTGTCAACGCTTTCAAAACTTTAACCCAAGAACCAAAGAGCACGAACAAATTTTTAGAGAAAGGCCCTGTTGCTCTTATTAACGAATTATACCCTGGCGTGGTATACAAGTGCGTATCAGATAATGGAGAGAGTTACGCAAAATTCACAATATCGGTAACCATCGATGGCGAAACGTTCGAGGGAACTGGACCAAGTAAAAAGTTAGCGAAAGCCGCGGCTAGTAAAGCGGCCCTGGCCAAACTAAGGAATGTTCACAGTTCTTCGTTTTGCATACCGCTTCCGGTTCGCGTGCTGCCTAATTTTGCAAATAGCGGTCATTGGCAGGATCAAATGACATTACCTCAGATGTTAGCCGATAAAATTGGAAAAATGGTGAACCAAAAATTTAGCGAACTAATTCAATCGAAACCGCAACACGCTCGTCGTAAAGTTTTAGCGGGCATCGTTCAAACTAAAGGTTCAGACGCGGAACTAATATGCGTAACAACCGGTGAGAGATAATTTTCCTTTGTAACTCTTTATTCTGTTTCGTTACTTTTTTTTTGTTTCAAATAATCATCATGTTGTCATTTATCTGCTTTTAATTGAAAGGTACCAAGTGCGTGTCGGGAGAGCATTTAAGCGTCAGCGGCGGTGCTCTGAACGATTGCCACGCAGAGGTGGTAGCAAGAAGATGTTTATGCGAGTATCTGTACAAACAACTAGAACTTCATGCCGAGGATCGTGCTGCGGAATCCATCTTAGAACCAGCGAAGAAAGGGTACAAATTGAAGCAAGGCATCCAATTTCATTTGTACATAAACACCGCTCCGTGCGGTGATGCTCGAATTTTTTCACCGCACGAGGAGAATGAATCCGTTGATAAGCATCCAAATCGAAGGGCAAGAGGTCAATTGCGAACAAAAATAGAGTCCGGAGAAGGTACCATTCCCGTGAAAAGCAGTGAAGGTATCCAAACATGGGATGGCGTACTTATGGTACGAACTCTGCTGTTCCTCTTACGCGTTTTTACTATTTCTTTGGATACTTCGATATGCAATGTACAATTAGTTCAATTTTCAGGGCCAAAGACTGCTGACGATGTCGTGTTCGGACAAAATAGCTCGGTGGAACGTACTTGGTGTGCAAGGTGCACTTCTAAGCCACTTCATCGAGCCAATTTACTTCCACAGCATCGTTCTTGGCAGTCTATTGAACCCAAGTCATATGTACAGAGCGGTTTGCGGGCGTATCGAAAACACGATTCAAGGTTTACCGCCGCCATACAGACTTAACAAACCGTTAATGAGTCTCATCACATCTTCTGAAGTTAGGCAACCCGGGAAGGCACCCAATTATAGCGTTAATTGGACGATCGGTACGCGGAAGAAAGGAAAGGGCGTGCTAGTAGAAATTTCACTGCAATTTAAAGTATTTTGCAGGGCAACCGGAAGCCGAAGTGATAAACTGTACCACAGGGAAAGACGAGTTAGGGAAACCGTCTAGAATATCGAAGCAGGGGCTCTTCAGAAGATTTTACAACTTGCTAGGTAAACTTGATACGATAGACGATGCTGATATGAATCAGTGCCGTCATTATTTAGACGCGAAATCTTCCGTACAGAATTACTCGGTAAGTAGGTAAAACGTTCTCCCGTTACACGGTGGTTACGAATTGCGGTTCATTATTATTTTGTTTTTCATTTTTCTCTGCAACAGCTTGCCAAGCATCAATTGAAGGAAGCTTTCGTAAAGGCACATCTGGGGAGTTGGGTTAAAAAGCCAATAGAACAAGATATGTTCGAAGTTGATATCTGACTAAATCAGGGTAACAGTATCATCTCGAACGATGATAGCACCGATTTTCGTATGACAGATTATGTAGTTCCTACTGCAAACTAGACCGCTCGTTCAGCGTGTTACAATATGGCAGAATGCGGCATCAGTAAAGCATAAATCATAGGATATTATGCATAATTTGTTCACTTTACGTTATACGATCTAGTCATATACATTCTATATAGTCAGAGAAATCGTGTTCAGGTTGCAGGAAACGCAAAGGGCCCTAGGTGGTTAGATCTCGTCTTCGAGCCGTCGAAGGTTTTACGATTCGATAGTTGCTCACTTTAAGTATAGGATTATCGTAACTTTCGATACTTCGAATTTTAATCTTAATCGTTAGTGTGACGTCAATTTCGACAGTTTCTGTAAACTGTTAGACGAATGGGAAAAAAAATTTTGAACAAGTTTCATTTGGCACCAGAGATCTGACATTTCTAAGCAGAGAATATACGTAGCGAACACATCTAATTCGCGTTCTCTTAATTTATTAGAACCGATAACTTTTTACGGTGTAACACATATCTATTTATAAATCAGTCTGATGACTGTGAAAGGAATACCGCGATGTAAGTATTCGAAATAACGCGAATAGGGATGCAGGACGAGTAACTCATAATTGAAAGAACACCTTGAAATTTTCCTCGTGCCTGCAATATTTTTTCTTAGGCTTTAGTGATATAAACAGTGATCTAACATGCATCACGTTACATTCCCCAAAGGCTGTGACCGAGTATAGGTAATCATCACGCAAATTAAGTAATTTGTTGCGAAATTCAACGAGACGAGACAGGAATCGATTCTTTGTCGACGTAATCAATTTCTAACGCGTTCGTTTCAGTTTCATTTCAATCTTTCGCTCCGTTTTATTACGTGGCCACACGTGTGTTGAGTTAGTACAACGGTGGTAAACGTCGACAAAGGATCGGCCCTCGACAGTTCGATGTTGTTGTTGTTACCATTGGTTTTCATAGGGAACAAACGATATAGAGGCTAACGTGTGATTAAGAATTAACCAGCGCGAAAGTATGGGTGAAATACGAGCCAATAGCATTTAGAAATACTTAATTTACCTGATAGTTTTTAGAGAATCCTAAGATCATTGCCTCACTGTGCCAGTATTATACACTTACTGCGATTCTGCCGTAATGACACACTGCCCGGTGTCGGTCCAGTTTCGCTTCAGAAACTCGACGAAATGTACAAACTATTTTATTTCAAACCAACACACACATATTAGAGGCAGTCGTTACTTTTAGATTAAGTATATTTATTTTGCGCGTGGTAGGTGACATTTAATTTATTTTAAATTTAAGTATCGGCCCCTACTTATTTGACAACAGGAATGATATTTTTCTTTCCTTCTTTTCCATCCAGAGAGTGTGTAGTACGTACACACATGTTTGTGCCAATTACGGAACAAAACCAAACGCTATAACGACGCCAATGATTAATTTTTAATTAGGTTTCTTTTTTCCTTTTTCCAAGGCTTTTTTTTTTTAATTTTTTTTTAATCAACGTCAAAGTAATTTATGTTCGCGTTTCCTATATTATCATCGATTAGTTGTTCTTGGCGCTTCAATTAACGAACAAAGAAATGTACGAATAACGACTCGCCATATTCGCATCTTGTCGCTTGCTTCTTGCCTTTTGCATATATATATACATATATATATATATATATATATCTATTACACGTAAATTCAATCTTTGCGAACACGCATTCAAGTTACATATAATACCAACTTTTTCGCATAATAAGCAAATAAAAAATATCTCACCCGTAAAGATAATCACGTTATCTGGGTTGACTATATATTGTTTTCCATATTATATAGAATTATTTCAAGTGACATACACCGAGAAAGAGAGAAGGGGAGAGAGAGGGAGAAAATGAGCGAGTTTGAGAGAGAAAGGAAGGAATAAAGAGGAAACAGAGGTGTACACACGAATAATATTATATTAAGCAGTCTTTAAACAATTATAAATTACCAGGGAGATTTGACACAGGTGATAAAACCTAGAGACCACACGTTTATCGATTTTTTCACATCCTAGTCTGAAATTAGTAATTACTTTTACACGACAGTCAGAGTTTTACATTCGTAGAATAGCATTTCTATTCTGTAGGTAATAAGGGGGTGGTAATGAGAATCGGTTTTTCCTTGGCTCTTCCGTATCTTTCTCGTATATTTGCGAACCGTATCGTGTATACGCACTTTGTACAGGATACGTACACATGTATTGCATTACATACACACAGACACAAACCGATCGGTATCGACGATAGAAGCACCAAATTAGTGGTCAGTGATCGAGATTTTGAGTGAGCATAAAAAGAATACTTAGCTGTTAATTAATTAATTAATTAATTACCACTAGTTTTAGTCGATCTTCGACACACTGGATTTTCGAGTATTCTCCGGACAGTATTCGAGGGAGCATAGTCCTAGAACATCGAGCATAAGACATACTCTCGTAGTCGGCTAGAGTTTAAGCTTGACTAGTGCCTCTAGTTGTAACTTTGTCCAAATTAAGTAATATCGATAAACATAGGCAAGAGAATATCGAATAAACCTTTATTTACCAAGTGGTGGCCAATTATCTTGCGATCATCCCTATGGATTCTTACCGTATCCCGAGTGAAAAGGAAAAAAAAGCGACATGTCTGATTTCATTTTTTGCATGCGACGTAAATGACAAATTACGCACGCGTATAGCTTTAATGTCCATTGGAAATTGGAGGACCCTCGGGGTTCCCGAAGGAGATTGTAGTAAATGTTTGCGATATTTTTATTCTCTTACTTTTTAGCGCATGAATTTGCCTCTCGCTTTCTGCCATTAATGAATACGGCTTAATAAAATCATTACTATATAAGTGTGACTGATGTGTGTTACGTTTCGAATAGCTACGCGCATGTTAAAAGTTCGTTTCATTTTTTTTCTTTCAAACGTACAGACACAATTTAACGAGGGAAAGAGTAAAAAGAAACATTACTCTTTTTTTTTTTTTGAAACTGTATATTAATTACATCTTGCATCTGTTTAATTGTCTATCGTTTATGGCGCTATACCTATCGTACAGCTATCGTTTATCGCGCTTCGCACATGAACCCCTCGACAGATTGTTCTTTCCGCAAATTCATTGAACTCTATCGTCGATAAGTAGCTCGAACGACGGAAACGTCTTCGGGTCGCTTTAGGCTTTGCGAATGCCAGAAATGAAACGACGGTCACGTATCTTCGCGAAATCGTCCTCTTCCGCAAAAGTGTCAAGGACGAAGAATCGTTGAGTTTGCCAAAGCGATTAATTCCGCGCAATGAACAGGAGAGAAATTTGATAAGCTTACAAAGTTGAGCAACAATTAAGTATTTCGGTTTCAGAAATGTAATAATAATAAAACGGGGAAACGTTGGATTCAATCGCTTTGGCCTCGGCGGAACCGTGGAAGGATCGTTTCAGAGAGTCGAAGCGAGCACGTGCGCAGCGATTGTCCGTCGAATATTACACCGATTATATTCTTGAACTTAATCGCTATGTGATATGTATTTAGTTCACCGTACATCTGTTGCTATGCGTTCTCCGTACGTATTTTCTTGTTACCGAGGCTTGTTGCAAGACACGTGAGCATATTGGTGAAAAGTATGCTCGAGCAGAGTCGCTCGATACGGCGGTATCGCGTCTGCGATTGCTACTCTCGCACGATTACCCGAACAAACGCGATACCAGCCAGGAAATGGAAACAGAAGAATGTAACGTGAAATTAAAATTAGAATCCAGAATGAAGGTGTTGCATTCGATCGTGCGACGTTGGCTTAATTTTAGAATTTATGACGCCCGGTACGCGCTAGTTCGTCTCTGCGATACCTTTCTTCGACGTATCCGTTCGGATGCGTCTCTCACCGGAATTCGTAGCTTCTTAACTCGAGCCTAATGCGAGAGGAAGACTTGTGGAGTCAAGTGTCGTTGAAACGGCGTCCGTCGATCGGAGGATCGTCGCACGTTGTCCCTTATCGAGAGTCGTGCGTAAAAAGCGCGGTTGTCGGCGAGCTAGTCGTTGAGGAACGCGAAACAAATCACTGATAGTTTCATTTACATTTTATTTCGAGCACGCCTTTCACCGGATGTCGCGTAACAAATCTAACAAGCTCGACGGCGGTCCTTTTTAGATCTACGAAAGCGAACGACGAATAGAGGGCTGGAAGCGTCCCGAACAGCCTACTCGACTACATCGACATCGATCAGTGTAACGGAACAGAATTCGTTGTCACGCAACGTTCGGCAATGTGAATCGTGTTTGAATGATGGCTGAAAATCATGCGTCGGTTAATGAGCGGACCAATTCCACTGGTGTCTTCTATGCGATGTATATCGTGCGTGCGAATGCGTGCCGCAAGACAGCGATTACAATCCCGTGGCTTACGTTCGATGAGAAATTGCGTTTACAACATTAGCTACTACACGTCGATTACGCGCACTCTAGCGCGGTGCAGCTACTTTACTTAGCCATCTAGTCTACTCGATTTCACGGTGGAAGGTGCCCTCGAAAACTGGCGTTCGTCCAAGGTCTGGTCGACCGAGGGAAACGAGGTGTGCACTCTTGCGACGCACTTACCATTATCATTACCGTAACCGATTATGCAACGCCACCGAGCTCTAAAAAGCGCTCATACAGCGTTGCGAACAACGCTATACTTTATCGTTTAGCTAAAACTTCACTTAAAGTACGCACGTGGGTACTTTACGTTACGTCTAGCTTACGTCTGCCTCGAGGGAAACGGGATTCCGTATCGTTTAAGCTGCTCGCGCGATCCCCCCGAATCGAGTCGTGGAAACGTCTTCGATTTTCGAAGCGAACTTCCACTCTGAACAAGAATCGTGGCCTGGTGTGTCTGAAGCGAAATATATTTCTCTGATTTCAACTGAATTGTAAGAAAATAGCGGCTAGGCGAACATTTCTTCGACGTCGATTCGGGCAAACGCGCGACGTTTAACAGCTGACGAGCTCCCAGCTCCCCATAACTACGGGTCCACATTTCCGTCTTCATCCACGGACCACCATTGATCATCTTCCATTATCAACAATATCATACACTTATCACGAAGAGAGAGCTGTTCTGCTTACGTAATAAAACAACACTCGATCGTCTACTCGACGAGACTACTCTGTGATTATAGTTTGCGTGAAACATTTTACAGATACAGCACGCAACGAGCAACGTTCAGCCTAGAAACGGAAACGAATAGGAGGACGAAGGGAGTGTAGAAGAGAATTCTGCTTAATATTCACACGCAAGAGAGCCAGAGATACAGTATTTACAATGACCCCCTCCGACGGTCGTTGGGATTAGCTTCATCGGAGGATGTTGGATACGTACAACGATGTTGAAAGTCGCGACGAAACGAGAGAAGCGGAGCAACGCGCGCGTTTAGATACATGGAGTAATTACATCGAACTGCTTGCATCCTCGTTCGGTGCTTCGCGCGAGTTCGATCGAATCCTCGAATACGTATCGGGCAGTCTTGTTCGAAGCGATCGTTGCGGATCGCGGGAGCCGCTCGCATCGATTCGTATTCGTCGATCGACGAAGAGAGACTCGATCGCCGCCGCGGGATGCAAGCCTTTTTATATAGGATAAGCGTTTTCGTTGAAGCGACCCCGCAGATCGTGTTGTGCCGTACTACACGTGTCAGGTATAATTACGTAGATAGATTTTAATCGCAAGAGATGTGTTCCTCGTGAGAGTGTGTTCGCTGTACATCATTTATACGCGGGCACACGTGTGTGCCGTTTGGCGATCCATGCGTTCGTTCGCACCCCGATTTCGACTAAATTGCGACGACGACGACAAATTGCCGCGCTTCTACACCCCGAGCAGATACTTCTGTAGGGTGTTCCCGAGAGATTCGATCCTCCGCGCAACGCGAAAGCTCCGTTTCGCGTACGTCGATCTCGTCTAGTCGAAGCTGCCCTTTGATGATCTCCGAGAGCACCATTTTTCTTCATACTTCTCTCGCGACTCGTCGGTTGTATCATTGTTAAGAGACTGATATTCTCCGCAAATTTGATCCGTGAACAACGTTCCCGGGGAACAGGCACTTTTGAGTCGTCGAAACGGATAATCCTCTGTTTAACACCTTCTCTTGTCGTTATAGATCATCCGTTTTCTCGGGACTACAATTTCGATTAACGCTGCCGGACGCTGCCAACACGAGCGTATCGAATAATGGTGCTCAATGGGACACCAAGGGGCTACCGTGCGGTCTGCCAACCACCACGTAGAAATTTCATCCGTCCAGCTCTTCGGAGCTGGCCCCCCGCGTTCGTGATTCACCAGAGAACGAGCCGGCTATCGACCAACGTGGCACGAACATATCCTGATCAGCTCAAGTAGGATCGAACGTCCCAGACTGTTACCATTCGTAGTCGTGCTGATGGAAAGGGTTGGTGCATGGTTGTTGAGCGTGTAGATGGGTCACTATCGGCGGTGGTTTAACCAGATCGAGATCCCTGCTTATCACCTCATTGTAAAGCTGCGCAACAAAAGAGAAAACGATAGAAATTAGATCATCCGTCCTAGGGGATCACGACGTTGGCGTTGCGGTAAAAAAAAAAAGAAGAAAAAATACAGAGGCACGAACAGAAATAAAGAAACACGTATTTTTCGCTCAGAGAGTATAGCCTTGCGTAGAAGTTTTCTCTCTTTATATCTCTCTCTCTTTTTTTCTAACAAACGTCTTCCTTCGTGGACGTTTTAGTTAGAATGATTTTACTAAACCTGGAAGCTCCTACGGATATACTCGTCCTCTCCATTGCCAGTCATACCGTAATTATATCCACCACCACCGCCGCCTCCGCCGTTCAGAAATGGATTCGTCGGGTTCACTGGGCCTGGAAACAGCACGCCACCCATCACGTCGCTACACGAAGACGTGAAACGAAACAGAAGAACGGAAGAGAAGAACCCACCTCCGTTTGCACCGGGTACACCGAGATTTCCGCCCGTGGTCTGATAAGTGGCACCGTAGGTCGAGTCTTGGTTGGCCAGCTCGTGCAGCCGGGTCGAACTTAAAGCGCGAGGAATCGCGTTGCTGGGTACGCCGTGCGGCGCCAAATGCGTCGCCTCGGCCACCTGACGCGGATCCTCCGTCTGCGGTAACTCGGAAACGAAGCCAGTGTCCTTCCTGTAGAAGTTGATGAACACGAATGCGGCGAGGACGACGATGCAGATCAGGCCGTAGGCTCGGAACGTAGCGGTTGTTCCTAAGAGAAAGAGAGAGAGAGAGTACGTTCAGGTGAGACGTTGCAGCGAAACGTTGCTGTTACTAATAATAAACGTATCTATCCTGAGCGATGCGACCGGAATCAATAATGAATTACTTGCAATTTCTGGTCTCCCTCGAGGCGGATCGATACGAGATACGGTTCCTCGAGCTTACCGTAAGCGTCGACGAACATGCCACCGATCACAGCCCCGCATCCCCTGCCAAGACCGTGATGAACACCTTGAAGAACACCCTGCGCACTGGTACGCAACTGCGGCGGTGTGTTGTGAGAGATGTAGCTGCAACAAGCAGCCCAAACAGCCGCGTGGGTTATACCTTGGATGAACTCGAACGGCAACACCCACCACGGTACCGTCAGCCAGGATATGTAAAGGAAACGGATTACGTTTCCACCCAGCCCCATGCACAACACCTGTAACCACGCGTAGAACGCGTTACAAAGCGAATTCCACAATTGTAAAGTAGCCTGAGAACCATTTTACAAGTCGCTGATAAGTTCATAGAGTATAAGAATGGAACGCGAACTACCTTTACGTGGCCGATTTGTCGAATCAGTTTGAAGCTGAAGAAGTAGGCGAATATCTCGGAGATGTGATTGATGACGGAGGCAACACCGAAGAGAGTAGGTGTACCGCCGTAGTCCTGAAGATGCCAGAAGAGGAAGGTGAAGATCAGCCCGATACCAAAGCCCATGAACCAGGCGACGAAGAGGAAGGACGCGCACTTGAGGTCTTTGAATTGCTTCAATACCGTCACCCATTCTGGGATCTCTCGCATTGTCTGAGCGAACATTTTAGTCTAGAAGAACAAAAGACGGTCGTAACGATAGGCCAGCGTCGTGGGATCGATGCTGTAAGATCAAGGACAGGATCAGAGGAGACTTCAGAGTACCTTGCCCTCGGGTGGCTGCGGCTTCGGAGGTGGTGCGCCGGTGTCTTGAAGACTGGGCAGGTTCAGCTGCTGAGAGAGTTGACTCTGCAGCTGTTCGTCTCTCGTCGGCTCCGCAGGAGGCTTCTCCACTTCCTGAACAACCGAGTGGATTAATTCGACGCCGGTTTTCTCTCGCACGTGATCACTCACCGGTTCCACGACAGGAAAGTCGTATTTGAAGTTGATCTGCGTGGCAGTGATCAGAGCGGCGCCCATGAGAACACTGAAGATCGCGAAACAGATGGTGTAGTTCTTCTCCCTGGCGTCTGGGCCGCATGGGTGCTCCGAGAACGCGGTGCTGTGGTCCAAAGCGATGCCAACGAAGAACATGGCCAAACCCCAGCCTAAACTTCCAAACATTCGCTGGTGGCCGTACCTGTATTAAAAGAGGAAGCTCGAGATCCTGGAAAATAGCTCCCAGACTCGCGTTAACAAGGAACTTTACCTGTCCGCGTCCTCGCCTAGCAAAGTAATCACTGCCGAGTCTGCTAGAGTGATCGCGGGCGCCGAGAAGAATTCTCCGACTATCACCAATAGCAACAGAAGGAAGAACGTTTTTTGGATATCCTGTAATAGTAAGCGTGCCTGCCAGTTGATTACACGCGACTCGAAAGTAATTGGTTTCGTTTATATCCGAAAGTAATCTCTACCGGCAGTCTGTAGACAATCGAGCTGAACAGAGGTTTCACCCATCCCTTGTTCTTTTCTGCACTGTAATTCTCTGCGTAGGTAACCGCGTGAGGACTCTGACCAGAATGAGGCACTCTCACGTAGCGTTTGCTCCTAACCAGCGGCACCTCGACGACGTTCTCCTCGTCGTCTTCGTTGTACCGATGTAGCTCATCTGTTAAGGACAACTTCCGCAGAGTATCCATGATGGACCACTGTTGTTGGAGCTTGAGAAGAGATTCGTTCTTGTCCCCTTTCGCGTCGTCTTTTACCTCGCGTTTCACCATTATCTTGGTCGGGACTGGTTTCACCCTGGTCTTGGTGTGCGAGTACGCCTTCTTCGGTGGCTTCCCGTCGACCAGTGGTTGGTTCTGAAATAGAGACACTCGACGAGTCCTCTCTTTAAGTTACGAACCGTATCGCGGATGAAACTTACGTTAAGGAACCGTTTGTACTCGAGTATGTCGGCTGGACGGTTTTTTCTTTGCAGCGTTTCGAAATCGATCGTCTTGGCCTCAGGATCGTTTTCTTCGAATATCAACTGCTTGTACTTGAGATCCTCCACAGGACTGTCCTCTGTCGTGGCGGTTTCTTCTCGAGTTTCTCGAGTTTCCCTTCGAACCCTGTTATTGTTATTAACGTCATAATTTTCCTGAACATTGTTCGTTGATGTGCCCTTGTTCCTTTGCAGATTGAGGGCCGTCAGTGGATCGAGCTTGCCGTCTTTCCGTAGCCTTTCAAAGACGACGTTCTCAGCGACTTCCAGACATTCTTCGTCGTTCTGGTGGTAAAAGTCCTCGAGAGTGGTAGATCGTTTGACTATCGTCTTAGGGTTGGGCGATTCCAGATACACACTATTGTTTCGCATAACTATACAGGACGTGGCTGGTGGCTGCATGAAAGCGAGAGGGAGGGTGAAGATGATCCAGCAAGAGAGCGAGGCTAAGAAGATCAGCTTCCCCTTCTGCCACCTGAAACGAACAAGTACCGCCGTTGGACTTTCACCAAGTAATTTCAGATTCGAGAAGTTTGCGTTTCGCCCGTCGGAGCTGCTCAATCGATAAGAGGTACAAGCTTTCTCTTGCAACAGCCTCGCTAACCCACGCAGTATTGGATTCTGGATAATATACGCCAACATTTATCAAGCTGATAAAACTGTTTACTTGCGCGACCATTGTGCCAACGATCGAAGAAGAAAGGACGCATGCACACGGAGGTAAAAAATAGAACCGAACGTTTTTAATCCTTTCCCGATATGACACGTAATATCCGTGCCAGTTCTACTCGAGGTAAATTAAGCCGCTTACCTGTCAGCCAACGAACCCCAGAAAGGCGCACTGATGAACTCTATCAGAGGCCTGATACCCATCAAGAGACCGCATTGACCGGCGTTCATGCCCATCTGTTTGAAGTAGACTCCCATCAGGGGAAACAGGGAACCAAACGCCGAGTAAAAGAAGAAATAGAAGGTTTTCACCGTGAGGAGCTCCTGGTCCACGGATCCAAACAGGTACTCGATCACGTCACTCTTGCCACGAATCTTGTGCGTCGCCTCCTTCGGTTGAGGATACAAGCTAGGATCAACCTCTCCTTCCGCATGGGGATCCACCATGGGCCTAACGCCTGGCACCTGTGGTAGAGACCTGCCAGAGATCTGTTGCGGCGCTCCCTCCGCAACCCCATAATCGTAGTCTTCGTGACCATAGTTCTGCATGACTGGAGCCGAGGACTGGCGTTTCTATCCTCAGACTCTCCCTTTTTCTTCTTCTTCTTCTTTCTCCTCTGGTACAGATATTCTTGGACAGAATCGAGACGAGCAATTTAACCGTATCCACCACTGTCTATCGAGAATTGGGACACGGCGTCCAACCGACTCCCAGAATCGGTTCTACGAGTCTACACAGTAACGTCCAGCGAGAGAGGTTCCTACTCGTCGTGTGTCTCTCGTCTTTCGGGGATCACCAGCTACAATCCTTTTAGACAAGCGTCGAATCGATGGTCACCAGTGTGGCACCTTTTGCTCGCGAAATCGATAGTCCTGACAGTGCGCCCGCGCAACTTGCACCCCTCGCGCCACCCCTCCGTAGAGGGACCAGTGACTTGATAGCGATGGATGCCAGATCTTGCCCCGTGTTCGAGTTCTCGAACAAGCCCTTCGCGTCAACTATTTTGCGCGACTTTCAAGTGCGACAATCGAGGATTCATTATGAACATCAAAGGGTTTAGGCTTTACAAATAGGACTTGGATATCGCAAAGGGATGCGCAAATACGTTGCATTTGTACAGATTTCAGGCGCATCTTAAATCTTTCGTTAGAAAGCTCGCTCACTTTCAACCCTTTCCCGTCACCCTCGCTTTCTTCAACTTTCAACAACACTCTGCTCCCGCGATTCTTGCACGACTGATCTTACGCCGGATTTCCGGCTTCCGTACGTGTACGATTGCGCGCCTCTGGCCGACGTTGCTTCGCCTCTTTTCACTCTCATCTTGTCAACTTCAGTTTTCTTTCGTTCCTCTTATTAGCAGATACTTATCGATCGGCAATTAGTCGTGTAAAAATAAACATCTCGAGCCTTTTTACGCTCGGAAATTTTTCCTCGCGAACTTCACCGCGATCGAACCGGCGCGAGTTTAAGGAAACCCTTTGCGTGCTCGCGACGAATGTCAAAGACCTTGACCGGCAATTTGCGTTTCTTCCCTTATCTCGAGAGCGTTTCGCTCGATCGTCGCACCAACGCGCGGTCCATCTCATCGTTTCGAGCGCAATTTCTGTTGCGCTTCTGATATACCGCGTTAAATAATCGAAAGGAGAGCGTTGTACTTTACGTAAATTTTTACGTTGCGTTCCAAACGACTGCGTTGATAATGCGATAGACTAAGAGGAAAATGATCAGCCATTGTCCCGTCTGGTTCACGTTTAATCGTGACGCATCTGATATCGGTGAATCGCATGTAACTCGTGTGAAACACGATATGTATGCGTGATTGCAGAATTTCCTCGCGATAGCGGCTGCGATCCGGCAAGTGCATCGATCCGAAAAAAATTGTCTTTCACAGATGTTCCAAACCTTTTCGCGTGGCCATTGGAGAATGCGTGGTAGGAAGATTCCACGCTAGAAGCCCGTGCAGCAGGAACAAACCGTTGGATCGGAGTTGACCCCTGAAACGGAAGATCGCAATATAGCTGGAGGTTTATCGAGCAGCAAAAGGAGCAAGGAAAGCAGTCAGAGGCTGTTGGAGCGATTAATCGTTATCACCTTTGACGATTCAAATAAAAGGCTCCTATTCTCCGAAGAGAACAACTAGCGTGATGTAAACCGGCGTTGGCCTTATTTCAAAGTTCAAGTATGAAAATCGACGGAGGGAGCACGCCAATTTCATCTAGGCGCGATAATCGCGTGCGTCATTGTTCCTGCGGTACACGCTCGTTAACTTGTGACATTCGATCGTCCATTGGGACGACGCAGCGGAATAACGTTGCGTTCGAGAGGAATTCTGAAGGAACGCAAGTACATGGATAAGCGGAGGATTCGTTGAGTTCACGAACTCGATGATTATAGAAAATAAATAGAATATTTATTCGATAAATACACGCTATCGATGACGCTGCATGTAAAGATGAACGTATACAAATGTTAACTTAAATTACTAAGTATGAGTTATGTACAAAGTCTAAAATGGCATTTAGCGCCTCGTGGATGAAACGTCGATTCCTCCGCCGTCGAGAGTGTCATGTTGATCTTTTGTCTAGTTCTGATGGCTGAAGATGTCGTGAGGTATCGGACCCATACGCGACTGGCCCTCGAACGCTGACACGGCGGACGTCGAGGAGGGCGCCGGTTTCGGTGGCCCTTGGAACATACAGGTCTTCGCCGTTTTCAACAGATGACCGTTGCTCGCAGTTCGCCAATAAACTGTGCGAACAGCCTGCTTGCCAGCTACGTAGCTTACAGCACCACCGATCAGCATCTGGAAGAGGAACAAAGTGGAGGATTTAATGTACAGAAGACAACTATTCATTTCTCTGGGAAAGTGGTTCAGATTGAGACGAGCAATTTTTAAATATCTCTGTCTTCGCGACAAATGGAAAATTGACAAACGTTCTATGTTACAGGCGAAGAGACGAAGAAAAACTTGTTCGATTTCAAGACGAAGAGTAGTTTCAGTCGAGCAGACAAGAAGTAGAAATTACCAAGTGAAAATGCTCACCTTTGCTTGTTTGCTGAGACGACGTACGAACGAGTGACTAGATAGTTGCAATAGAACCGTGCAGTTCTATTTCGTCGTAAGACTTGTTGAAGCGAGGAGAAGAGATTTCTCTACCTCATTCGTGATCGCACGAGGATGAGAGCTGCACTGACGATCTGCTCCTCGCCGGTGGATAATTTATACGATAACGTCGACGTCACGGGATCTCACGATAAGGGGACGTTTACGTCATTCACATCGTGATCGCCGAATCCTCGAGCGTGGCATGCACTCGGGCGGGGGTAATGGGACCTCGGATTTTTTAATAACGACCAATTGAAGATTCAGATAAATTACGCGTCACCTCCTCTTTCATTAACTATCAATGTTTGCGATGTAATTACGCAACGGCCAACGGTTGACGAGCGAAAAGAAACCAAAAAGGTCTTGGCGAGCACGTTGACCTATCAATTCCTAGTTCCTCCACGTTTTATCAATTCATATAGTCATCAGTTCGTATCGGGAGTGTTTGTAAACAGGACGGCAAAATAGGTCTTCTGGTATCTCGAGTTTACTTTGAAAAAACAGCAATTAACGTTGGTAAATACAGTTGAATATTTATGAGTCATCGTTGTAACACGCAGAATCGTGGCCGAAACGATCGAACGATTCCATGCTGCACGTGGACAAATTGCTGTACGTTTCTATCGTTTAAGAAAAATAACTCGTAGCTTTGCGTCCAACGACAATCGATATATCTAGTATTCAGTGTCGTACATAGCGTTACGTCATAGTAGGCTATACGTTCCTTCCTGGACTTATAGAGCATAGCGGAAAATACGGTGGTGTTCGTCTGCCGTAGTGTCTACGCGAGAAGAGCGAGGGCTATTTTCCTGCACAAAGTTTAAACAAGGGAAATCGTATTTCTAGACACACACCGTGCTGAAAATAATTCCTTCTGTCAGACACGCGTGAATTATAATTGTTCGGGGCACATCCGCAGGCTTTGAACTTCCCTATCTCCTTGTGCAATTACCCCGTATCGTTCCAAGGATTAATTCGCTCTTATGAAGCTGGTATTCCCGAAGTATTTTCCTACCCTGTTATCAGACAATCCCACGCGTCAATCGGTCGCATTAACACGAATTGTTACGACGATTGCATTGCCCGATCACATGTTCGGTATGCGCAGAAATCAGTATCGTCCTCTTAAGAAGAAATGTATTTTTATCCTCGTCGATGAATTCGTAATCGGTTATCGCGAGTCTTTCCATTCAAGCCTTGAGTGCAATTTTATCGGTTAATTGTTGATACTTCCTATCAGAGATCTAATCCATCTTACGAGGACTTTCCTGGGACCCGTGCGTTTGATTTATTTTCGCGCTTGAAGGCTGGAAAATACCACGGAGCGAGTATCGTGTTTCTGTACAAACCGATCAACCTGGTATCTCTGCCTCGTAAAAGTCAGCTGTTGAAGCGTCGAACCGATTTCTTTTGTCCCGCTGTTTCAATGTCGCTTACGCAACAAGAGCTAGGCTTGCACAAATTCAGCGTTATCTACTAGCTTCGATGCATCTGCTAGAATAAAAGATTTCAGGGGTCGATCGTTTGGCTCCTAACGGAACCTCCGCTTCGTACGTCAGCGCGTGCAAAGTTCCGCTGGCGGACGATCGATGGAAAATTTGCTCCAAGCCGAGGGAAATAGGATCGAGGAGTTTATCGGGAACGCACTGTATAATCCGAAATCTGCTCTCGAACGGAACGAGATGAAAATGACGCAAGTGTAACGCGCAAGTACGCGAGCGCGTTCGATTCACGACGGTACGCGTGGCAAAGGCAGAGAAATCGCGCACGATTCACGTGCAACTTTCGTGGCGTCGCGAAAAGGAACGGAGAGAAGACGACGTGATCGCGATAAACGCTCGTGATTGCCGATTTCGATAAGAGTGCCTCGTGTATTCGTCTCCTATCTGTCTGATGATCCTCGTTAATGACTAAACGTTTGGGTACACGATCATTGTTTCACCCCTGTAATCGACGAACGAACCAAGGTTGCAGAACGAAGAAAGCGTGTAATTGCGTTGGAATTGGGTTACATAAGTATGTATCTGAACAGAGTCTACCCTCTGATTAATTTGCTCTAATCATTACGCAGATAGCTGTATCACTTTATCAAGTTACATTCGCTGGATGGACGCATCGCGGAGACAATCGAAGCAAGGAGCGTGTAACGGCCGATAAAGAGTTCGAGTGGACGTATCTTCGTTGGGGGCATGGTCCTGTTTCGTTATCGCCCGATACATTATCGAGTCCACCGTGTTATCGTCTCGCTAGGAGTTTCTCCGGACTACGAAGGCCCAAAATCGAGCTGCGAGGCAAAGTTCAAAGCGTGGGTCATCTGGAGGAAATTGAAGGAAACCTACGTTGAAGTGAATGACTCATTCATCGAACAAGTGTTTGCGTAAACTAAAAAAATATTCAATCGACGAAGAAAAAAAAGAATTTTGCGTTATCGTTGACCTTTAGTTTAATACGTTCATTTTACAGATACCAGGCTGGAAGAAAAAAATTCTCCCTCGCTGAAACATTCTACGTTTCCATCGGAATTCTCTGCCGCTTGAATTCGTACAGGTAACGCAGACAGGTGGCTGGTGCTGTCCAGTGCAAGAACGAGGACACAGTCGAATATCACCGATTGCTTATCAAACAGACGATTACATAAACGAAACGAGGTTCGATATGCTCGCGTCAAGTACAATACCAAGGAACGAGCGTGGTTGGATCGTGGTGCCAGTGGGTCTGCCACTGACTGTACTCTTATCTCTGCGCGATTCTTCATTATCGCGAGCAATCCTCAGGTTTGTTACTTTCCTCTCGCGGTATGAAAACAAACCGAAGCTACTTCGATAGACAATATCGTAATCCTTCGTTTCCGATTTCTTCGAAACACAGAGACACCGCGATAACAGAAAGAATTTGATTGCTCGAGAGCATCATCTCTCGATCTCTTTATAATCAGCTATCAAAGCAGCCATATTCTCGATAGCTTCATCGAAGAAACTCTCCTCCATACCCTCTCCTACGTAATGATGAACGTAAGCTCTATTCTGGAACATCAAGTCGAATTTCCTGGCAAGGTTCAACCATTTGTATCTGACGGCGGTATTGTTGCTGGCCATCATCACTGTTCTCTTCGACGCCGCCAAGTCACCTCCTGGCACAGTCGTGGTTGGCTGGTAATTAATTCCTACCTAGAAATACAGTCGGAAAACGTTCGAGTCATTAAATTTGATCTCTGCTCCGTAGGGAAACCGACGCAAATCGTTTACTTCCTTGTGCGAGACTAAACAAACCGATGGTTTGCTCTGTGGCAGAAAAATCGCCGCTATCTGTGCACACGCGGTTCAATGTTCTCGCTAACTTTTCACGCCGTTAGACATTGGCATTCTATGTCGATAAAAGCTCGAGCAATTTGTTATCAACGTTCCACCGACGTTCTTGATTATTTGTTTATTATTTACTGTTCGCATAGAATTACCTTGAACCCCGTCGGGCTCCAAGTGACAAAACGGATCGACTTCGCCCCTTTCAACGACGCAATCGTTCTATTGACGTCATTTGGGCTCACGTCTCCGCGGTACAACATACAGCAACTGGTGTAAGCACCTATCCGCGGATCGCACATTGCCATCTAAAAAGCAGTTGAAACGATGGGTCATCGTCGAGAACCTACTAGTTTAGTCGTTCACCTGATTGGCAGGGTCGAAGCAGTCGAGGGTGATCTGTCGCGTGGTAATTTCCGAATGCATCGCCCTCCTAGGAGAAATTAAAGGGGCGTACGTGACCAACGCGAAGTGGTTTCTGGGATAGGGAACCAAATTCGTTTGCAATTCCTCGAGGGTCAAATTCAAGGCCCCCTCGAATCTCATCGAAGCCGTAACGCTGGACACGACCTGAGCTTTTATTCGATTCAGATTTGTGTATCCTGCATCCTCGATATCCAAATTCCTAACAGCGAAAGAAAGACAATAGAACAAGAAATTGCTGTTAATCTCTATTAATTTAATTGCTACCTAGCGCATATGTTGTATAGGGCTTCGTTGTCAACTAAAAAGCAGCAGTCGACGTGATCCAAGGAGCCGTGCGTGGAGAAGACTGCGTTGTACGGTTCAACGATGATTGTGGAAATGTTCGGGGACGGAAACACGACAAAGTCCAGAATAGTTGTCTTGGGACAATCCTGGGATAGGCGCTCGATCAACAATGTGGCAAATCCACCTCCTGTACCGCCACTTACGGATCTACGTTCATCGATATTCTACTTTCATTCGTTGGACTTAAAATTTCGTTAACGAAATTTTGCTTCGTTTTACCTGAATATGATGAATCCAGCTGGTTGTGAACACGTGTCCCATATTTTCCAGATACGATTTAACACGAGATCAATCGCCTCGCGGCCTACGCTGTAGTAGCCTTTGGCATAGTTATTGGACGCGTCCTCCTTTCCAGAGATCAACGAGTCCGGGCTGAACAATCTTCTATATTCGCCAATTCTAATCTCGTCGATCACCGTGGGCTCTAGATCGACGATCATCGTGCGCGGAGTCAGCTTTTTTCCCTGTAAGTCGTATCGAGCCCAGATCTTGTCTTTCACGAATGACCATCCTGTTTCATCACGCTTTGATTTACTTGTGTCTCCGAAAAGATGCTGCACATAGACGTATCTGTTGGATAGTAGCCTGGGTAGAGGCAACCATCGGGGGATACACCGTGTTCCAGGCAGAACAATTCCCAGCAGGCGTTCGCGATCTGCGTGCCAGCCTGTCCTACGAAAATTGTTATTATTTCACTTGGCTTCTCCATTGCTTGACCACATCCTGAGCTATGGATTTCGAATGGTTTCCCATTTGCAACGACGGAACAGGAGAGAAGTAGTAGCTTGGATATCGTAAAATTGCACAAAAATTTTGATCATTATTTCGCATTTTTTTTCTTTTTTTTTTACTCTTCCCGAATCATTTTTATGAATTCGTCGAAATGAGGGAGTTGGAAGGCATTGAACGTGTTCACTTATCGTAGAGAGCGTCAAGTTTTTCGCTGTGTACATCGATAACGTTAATATCGACGCTTTACGGGAATATTTTAAGCAGTTTGAATAACAAAGACGTGTTCCGAGTTCAGCAGATATTTATTGCGCAACATTACGTACTATGTAACAAAGTTCTCCAAACATTTCCTTATATGTATTCGACAATAACTTTTAAAACGAATGCCGGCCGTGTGCGTTCTAAATTACGAATTAACAACGATCACAAACACTTTACATTTGCTTTGTAGAATTTCGCAAAGAAAAGAACATTCGTTATTGTACTATTTACTTCTGCCTACGAACATCGAAATGGCAGTATTTCAATCGATAAAATGTCAACTGCTTTTATTACTCGTACATATAGAGATACATTATCTTACAAACGAAACGTATTTCATTCGCAAACGAAATATGCGTTACACGATTACGTTCCTTTGATAGCTGATATGTGCTTTGATCCCTCTGAATAACACCAAACGATTGAAAATAAGTACTAACACGCATTAAGTTTGAATACGCTATATCTTATCATACAAAACGTTGATTCTGGTACACGGATACACTTTCAAATTCTACGACAACGAACCAATTCCCGCGTTAATCTTTTTTGTACTGTTACAGATCTGGTTTCATTTTTTATACAATAATATTCATCACTTATTCGATGGAAGATTTCAACAAAGAAATTGCCTGTATCATACAGTAATTTACGTAGACGTGAAATCAAATAGAGGCATTTCTAGAGGAGTTAAAGGTGGCAGAGGTGCAAGCCTTAAGGAATGCGCATTGTCTAGCCTAGTCTCGTCGTTAAGATTAGCAGACACTGCGTGAAGTTGTTCGGTCAACTGTTTCACTTCTTCTTCTTTCGCCTCCAGTTGACTCAGCAAGCTTCCGATTAGGCAACGCAGCTGGCAGTTGACAGTCTTTAGTTCCTCGATAACCGTGACAGTGTCCTTTGGGTGCTTGAAACCTTTGTCCTCGCTGCTTGGTAATGATATCAAAGTCAAAAGACTGTCTTGTTCTTCAATTGTTCTATATATTGCTTGTCTAAGGGATCCGTCAAACTTGTCAGTCGTAAACTCTGTTGTATCCTTTTCAACTTGTTTCGGTGCCTGTTTGCTAAGAATTTCTCTCTGTTGATTTTCTAAGGTAGCTTTGTACTCTTCGTATTGCGCTTGTTTCATTCTGTAAAACAATTTTTCATAAGTACCCACTGTTTACTGCTTGTAATTGACTCAAGTTATTATCGATCACCTAACTACAGCGGCTTGTCTTTTGTGATAGTCACGTTGGAGTGCCAGAGATTCCAAGGTGATGAATGAATGAAAAGAAGAGATTATATTCGGCGGTGGATGACTAGACACATAAGAAGTCTTCATATGAACGAAACTAGATTCAAGCTGTGCGTGTGCCTCTCCTAAAAGACTGGCCACTGTCTCGTGACAATTAGCTGCCTCCTCGAAGCGTCCCTCTTGTAACAGTGCCTCCGCTCTTCTTTGCCTCTCGTGTGCCTTCGGAAGGAAAGGTATCTTATCAGTTTTGCCCATATCTAATCCGCAAATAGTCGATCCAAAGAACCAAATGCGAGTGCCAAAAATTAACATATGGCATTCGACCACTCGATATCAGTGCGTCGATAGCTTACATGGTAGCATGTTTTTTTGCAAAATCGAAACGACTAGCTTGCGCAAACGAACGCTGTAGATGGTGACGAATGCTCGGACAGTGCATAAATTAGCAGCACGCATGACGGGGGGGAAAAATGATTAGTCACGCGTTAAGATAGGATTAATGAGAAAACGCGAGGACACTTACCGCGTTCAAGATTGAAGTCTCCATGGCTGATCAGCTGATCGAATGACAGAATAAAAACAGAGAGGCAACATGTGGGTTATTTTCTGTTATGGCGCGTAACGACGCATGTACCGATCGAGCATAATATCGAATATCAAAAATGTATTTCACATCGCGATACCCCCAAATACAGCTACCCAATTTTTATTTTTTTACTACAGTCAATGTATTGCAAAGAATCGTATCGTGCAGAAGAAAAATGAAAAAGTAAGGAGATTTCATTATCGATCGATAATAACGATGACTTCTATGCGATCTTCTTTACTACCCCCAGATGTCACTTCGGTACAGTTGTTCAAACAAAATGGAACAGAATAAAAGTTTAGTCGGACCAAATTTAACACGGTTTTAATTCGTGCTAACATTTTGATTCAGATTCATAAAACCCTCTGAAAATAGTATGCAGACATGACGCAGAATTGATGAAGGTAAAAGGTAAAACAAAGATTATACGTATATTAGAACGATCTGAAGTTCGAACGCGTGCATACGCATCGGTCCATCGCAGACTGTAGTTCCGAATGCGAAAGAATGTGTCGAGTGGACACCGAGTTATTAAGAACGCGATGAATCCTAACGAGTTTTACAGTTGTATATCGAAAAGACATTCGTTGGATTCGTTAGAAACGGGTCCGCAATCACAGAGTCCTAGTCAGACAAGAGTCGAAAAGGAGTCGAGCGTAGGCGTAGACCCGATGCCTTTATAGGAAAACGAGAATCAACGTGGAAACTTAATTATTCGGACTGTATCAGCCGTGCGTGTGTGTATGGTTCCGTCGAGTGTTTCATCTATTAGAAAATAACGTTGACCTCATCTCCTACGGCGGAGCATGAAAAATACCTTGGTCCTCTTTAGGTTAAGTTGATCCCGCGATCGACTCGAGCACGATCGGCTATCATCGATCTTCTGGAAGGTGAGGTCGAGTCAATTAATACGATCGATTAATCAGCGGTTATTAGTGTATCGGAGAGAAAGGTATGGAGGGAAAACTGAATCTACAGTGAGTCATTAAAAATGAATCACGAACCCGTGGCATTAAATGGATTAGCATAAACTTTGATCGAGACCGGGAGTAAATTTGCCGTGTAAATAGACGATTGCGTTCTCTATTAAACGAGAACACCGTATACGGCGACAGAGACTCCGGTGAATTTTTATGGTTCACTGGCTCGAATTAGTAAGATCCTCCCGTCTGTTTCCTTATAGCATCAAGTGAATTAGCGCCCGATTAGTGAGCGAACCCCTATGGGACCAAGAAAAAAATTCTCACGGTCGCGGCGTACGGAAAGGAGCCGGTGAGAAAGTAAAGAAAGAAACGTGTTCAAGGTATACGACAACGTAACACCTATGCTCGTTTCAGGAAAAAAAAAAGCCGGGGAGAAGAAGAAGAGGAAGAAGAGGGACTGTTAACGAACGATTTACGAAAAATCTTCAGCTATATCGTCGTGTGCCCGCCGAATCCCCATACACGTTTTGCGCACGCGTTCCTCGGATGAGACGATGTTGCGATCAACGGCGAGTACCGTGGTTTTTCGAGCCACCCCGAGCAACGTGATCGTTTCTGTTTCATTGAAAGCCCGAATATTATGCAACGGCGCAGGGAGAACAGAGAACGTAAGTATATACACACAGAGAAGCGGGGAATATAACGTCTGGCGTCGGTGTTACGCAACCGTATAATCCTAGATTACGGCAATTACATTTTTGCCCGCAGTGCACTTCCATCCGAATCATATATGGAGGCGCTACCCTATCGGATAGCCATCGGGCGCGAATGCGATCTGGCATGCGCGGCCGTTCTCGTGAATGGGCACGGCTCGTGGACCAAGCGGGGCGGCCGTATGAATGAAATAGTAAATATAATTGACAGAAGGGCAGGCGTGGGCAGGCCAGTCAGAACAGGCAAGCAGAAACAGGCGGAACGAGGTGCAAGACGGGAACGGCGTTTTATACGCGGCAGGCGTAGGATCGAGGTCATCACCTTTCTATCATCCGAAGAGCCTAGATAGCGCCTTTTTTTCTTTTTTCTTCTTTTTCCTTCTCTTCCTCTTTTTTTTTTATACCTCGCACGAGTTTCGACGTGGTTTCATACTGCGTATCCTTGATACGATTTAGCCGGCTGTCGTTATTCGTTACTCGCCGCGGGTATCAACCCCCTCCTCGGGAGTAGCATTGTTTAACGCATAGATTTTAGTCGCGTTACATCAGTCAGCCACCGTTACGGAAATAGAACAGTCGATATAATGAGATTTCTATTTCTGTTGCAGACCTGCAGACCGATCCCCGTAAGTAGGAATCCCTGTAGGTCCTCTGGTACGTGAAAACATTACGTGACGATGAGGACAGATCCGCCCTCAGTCGCAGGTACTGGCTGTTGTGGAGAACGTTGAAGGAGAGCTGCGCCAGTTCTTGGCCGGTCGGTCTGCCTTTTCTTTCTCCTTCTCTCTCCCCCTCCGTCTTCTCCCTCTCTCTCTCTCTTTCTCTATCTTTCTCTTTCTCTCCCCTCCCCCTCCTTACATCGCGGAGTCGTCGAGTGACGACCAAAGACGGTAGGAAGGTACGGTTTCCGGTCGCCCACGCGACAACCTAGCCGGAGCTCTCTCGCGTCAGGCAGCGCCGTTGTGAAAATCCTCTCGATTCAGGTGTTCGGATAGCGCTCACGGAGTGGTAAACCTGGCGCAACACCCTGCTGCATGGTGGGGGGACAATCTGGGCAAAATGGAGACTACTTTGTACATTTCTATTCCATGGTCGAGTGTTGCTCTCTTAACCCCTTTCGTGGCTTCCTCTCCTCCGTCTACCTTACGTTCAAGTATCGCTCGGTGAGATTGCGTTATTAAGAATCGGATCCTCCAATTGCTCTGAAAGATCGTAAAGATCGGAATAGCTCTTGAAGTGAGTAATGTATAGGACTGTTTCCTTTTATTTTTAGATTCGTTTGTCTTTCGATGTTATTTCCGTAGAGAGAAGATCGCTCGCAACGAATAGTAATTATTGGGTTTTCTGTTGTCCACAGAGGTTTTAATCAAGTGGCGGACGGTGGAAAAAGGAAGAGGAAGAGGGCGGCGAGCTAAGGGTTGATCCCAATCATCGCGATCGAACGCGCGGCCAATGTTGCGCGGCTGGACGCAGGATTAATGATACGTTTCATACTCATTTTCGTTCATTGTCGATACTAATCGATTATGGGCCACATACGAGTATCAACGCCATTAGTTAAGATCGGAATAAATTTCGGGTGAAAGTGGTCTAGGGCTCGGAGGGTCGATCGATCCTTCTGGTTGATAAATTTACCTGTCAATTAAGCTTCGTTTCAGCTTTCGACCGGACCGAGAGAACAGCTCGACAACCGGCTGTCGTCCAATGGTTGTAATTAAAACCGTGCACGCTCTGGTTCATTTACACAACAAATCAATTGCCGCAACTCTTGGTTCGTCTATGCCGCGGGACCTGACCATTACAATTTCCAACGAAATTCATCATTTACGTAATTCATCGCTCGTGAGGAGAGATCGTCGCCGATGAAGCGCGGAACGAGTTAAATGGGACAATTAAGGTAAAGGAAATCATGAGTTGAAGATATCCTCCGACAAAGTCGTCGTCGCCGATCGTCGAGATAATTAGCGGAAGGGAAGACGGGTAGCGCGTGGAGATAAAAATATTTCCGTGGATCCAGCACGGTTTTGAGGATTTCTACTCTTCTTGTTGGACTGGCGTGACGCCGCAACACACGCCGTCCCTCCTCTTCCCTCTCCTCGTCGTTTTCTATTTTCTTCTCTTTCTCTCGGTACCGTGTACCCCTCCTCCTCCCTCTGTGCGATGCTGTGTTCCTCCTCTGAAAGTCCCTTCGGAGAGGTAGGGCACGCGAATGTGGGAGGGAGTGTTTCCGGTCGCCCACGCGCCTCCGCAACAACCACTTCGCCGAGGTATCAGGGACAAAACACGGGCCGGCGGATGTCTTTTCTCTTCTGCGCAAATGAAGAAGTCGCCTCGCATTCGGCAAATATAATGAAAGGGCCCCCCACCCTCCCTTTCCTTTAGCATGCATCGCGGAAGCGATCCTCTGTTAGCGTTTCGCTTTTACCGCTCCCTGTTCCTGCCTTCCGCGCCTACCAATTGGTGACTCTCCGTGATACCATGTCTTTCGAATAACTCTATCTTTTAGTGAAAACTCAACAGTCACGGATTTGAAGTGTTCGCAGTCTCGATAGCGATAATTGAATTTTGTTAAAAAAAAAAAAATATATATATAGAACGATTATAAAACGCTCGTAAATTAATTTGCAGAGATCCAGAAGTTAAGAGCGAAGATGGAAAGAGAAAATGTCCTACGAGGGGTACCGCTCGCGTTGGCAGTATGAAGCAATAGAAAGGTAGCGCCGATCGCGGTGCTTAAAAATAGCAATGACGACCGATCCGTCCACGCGTGCACGCCGATCGGTGGGTATCGGTTTGGACTCGGCTTGTCGTAGGCTTCGGCTAGAGGCAGGTCAAGGCGCCCCGCGGGAACACGCTCGTAAACCACCCCTCGCAAATCGCCGTCGCGCAACCCATTCGAGTGTGTTACCACGGCGAGTATTCACCGGCGGTTGTTGCTCGTATCCGTGGCGTGCAGTCCGATTGAGCGATCACGCTCGATGCTCGACCGTCGCTCCTTCTTTTTCGAGCACGTCGCGCGACGATTCCACCGGAGATAAGGTATAATTAACATGGAAATTAAATCGAGTCCACCACGATGAAATTGTCAGGGACGCATGTAAGCGGAATCCGCGGACATTATTCTAAGCCGTTTGTCCCATTTTACAGGTAAAACGGCGTCGGTTGAGCGTTCCACGGTAGTTCGATTGGAAGCAACAGGCTGCCGCGTATTTTTCACCGCGTGACCGCGGAGCGGGAAATTCTTTGGGCTCGCGGTGGCGACTGATTCCAACGGTACATCGGAACCACTCGAGAGAACGACTTCTCCGGCCTGTGTATACGCACCACCCACCGCGAAGTACTCGAGGAACGAGGATTTGTTCGTCCTTCGAGTGGAGAGAATTCGGCGCTAAAGCCACCTCGTGGCCCCTCTCCTGTTTTCGTTCCTTTTTCTCTTCTTTTCACGGCCGACTCGGTCCGGGACCATCTAGCGAGGGAAAAAAGAGTACGAGAAAAGGGGATTTTTAGGGGCGTACGGGCTAGCGTGCGAAATCGGCTACACCGAGAAGATCACGGTAATATTGAATAATGATATGATATAATTTAATAACCGCGCCGCTGGATGATGGTTAATGACGATAATGCCGGAGTACCGCGCGGCCACCTAGGATCAGCAGGGAAGCAGAAATTTACAGGTTGTTCCGTTTAATCGATGCTCGAGCGTTTACGCGCGCTTCGCATTCCGCTCGGTTCCATACCATCGTTCCATAAAACTTGGAATCGTTCGTCCGATACATCTGACTGGTATCGATTCGAACGATTCCGATGGCGAACAGGTCAAAGACACCCGATTGGCGACTTCGCGGATATAATCCAGGGATTAATCATGGCCTTGGCGGGACATAAAGTTTAACTTGATATCGAAACTCCCGCGAGGATACGCGCGTGCTGTTCCACGATTGTGAAGATAAACAATAGATCAGAGATTGGCTTACGGGCATCCAATGCGGTTATATTAAGTAACCGCAAGACCGGCTCGTAATCGCGATCGTATCTGGTCATAGGATGTCCTAACTTATAGGCGGGATACCCGAGGAATTTATGTCACGCGTTAATCCAACGAGATGACCAAATTAACGGGGTGTGCATAATACGAAGTTTGCAAATCTTGGGGATCTTCTGTGTAAATAATGGGTAATTGGAAAAATTGCGGATAAGTAGAGGTATGTAGGACGCGAATGGCGAATGAAGTTCTAAGAAGAAAGGATTTATGCGAAATGGTACGTTTAATTGCCTTTAAACGATACTTATCTCGAGCACCGTAATCAGTGTATTCCGTCACGGTTGCGCGTGTACAATTGACGCAGCGTTTTACAATTGCAGAGGGCCAAATCGAGCGGCGCGAGGATAAATCAGCCGAGAGGAATCGCGGAGGTTTTGGATAAAAGCGCAAACAGGCAGGGGCCACAGAGCCAGCCGTTCCACGGGAGATCGTCCCGCGATGGATTTATATTGGCAGTCGATTAAATTTCTTTGGCCAATTTACATCGACTGGTTTATCCATCGAATCGAGGCGGTCGTAAATAAGTGTACCGTGGGTCCGTGCTGCGCCTCGAATATCACCGTTTACGACTGAATCGGCAGATAAAAAACAAGTAGAAGAAGAGGAGGAGGAGGAGAAGGAGGCGGTGGCGGAGGAGGGTGGAGGAGCGATCAGGCGAGAAAGAAAGGAGAGGAAACGAGAAGGAATCTGGAAACCGACGGGGCTCGAAGAGTCGTAATTTCGGCGCGAATCGCGAGGGTGAGGATCCGCCGTGAAAACGGAGAGGACGAACCGTCGCGCTCTCGGACTTTGGAGCGGCCGCGCGCTGCGCTCGCGCGCGAACCCGCGACGATACCGCGAGCGCGAGAAGGAGAGAGCGAGATGGGTGGTGGGTACGGGGGGCTGTGTTGCGAAGGAAAAGATATGAAAAAGAAAAAAAAAAAAAAGAAAAACGACCGGGTAAATAAAGATCGACCCGTCTCCCACGCCCGTGACCATTGTTATTATATATCCCATGGGGTATTGTTCCCATGGGAAAACTGGACAGGCCCGTTCTACCACCTATATAAGAAGACACGCCAGCGAGAGTGAGAGAATTGCACGCACACGCGCGTATTTACCCGAGGCCTCGCCAGACTTCAGGTAACACACACTTCCTCTCTCGCTCTCTCCCTCGTCTTGTTCCTGACGACGTGTGCGCTCCGCTCGCCTAATACATACGTACACACGCAGGACGGTTAGGTGGCGCGGCCGCGCGCGCGCGCGCGCGCACGCCTGTAGCCGTACGCACGAGACACGCCGCACACTTGAGCGCAGATTTGAGATATTGTGGGGGGCGTTCACCTCGCATCTCGGTCCTCGTGTGGTCCGTTCGTGTTAGTAGGCACACAACGAACACCAGGTATTCCGTCTCCTCTCCACGGTTTCCGTGCAAGGCGTTGCAGGCGAGTATCCTCGTGCGCTCGACACGGTCGCGCCGCCGGTGACCGTACCTGTATACGTATACGATCGTCTTGTTCCGTTGAGAACGCACACAGGCCGGATGAGACTAGCCGCTCGTATTATGTATACGTACACGTACCCGTGGTGGTGCCTCGTGGTGGATGCTTGAGGAACAGGGTGCGGCTCAACCCACCTCGCTTGACTTACCTACCCGTATTACTGTCTAGGTAGGTATATCCAGGCGCGAGCCACGCACAGCCCAGGATACTATGCCATATTTGCATCCATGATCCAGGACACGTGTGTATCCGCGGGAGCGCGTGTGCGTCCTTTTTTTCCTTTCTCCTTCTCCTCTTCTTCTTCTTCTTCTTCAACTTCTTCTTCTTCTTCTTCTTCTCCTCCTCCTCCTTCGTCCTCGTCTTCTTACTTCTCTCGCGTCCGTTTCCTCTTCGTTTATCTACCTGGACCATTGCCTTCACCGATGCACCACCGCGTGTCGTGATTCTCTCCGTCCTCCCCCTTCTTTCTCTTTCTCTCCATCTTCAGCCCCCTCCCCTCACCCTTTCCTCTTTTTTCCGTTTATTTTTTTATCTGCTCGTTTTTACCTCTCTCACACACTCTCTCTATCCATCTCCCTTTCTCCCTCTGTTCTCCACGGTCTCTTTCTCCAGCATCTTCTATCTTCCATGCCGTATCTCTTACGAGTATGCGTGTCTCTCGCTCGAAGGGATGCGTACGTACGCGAGAGTACTACTCCTCTCGGGACGCGCCGTCGCGTCGGTTCCGCAGGACGGCGGAGGATTATAAATCCCGGAGGAAGAACACAGGGATATCGATACCGCGTCGTATGATCGTGGACGGACCGGATGGACACCTTTTTTGCGGGCCTATTTTTCGCGCGTTAGTTATGGTCAACCAGGGCTCGTCCTCTCGATATCTTCGCACGAAATACAAAGAATTCGAGAGGCACGAAAAACAAGTTCTCCGCTCACCCCGTAACAGGAAACAACATTCTAACAAATTCCATCGTTCTGTTGCAGAAAATCGCGCTCGACTCGGATCACGAGAATCTCGTCGTTCCAAGGAAAATTTGAAACATTGTGGACGGGTCGCTAATCGATGATAGCCGAAGCAGTGAACGAGCCTGTGGACGTCCCGAAAGAAAAAAGGAGAAGACCGTCGAGAACGAGGCCAAGAATGGTACGGGGAGGGACGAGGAGCAGTGATTAACACCGTGGCCGATCCTGGTACGGCCCGACGAAGATCGATGAGGATCGGAAAGGTGGCCGTAGCAGTGTATCACGGTAGCCGGCTCGTTATTCGAATTCCTGGGATTCTCGACGCGTCGTCTGGAGCGGGCCGGCACGCAAAGTCTCTCGCGGATCGGCCGCGACCGTCCGCTCTTCTCTCTAGGCGGACTTACCGAACCGGATGGCACGACCATGGGGTCCAAGACCGCGTAATTAATTGATATAATAATCGTGACGGCCAGTCTTAATTTCATCGAGACGCACACGTCTGTGCTTGCTTGCTTGCTCGTTTGCTGGGGCTACCACGTCATCGTCGTCCTCCTCTTTCGTTTGTCCGCCTTCCTCCCTTTCGCGTCATCGACTCGACGCGAAGACGGCGACGATGAAGGAGGACGACGATAAGGACGACGACGACGACGACGACGACGGCAACGGAGGCGAATCATCGACGTCCACCGGCACAGTCTCACCAATAAGTCTCCTCAAGGTTGCCATCGTTGGACTACCATAATCCGCCTCGTAGATTATTATCGACGAGAGAAGAAACTTGCGACATACACCGGTCGCAATCATTCTTCTCTCTTTCGTCCGACGTCGCCTCTCTCTGTCACGCTCGCGCTGTTCTCTCTGCTCCTTCCTTTTTTTTCTTTTTCCTTCCCGTTCGAAGAAGATACTACTAGCTTACAGCGACCGTCGCATATCTATGTTTGATTTGCGTTTGGCAGGAGGACGTATAATTCCTTATCTTAATTGACCCGATTAGCATATTGTTAGGTCCGCAGGAGGAACGCTTTAGACGCGCGTTGCACGCAATTCCGCGCGCCTGTGTACGTACGGTTTACGTTATACGAAAGTGGTATCTCGCGTGCGTGTACCAGCCGAAACACGCAGCTTCCACGGCTACTGGAATTTCGTTTCACCGTCGCTTCCCCGTCCGATCGATTAATCAAACGGCGACGTACACGATCGATGAATATCCATTTGGAAATTAATTTCGTTGCCGCGACGCCGATCGATTATACACCGTCGATCTTGTCCGGCTCAGTTCTCGCGCGATCTCCTCGATTTCAAAATGTTTAATAGATCGCCTCTATTCGTTTTAATTCGTCTCGTTCGCCCCTCTCCCTCGCGTTATCTCTGTCGCACTTCCGCCGAACAGCTCCTGATTCTCTCTTTCTCTTTCTCTCTCTCTCTTTCTCTGTCCGGCCACAGAAGAGAGGCCAAGAAGACTTTCACCGCGGCGCTCGGTTGTTCATTCATAAATTGATTATTAAAGGCTCGCCGTTCCAGCGCGAAAGATACGCGCGTGTTATGTACACGGTGGCACGAGCTATACGCGATCCCTGTCCGCTTTTTCATCCGCGCGACCGTCCCCTCTCGACCGCCTGGTTCCGGGGATAAAATAATCAAACCCACCCGTCGGAGGAATCGCGAGCTGATAGAGGAACGGGACTGAAAAGAAAAATAAAAGGGGCTTCCGTGGCGCTGCGCAGCCGGCTATTAATTTGTTCGCCGTAAGAGGTACTTAACCGCGCGAACAAGAAGCTTTCGTCCATTGGTTTTTCATCGCGCTCGTTCCGCCGGCATGTTTTCAGGTTCTTTCGAACGGAGCCGGTGGCGGCGGCGCGATCCTGTTATTAATATTAGTATCATACCCGTCGTGGAACCGTACTTTGTTCGGAGCGCGAAACTTGCCGTTCCAGTGTACGGCGGGGGGAACGAAGCGATATTTATTAACTAATATTTGAATTTTATTTCCAGATGCCGAGGGGAAGCAGCAGCACACCGGTCTCCGGTGCGACAATTCGTACGGGGTAAAGCCGAAGACAACGGTGCCGAAGGCACGACGCGTGCAAACGCGACGATCATTTCTCGGCTCGCCGGCTTGACCCGCGTCTAACGAGTTTGGCCGCGTGTGCACGCGCGGCGTCGTGCCAGTTTCCAGTGGCCGGAGGTAATTTGAGCGCGTTTCGGTGCATTTCTGCCGGAAACTCGAGCGTTCCTTTCTAAAGACTCTACCACATCGACGCGCGTTCACACTTTAGCCCTACCGGTTAACCCTTTAAAGAATAGTATCGAGAGGAATTACACCGTACTCCGTTTGACGTTGTTCGACGGGGCGATAAATATAGATTGATCTAAACGTTGCAGATTTTCGGGGACATTCATTCATCGTGGGACGATGCGAAGGAAGGTGCGAACGCATGTTCTCCCGGCAATTATTAGCATTTTCTCGTTACTTATCGATAACAAGGTGTCGTTGGACGTTGGAGGCATCGCCTCGCGTTATCGTAGCCGGGAGAAGGTATCCCGGGCCGGTCTCCAATTTCGATCGACTTATCCACGGCCGTCGATCTTCCATATTTACGCACGGCGATCTGTCCAAGATTCAGGATCCCCGGGACGGGGCTTATCACACGAGCCAAACGAAACCTCGACGAGTCCCTGCGAGCGAGGACGCGAGGGGAATACACGAGTAAATCCAACGGAGGCGCATAAAGACGCGACGAAATACGAGCGAGAAGGCTTGGTGCCGATACCTCGTCGAAGCAGAAGAAGGGACGTGGAAGGAAAAGAAGAGGAAGAGGAAGAAGGTGGAGAGGGAGAAGAAGGATGAAAAGGAAGACGAAGAAGCGAGGGAGAGATCTACTGCAAGGGCGCGGCGAGGGTCCGAGATGGAAAAGAAGGAAGAAAAGAGGTGTGGCACGAACCTCTCTCCAGCATTGTCCGCCCGTACAGCTCGCGCACGCCGGGACTGGTCCACGCACCATCCGAATCTATCTACATACGGCATACCATACGGAGCTCACGCATAGGAGAAAAGAAGTCTCTCCTCGTAGGGCTCTCTCCTGGTGTTGGTAACGCGCGTGCTCCCTTCCTATGTATGCGCCCCGTTAACCGTACAGGAACGTTTCTTCTCTCTATGCCCGTGTGGAACGTTTCCCGTATACGTGCGTGTAAAAGGGAGGGACGCGTGTGAGAGTACCGCGGTTAACTCGACGACCGCAACACAGCCGCACGACAGACCCGACCGGTATTCAAAGTCAGAAACTCGCGCGGGAAGGGAAAGGGGTAAGAGAAACGGGAGGAAGAAGGAGGAAAGAGGACCGGTAGAGAGGGAGTAGGCACGAGCCTAACTGCAACCAGCATCCCACGCGCTTGGACCAACATTTAGTAGCCTCTCTCTCTATCTGTCTCTCTCTCCCTCCCTCTCTCTCTCTCTCTCGCTCGCTCGCTCTTCCGTTCGTCTCTTACACTCTTCTTCCTTTTAGGACTCTTTGCTTCGCTCGACTCGCGTCGCCTTTCTTTCTTCATCACGCTCGATCCGTCTCCCTTGGACGCGCGTACATGACGAGACATACGTACACGGTCGACCATTAGACGCGAGTGCGCTGCTTAAGATCGTCTCTGCTCTCCTCTCCGTTGGACGTGTCTCTAACCTTCTTCGTCGCTCCCTCCGCGTCTTCGCCACGTTTCTCCCTCTGTCCGGTGTGGCGCGGAGCGCGCGCGCCACGAGAGAATGATTCCCTTCTGCTCGTAAAGAGAGGCAGCGTTTCCTTACGGGACGCGCGCGGCCGAAGAAAGTCGAAAATTCGTGTTCAGATTTTACATACGTACGTACGTGTCTCTAGGACCGTTAAGCGACCCCATGCACGTGGACACTTTTCCCAGCTGGCGCCCCGTGTACGAGCGGTCCGTATCGAATTAGATGCTCGCCGGCTATTAACTAACATAAGTCGCGTCGATGCGCCTTCAGATTGAATCGCTTCATCGACGATTCCCCCTTTTCCGTATCGTAATTACGCCTCGCCGCGGCGACGCCTCGCATCGCGACTGTTTCCTCCTCGCTAGCGGCGATTTTATAATTCGAGGTAGCTCTCGCGAACGTGTTCGCTTTTTCCACGGAGTTAATCACCGCGTTTAACAGCGATCCACTTCTACCCTGCGTTAAAATCGTTTCCTCTCCAACACAGTTTCAACCGCGATCCCGACGCGATTGTTCGTACTCGACGCGTAAAGCGACGCGAATGGAATTTTAGGTAACGCGCGGACCATCGACGCGCGCGGTCATCCGGATGATCGTCGGGCGGATTTAAAAATCGCTCGATCATCGTCGCGGCTGCGCGCGCCACCCGACGTTCGACGGAAACCAGCTTGTCACGGACCGCTCCGTTGACCCCGCTAATTGTTCGAGGGGTCGAACGAGCCAAGAAAGTCGAAAATTTCGAGGCAGCGTCCGCGCATACCGTAGCACTCGCCATTTGTAAAGCTAGCCGGTCGTACGAGGATGTCCGCTATATAACGTCGAGAAAATTAATGGTCGTCGTTATTCGACTCGTTCTCCGGGCCCCGGCAAGGATACGGGGATCAATGGCGGAACAACGAAGCTGTAACGTATAGGCCTAGAGAGAAAGAGAGAGGTAGAGAGAGGGGGGAGAGAGAGAGGCGGCCGCGTCGAATTTTATTTTTCCGGAATGATGTATTACGCGTGACGCAAGTCCGGCCAGCGTTGACGTATCGGTGACAAGATGTTGGAAGAGCCACGGTTACGACTACGTCTCGTTCGCCGATGGATGTACGCTTCAGAGAGCGTACAGAGGAAAAGGGGCTTCTTGTTTGTAAGGACATAGTTGTACCAGCCATTCATCTGGCGAGGATTCATGCGTCGTGTCCGCTTCGACCAATTGATACTAATGAAACGGGTTTCTAGCGGAGAACCGTTCTCTCGAAAATTAATTCTTTTAAATGACCGCCGGCGAGTTCGGATCGTGAGAGCCCTGACCGCCATCTCCGCGATGCCTCCCATACTTCGACGTGAAAATCTTGATCGGAAACGTAATTGTCCGACCGGCGTCGAAACGTACGTATCACTTTCCCACACGATCACCGGTAGAAGCGCGGTTTCGTGAAACAAGATCCAGAGTGTAAATCACGCTCGATCGTCTCCCTCTTATACGAGATCGTTTTCCCGTATGCTCGAAACTCGAGGAGGATTACGATTTCGATCGGTACGACGGAGACGGAGAACCGGAGGGTTACGATCGACGAACGTCGTCGACGACGAGGACACGACCGCAGGAACGACCCCGTTCGTATGTTGTTCCCGAAAAAAAAAGAAAAAGGGAAGAAAAGAAAAAAAGAGGAAGAGGAGAAAAGAGAAGAAAAAAGAAGTGCTTGTCGCGGCCTGACGCGATAAGGAACCCAGGAGAACGGAGAGGGTCGAGATGGAGGAGGACATAATGGCCAGAACGAAATCGTATTAGGCCACGAGGGAACGTTCACTCGGGTTTTTATCGAGCCGGATACACCTCGTTTCTGTCTGTTCGTTGCACCACTACACGGTTACAACGTATACGTGTGATTCCCGGCCGGAAAATTAGGTAGGCTCGATTTTTGGTGCGGCCACCCTGCACGCCGGAGAGCTGATTTACAGCCGGCCGGTTAAACTTATTGTTCGAGGACCGTCCAGCAGGTTGTTCTAGGGGGGAGAAAAAGCCCTCCCGAATGAACGCTTATGAAGTGCTTGACTCCTTCTCAAACTACCATTCCGGTATTTTCAAGATTTATGGAAAACGCAGAGGGTCCTGCTGCCGTAACGCCTCGGAGTTATGTCTAAAGGGACGTAAAGCGTCTGTCCATTCGTTAAACCAGCTATGAACGGCCGTTTTTATCGTGGTATTTATACCGTTTACTACTAGACTTATAAATCAAATTTTTCATAAGTTCCTGTACCGTATACTGAATGCAAAAATTATTCGAAAATTCCAGGAGACGAATCGCATTGCTGGCCGTCGCGCTGTCGCAACCGTCCGAGAGGGATCTCTGCTGCGATCGTTACGTTTTTCTTTCGAGAGCGTCGGCTGGAATATCGTTTGAAATCGCGAGAAGCGTTCCCAGAAGACGCCAAGAGTGGAAGTCAATTATCGCACCGCAAGGTCGATGCGATCACTGCGCGACTAGATCGTAGATACGCGTAGAGTTGAGTAACGAACCAGATGTTTGGTGTTTATCGTAGACGTTATCCGGCATCGATTCGTTGTTAAGTGGAACGCACATAATTTTCACGAGGAGCGGCGCGTATAGTCGAGGAAGTAGGAGAAGAAGCGGACGTAATGAAAACGCGCGACGAGAGAGTAGGCAGGAAAACGTACCGGTGCGAAAAATTGACGGGTTTGCACTTGCCATTCCAGACGGGGAGACGACGTTCGCCGATAAAGGAAGCCCGAGGACCATTAGCGGGGCATGATTAAACGGAACATGTAATGGTGTAATACGCACTACATTAACTCGTGACGGTATCCCGCAAGAGGTGGTTCAGCTGGATTCCACTGCGGTCGGTCAACGTAGTTTGAAGCGCCTCAATGAACCGGCAGTGAATTAAAACGTTGATTCGCCCGTATGTACGATTGGCCATGGAATTCGTCACCTCGCGGACGATCGTTCTCTGGATGACGGCCATTCACGGACGACTCGGTTCAACCGTACCCGGGACCGATCATCAACTGCGAGCAAGTTACGTCGATCCGTTTGTATATCGTTCTCGTCCATCGTTTTATCGTTATCTAATCAGCTGTCTCGTTTCAGAATTCGAAGATGTTTCCCCGTGTACGAGAAGACTACAGAGAGAAATAGCGGAATAACGTCGCCGCACTGCGCGACATAGAGAATGTACGACTCTGCGGGAAGAGAAGACGCGAAATCGGGGCTCGCTTGGAAACGAGCCGCACCGATGCGTAAGCTGGAACGAATTGGAAAGGATCGAAGGACCGACAAGAGCAAGAAGGCACGCGTCTGGGCGTTCCCGGCGGTAGCTACATCACTGGGTGATCCAGCGTGCACGGGAGCAAAGGAACATCGCGCCTGTAGTAGCCGCGCCGCTCTGAATTGAGCAATTTTCTCCAGGCGATATCCGTCACAATATGCTTGATACGTGAATAGGATCCCGGTCCCGCGGCGCTCACAAATCAATCTTAACGCCGTGTACGTTGCACCGCTTTGTTGTCAATCGCGGAACGCTCTCAGAATGTGTCGCGTTCATTGCGGCCAGACAGGCGGTTTAGCCGCGCGCGCCGGCTAGCCTCTCTCGGCTAGTTCATTTCGCCTGGTCGCCCGCGTTGTTGTGGCCTCTCTACCGCGCACGTGCGCGCCGCGCGAACAATAAACGGTCGCCTTTCTAAGGTCGCACGGTGCACTGTTAACTGTTGGCCACTTTTATGCTCGCGCCACGGATCTACATAAAACATAATAGGGGTGTAACGCTCGCGTTAGAGATCGAGTTATTATTGGACGCGCGGTTCGGTCCCGCCGCTGCGTTCACGGACAGATCGCGAACACGGGAATGACATTTGAAAGCTCGCCTATGGGCGATCATTAGGGTGGACGGCCTCTGATAACCGGACACCTACCGAACCACGCGTTCTAATCCCAAGCGTTTTTCCACCCGGGGTAACACACGTCCTCTTACTCTTCGACGCGTACCGATATCACATCCTGTACCTGTTTCGTTAGCTAGAGACGAAAGCCCAACGTTCATTCGTCCATTCATTCGTTCGATACTGTTTCTGGAACCCGCCAGGAGACATCGAATGGAGAAAGCATCGGAGGGGACGTTAGACCAAAGAGTTTAAGTGACGCGAGCGAGGAATTCGCGCGAAGGAAATACCTTGTAATAAAACGCGACGTCACGTGACGCGGTATAAGTCTCGACGAGTGCTCCAGGAAATTCGCGCTGCTCGGCATACCGGGAGAAGAATAGAGTGAATGACTGACGAAGGAGCAGGCCGAGATACAATGCGAGACGTGTTTTATAGCAACCGTAAAGTCTCTGTTCAGATTTCATCGGCGATCCGTGATGAACGGTGCGAACGGTGAGTATCGACTGTTAACGAACGAGGGGAAAAAATGCTTGGAAACTCTAGAGGAATGTTTATGGGACAATGATGCGTGGAATTATCCAGTTCTAAGGTTACCCCTGAGGAAGAGACAGAGGGAGTGCCGGTGGAGCGCGAGTAATTGAGAAAACAGACGGTTCCCATGGAGAGAGAGAGAAGAGGCCACGGCGGAACGAACAGCGAAGCCGATTAGAATTACAGGCTTAATCCTGAACGATCTGCAAGCCTGTCGCCGAATACGGTAGGAGGTGAATAAGACGGGTATACACATTCGTCACTCAGCAAGCGTCCCGTGTGTATAACTCGTAGGCCCGACCCTCTCGGTCCCTCCCAAGTCACCGGTCTCCCTTCCCGGCTGCGGATCGAGCACGGAAGTCCAAATAAGGGGAAATGTACGGCGAATTAAGGTTCCCCTCCTCGCCGTTTTCGCCACGCTAGAGGCGCCGGCTTCGGCCTCGGTCACCAAGCGCCCCCCCAGGAACCTGCAGAAATTGATCTTCTCGGATGGGCGATAATTAAGGACAACAATTGCTCGTTCCAGACTTATTACAATGGATATCATGTTGAGTAACAAGCGCGACTACACTCGTATACTTCTACTCTCGGTTGAAATGAAACGCGCAAAGGTATATATATATATTGACTCCTCTAAATATGATGAGAGTATTAATAAATGAGCGCATGCACGTCGAATGATTCAGATTGAAATTGGCCGGTGAATCGTCTTCTGAAACGAGCGGCGGATTGGCTGGACGATCGATGAAAAATCGATGGCGCGAGATCGAGGGGAAAAAAAAAAAAAAAAAATAGTGGCGCCCACGCGGAGAGCGATCGGTCGAAGATCTCTCGGCGATCTCTCGAAACAGCCACGTCTCGGAGTTGCTCTTCGATGGGAGGAGCTCGGGGTCGGTCGCGGATTTTAATGGCGGATTTTTGCGACTCGCCAATCGCACACGACACACCGAGACACCGTCCTCCTGTTTCCCGCTCCGTGATTCAACGGCTCGACGATTTCGCCGCGAAGAGAGGAGAGATATACATCGTGGCGAGTTACGTGATTTGATTTGAGGAGAGCTCTCCTCGAAGCGAGCGCGCGTGGGACACGCGCTCTGCCTTGTCGCGTGCCTCGCCACGCTCGCGGTGGTTCTCAACTCGCCTCACAGAGAGATATATGCTCGAATCCACCGTTCGATTGAAATCGCGGTCGTCACGCGGGAAAGCATTGGGCCCGTTGTCGTGCCATTGTCACAGATTCTCGCCGTTTGTTCCTTTATCCGTTCATCGAATTTGGAACGGTCGAAAGTCGAACGCAGAGGTAATAGAACGAAATCTCAACGACGCTACGTTGACGAAAATCGAGGATGCGCTCGAACGGGTGCAAAGAATCGACGAACGGCAAGGAATGCCTCGATGATCGACACGGCTTCGTTTTCTAGGTAAGCGTCCGGAGCGTGGACGGTGTCTAATAGAACGGAAAGCCGCGGGAGATTTTCTACGGAGTTTGGCACGTAATACGAGAGTGCTCTTACCGTTTCGACACTCGAATGATATCATCGCTAGCAAGAAGCGGATCCAGTCATTCGTGGCAACACTCTCGTTCGTCTCCGCCGCGACGCGGTAAGTGTTTTCACGGTACAACTTGCAAATCATCTAACGTTATGACATTTGAAAATAATCGAGGAACATTACCACCGCGCGATGTAACGCGGCGTTTCTCCGCGCCTGGCGACGAATACAGAGAGTTAAGGTTAAAAGAATGATTTCATTATGATACAATCGCAACGTTTCTCATTGAAACTGAAAATTGCACGTAACGCCGGGACGTAATAAGTGTACCGTTCGCGTACCAGATTTACCATTGCAACATCGACGCAACCACTTAGCGCTAACACTTCACCGCGGACGTGTAATTTCTCAGGCTACCAGGTAATTTTATTTCCCGAACGCTGTGATAAAGAAATAAATCTAGGATAATCATTTTATTCGATCATAACGTAATCGTGTTAAAGCTTCCGAGGTTCTCCGCAGGTTCTGATAGCGAAACGATTACTACGACTGCTCTCCTGGGACATCGACCGGGCTGCGATTAAGGATTAACCATTGACGGATCGAAATTGATGAGAAACGTATACCTCTCCCCCTCCTCCATCCCCAAAGTGCCGTCAAACAAATTGCTACAGAAGAAACGGATTGTTTATCGGTATCCAGATTATAAAGTAGCTACTTGGAGCGTGTAGAAACTAATAGCGTAGGAATCGAGATAGCGTAGGTATACTCGGATGCCTACCGTCGGAGAACAAGGAGAAAGGTACGCGGATAAATTGCCCGTGCCGTTTACAGCCGAGCCGGGCTTGAGAACAGCCTAATTACCGCGTTTACGCACTACGTAACGTGCGCGAAGTATCGCTCGATCGCCTCGGACAAATTGGACACGCGTGATGTTTTCATTTTCGTGGAACGATGCAGGAGCCCGTCGTCGAGCAGGGGAAAAGGGGGAGACGAGCGCGTCCGACTGTTCGGGACGAGTCGATAAATTGAATCGAATCGAAGGTTCAACGATTACAATTTCATCCGGGGACGCGCTCCCGCCGTGAACGGATCGACGCGGTTTTCTAACGAACGGGAGGAGAGACGAGAGAAAAAAGAATAACGTCCTCGCGAAACTACGCCACCATTCCGAGTATACTGAGAATGTAAATGCAACAATTGAGACACGGGCTAACAATTGAGTCCAATTTGCACGAGCCGTTCTTGCTGACGATCTTGACCACGTATAGACCGGCTGTGGACGCGCGCGGAATTTTGCAAGATCTTGAATTAAATATAGGTTAGCGATGCGTAGGTAATTACGGGCGAGCGATCCGTAAGCGCGATACCCGCGCCGGTGTAACGCCGTAAATTATACTCGGTGCCCTAACTGGTACGTTTAAGCGGCCGCGCAACTCTTTCGGTTTTACTTATCAGGAAGCGATTAACGACAGCCGTGTATTCGGGTTATAAATATTCACGGTTACGAAAGCGCGCGTGTAAAACACATCGAGAGGAAAATCCGCGGTCGCGCTCGCTTTCGTTCGTTTCCTACGAATTCGATTCCGACTCGAATCGTAAACAGTTTTTATCTTTACCGGCATACCGATGGAAATGACGTTTTACGTTGGAAAACTAACGAATAAATGGAAATTTTCCGCTGCCCCGTGTTACGGACTCGACTGAGATATTTTACAAACCGATACTTTTAGCGTCGCTGGAGAACGCGGAGGAAAAACTTGGGGGACGTCAGGAATCCAGGAAACGAAAATATTCGACGACGTATCTCATTCGATGGATTCTTTCCGGTCTGTACGGCCGCGTAAATGTCAACTATCAAACGCCGCTCGGAATCCGGACGACGGGAGGAGGACTTGGAACGCTCCGGCGCCGGATAGAACGAATTCGAAGCCGATGTCGAAACGGCTTCGTCGTAAACGTCGCCTCGTCCACGGTACTACCGTTCGACACTCCCAGTTTCTAATCTCGTCTAATCTTCGGGGACCTTACCTGCATGCGCGCGTGTTCAATCGATCCAGGCGAAACGAATCGATTCGCCGCGTGTACCATTAGCTGTTCTTAAACGCGACAGGGGAACGTGGCGAGGATGGGTTACGGCGTTACACATAACTTTCTGTGTCAATTAAGCGTTTTGTGTGCGCGTAACCAAGTCGATTTACCCCTTTGTCGTCCACTCCTCGGGCGGAATTAACGTCTTCTTAAAAAGTCGAGCGGAAAGGTGACCCCGAACCGTGGACCACCGAAATAGCTGAAACTGGCGACGCTCGAGCCGCGGAAAGAAAGATCGCTCGAGAAATCGAAACGAACGAACGAACGAATAGAACGGGCGCGTTCAAGCCCGGTAGCCTATCGACACTGTCGCGGTGTTCCCCCACGTTTCCGGGGAAAGTAGCCCCCAGACTGGGCCCGTGTTCTTTTGTTTCTACAGGTACACCGATTACAGTCGGATATTTTAATAAGAAATTTGCGCAAACCACGCGGCCGTAGGTGGTGTCGGGTGCGATCGAGATAGCGGGCCGCGTTTGAAACACCGGTCTACCCTTATTGTCATCCCACCGTGGAGTTGTACCCCCACGTTCTCGCGCGATTCGCCTCGCCGGCGTGGCGGTCGTTTCGCCGTTTAATTATAATACTCGTTGCGATATGTCCGGTTATTACGCCGGCGAACGAAAGTGGAGAACGAAAATAATAGATCGGACGCGTGCGACGCGGACCCCGCGTTTAATGATCGCGAACAGATTGCGTTAGAGCCGAGGCATGCGTCGAAACCGTGTGTGTTGGATTCGTTTCGAGCCTCGAGGTCTCGTTTCGCGATTTCTACGCCTCTCAAGAGACAACCGAAGAACAAAAGGGCGGACAGAAGGCAGGAAGCGTTAATTGTCCGCGAAGCTCGAAACGAACGCGCGGGCAGAGTTTGGTCTCTCTGCTCGAGGGTTGATTTATCGTGCATTTTGCGTCCGCGCAACGGGCCACGATCATTTTTAGGTGTAAACCCGGAACGCATAACGTTATTACAATCGGTTATCGGTGTGCGAGCGAGCGCGGCGCACTCTATTCCGCATTATCCGTAGCCATTGTTCTCGGGCGGCAATCGGGCATCGTGGGATCGGCGAATCATCCGTTCGCCGATGATTTCTATCCGCGGAAGTACACGATCGACGTTGTACGCGTATTTTTGCCACGAGGACCGCTCTATTCGACCTGCTCGGCCAGCCGATTACGTGGCAAACGATATTCGCCGGCGTCGAAACGTGGAAGAAAAAAGCAAAAGAGAGACTCGCCGTTCGAAATGTCGGCTGGACGGCGGCGGGGGGGATCGATCGTCGTCGGATCTGGTAACGAGCGTATTCGAGTCGCCTAGTCCCGATGTAATTGGACATTAACGAGGGACTTCTGATGTAATGCGTTTCGCTTCATTTCATTCCGCTCTCCGGATCGACGATCGCGAGGGAAGATCGTAGCGCCGGACCTCCCCGTTCTACGACTATCCGGATTATCCTCTGGTTTTCGAGTACCCCTTTAAACATTCCAGCGGGACGTTTCCCAATCGGGTCGTCGAATCGGAATATTCGCGGCGTTTGCGTAACGCGGCTATTATGCGCGTCGAAAAAAGAGAGAAGGGCCCACGGAACCCACGGAAGAGTCGCGCGAAGAGGCGAGGTTGTAGGTTTAGAAAGATGCGTTAGGATCGAGCCACGGCCCATATTCAAAAGCCTCGGCTCGGAGCCTGAGCGTATAGGCGCTTCTCTTCTCCTTTCTTCTCTCTGTCCGACGTTGCCGCGCTCGAGTCGCGCTTAACCGAAAACCAGGTGTCTTCCGTGGCTGGCGCGCGTACTGTAACTCGTTCTCCACCCACCCGGCGGACGGGGCGAGGTAAGCAACGGTCCTGGAACCTGTTCCGAACCGTTTGAGAGTCTCTGCCCTACCTTGTCCCGTCGTCCATCCACCTTCGTCCCCTCTCGCCACCAGAACTCCCTTTGCCCCCCGTTGCCTACGCCCCCGCCCCCTGCCCCTGCCCCTGCCCCCTTTTCACCTTCATTTTCTCTCTTTTCCAGCCTGCCGAACCTCTCCGTTCAACCACACGACCTCTCTCTCTCTCACCCTCGCACTGTCGGGGATTCACGTTCGCCAGCCGGCGTAATATCACGCACATCATCGTCACGGCGATGTGTACGCGTGCTCGGCTGGAACCGAGGGACGAACGAAGACGTTCGAGGAGAGGGCGAAGCGTGCACGCAGCATCCGCCACGGAGGAGTAGAACGAACGAAAGAAAGAAAGAAGGGAAGCGAAGGGAAGGGAAGGGAAGGGAAGGAAAGGAAGAGAGAGAACGTGGCCTCGTGGAAAGCGGAGAGCCAGCGAAGTCGAGGAAGCGAGAAGGAGGAACAATCGAGGGAAAAAGAGACGAGAACGCAGGAAAGCAACCCGGGGTGGGGATAGAGCGCTGGCAATCAGGGCGAATGGGGTACGGCACACGCCACACGCCATCATAATGGAATAATGAGGCAAAGACGATAGCAATCGCGCAGAGGCTCCTTTTCCGCGCGACACGTCCGTGTCTTGGCGCGTTGATGCGCGCGCGACCGCGCGCACGAGCTCTCTGGAACGTCGTGGACGAATTGAGCGAATCAGAGCCACATCCGATGAGGTCACTTCGACTCTCGGCTGCTGCAGGACCGCGGTTCGGACTTCTCGTGCCTTGTCCTGCCCGTTTCTTTCCTCCTCCTCCTCCTCCTCCACCTTCGGATCTCTTCGTGTCCTCTACGTTTCTCTACTATTTCTTCCAGCCCGCCGACTCGCGCCAGATACCCGATAATGCGAGCGTTTCGAGTTGCTTTATTCCGAGCGACGATGTTCGCCGATAAAGATCGTCAAGGGAAATTGAAGCCGGACGCCGTGGCGAGGTTCCCGCGAAGCGGGAAAACACGAAGATCGGGGATTCAGATACTACACCCGTTCCAGCCGTTCAGGTGGTTCGATGAAGAGATTTCTAATGACGGTGATAACGACCGGCTGAGCGATAACGAGCCGAACGATCGCCACGAGACTCGAGGAGGAGACCGGTCGCTCGCGCAGGGAGGTGGAAACTCGAAGGAAGACCCGACGCGAGGAGAGGTAACGTCAGAAGAAGTAAAGAAGCCGTGGCACGTGACCTCCGAGACCGGCAGAGTCAACTCGCTTAAGTAGCCGGGCCCTGCCCTTTGACCCATCCGACAATTTCGAATTATGTCTCTCCGAGAGAGCGGATATATTCCCGTCAGGGCCGTCTTCACCGACGGGGCTCGCCTCTGCCACGATCTCGAGACGACCGATCGATTCTAGTCCTCTCCGATCAGGTGATTATCGGCTGTTAAACGTCGACATCCGTTTACGCGTCCTGGAATACAAGATAAAGTATCGAATTTACACTTTCTCGCACTCGTCCGAGAGATCGGACACGTTTCGCCCGTCGTTGTATCCATAATCTCGAAAGGACACCGATGATAAGGGAACGTTGCGCTTTTAGGTACTCGACGGGATGTATAATTCCGTGCGGCGCGAAGGGGGTCTAGGCCTCGAAAGCGGACTCCACGGCTCGTGCCAATCGACGGAGAATCCCTGGAGTCCGCGATATGCGCAGTTGTTCTTCCCTGAGGAAGACAAATGATCCTCTCGGACGCGAGACAGTTAGCGTATCCGCGGGGAGGCTCGAGCGTCGTCGACGTCGTGGAAGAAGAGGAGGGCAGAACCCAGGACGATCTTTCTCTCTCTTTTCGTTTGCTTTCGAAGATGAGTGCGAGAGCCTTCGGGCAGGCGGACTCGCTCGCTTGATCCCGTGCCATTACGATATTAATGTAATGCCGCTAAAAAGGTGTGTTTGCTCGGTTACGAAGAGAGAGAGGAAGAGAGAGAGAGAGAGAGAGAGAGAGAGAGAGAACGAAAGAGTGAGACAGGGATAGAGAGAGGGGGAGGCGAAGCCGAGGCGAGGATCGAGCCCACGTAGGATAGTCTCGCCAGATATGGCGTGTGCCTGTGCCGCGGCCACCACCACGGTTATCGTCGTAGCCACCATATCGCCGTCACGCCGTCATCGTCCTCTTTTGCATCGTTCTCTACACCCGGCCGGCTGGATACCCCGTGCCGATTTAAGGAGAACGGTTAGACCGGCCGCAAAAGCCAGTCCCGAATCGAATTCTTTCCTCCCCGCTCGCTTTGCTACGCGCATACGTGCGCGAGATGTGTCCGGTGGTTCTCCATCTCGGATCACCTCCCGTGTCTGGGCCCTGTCCTATTGTTCCCGATGTTGCTGCCACGATCCCGAGGCCGAAATAACGCCGTGAGTCTTTTGTTCGTTTGAAAATTGTACGAACGCCCGAGGGTACACCGGTTAATGGAGAACTCGGGCCAGCGAGAAAGAAGGGCGACGGGGGAGGGGAGAGGAAAGGTTCTCCTCGAGTAATCGAAGACCGAGAAATTATAGTGTCAGGTATCTCGTGTTGCTCGCCACTCGTGGAAATCATTATCGTTAAATTTATGATTCTTTAAACGGTCGATCAGGTGAGACGCTCCGTACGCGTCCCTCCCCAACGGTATACGATCGGTTCTCCGGCTGAATTTCCGTCCCACCACGGACGAGTCCTCTTCCTCTTGTGTCTTTCTTTCTTCCTTTCTTTCTTCCTTTCTTTCTTTCTTTCTTTCATTCTTTCCTCCTTTCTCTCTTCCCTTCAGTCCAGTCAGTCGAGGTCACTCGCGACCTCGTATCTTTATTCGGTCATGGTGGCAACGAGAGCGGCAGGCCTATACGTATGTAGATCTGCGCCGGTACGACCGGTGCGCGGTGATTGGCGAGGCGACGCCAGACATCGCTAAAACCTCCAAGGGGAAGTTGCAACCCTTTTTAGCTAGAGGGTATACACGTCGGAATAGTCGTTTTGACGTAATTGCAAAAACTGGACTGACCTGTTTCGATACCTCTATGCTCGCTGGAGGACATCTTCAGCCGGTCTTATCTTTGGTACATCGCATGCAATTCTGCCTCGCGTAATGATAAAATTGTCGCGTCGCTGAACAAGAGAGAGAGAGAGAGAGGTAGAAAGCCGAGCGAGACGAGGAGCGCAGGAAAGATTAAGATCGAATCGTATCGAACGTTGTTCCAGCTAGCGCGAAGGACGTCGTTAGCTTTTACAGTTGCGGCTACCTTACTCGTAAACGCATCCTCGTAACTCACATCCTCTGCGCTCTCCGTTTTAATTCGAACAGCGTATCAATTAAAGAATGGAATCCATATTTTACGAGGCCCTCTCGTTCCGTTCTGTCGTAATCTTAAACTACATCGAATGAGTTCATCGTTCCAGCCGGCGTTAATAGCGAATCCTCGGCGCAATTCGATGCGACAATAATCCAGCTACCTTGCCACACATAGTTCCAGAGGGATCCTCGTGGAAAAACGAGACCCCGCTCTCGGAAGCGTTCCTCGTCTCCCTTCCCCGACTGGTCTGTTACCGTAAAAACGAGCTTCCGAGAGTGTCGCTTTCCGCTCGGTTGTATCGCTTCTTGCGAGCCTTTTTGCGGTTTCTCCGCGCTTCGTTCGGCCCGAAGATACGCAGCATCGCGCGCTGTCTTTCAAACCGTGATACGCGTGACGGGCTCCTGGCACGCGTCGAAACCTGCACTTAACCAACGACTCCTGCCCCTAATATTACGTGCCGGCCAACCAGATATTTATCCTTACGCGCGTAACTATAATGCCCGCGCGGGTTGTTTCAAAGTACGCGGACGGCCCGTTTCGCGCGTGCCGCGAACGTGCCTCCGTTGTTCCGGCCGGGACACGTGTCCTCGCGTGGCAAGGGGGTACGGACGTCCGAGGTGTTCAGGGTGCCAAGCATTCCGTGTCCTCTTTACAGAGATTCGAGACGCTAGAATACCCACGCTGGATTTGGCGTATCGTCGTGACCGTACAAGGTGGCTGTTGCCTAACGCTTGACGTTATTTTGCAGGAGCGGATTTTGAAGAAGAGGAAAGCGGCGTCGAGCGGGATCGAACGCGGCCGAAGACGAACCGTTTGGTCGAGGCGACGCACGCGGGGGCAGCACAGCGGTGTTTACGGTAAAAGTCATCCAACCCAGGAGAGTATCGACCTCAACCTTCTGGCGTTCTCCACGCACGGCCCGGGACCCCGTCCCTCTCCTTGGGCGCTCCAATTTCAAGGTCGCGGTACGCGCCGCAGCCTGGCCGGACCGCAAAATTTCCGCGAGATTCCGGCACTTCCGGCGTCGAAATCGGTCGTGTCGCCAGCGACGGAGGCCCTGCCTGGCCTGGGTAGGTGTTCCCCGACGCGCGAGCGAGCGAGCGAGCGAGCGAGCGAGCGAGCCGGCAAGAAAAGGAGATAAGTCGAGGTGGCGTTACCGGGACGCGAGAGCGTGAAGCCGAAGAGAAACGCGAAAAGAGAAGAAGAATAAGAATAAGAAGGAAGAGCGGCGCGAGGAGTAGGAGGAGGAGGAGATGAAGGAGGTGGGGTAGAACGAAGAAGAAGGAGGAGTAGGAGGAAGAAAGAACAAGGCTGAGAGAGAGAGAGAAAGAGAGGTAAAGATGAGCTCTCTTTCTCTCTCTGGCGTGGGGGTGCGCCCACGCCGGTGACGTCACCCGGCGAACGTTGGCCAGTGTTACCAGCGATCAACGCGTTGGTGTTGAAGCCTCCGCGAGGGCGAGAAAGAGGGAAAGAACAGAGGGGAAAAAGAGGCGTCGTAGCGCGCGCTAGGAGGAAGGGAACGTGGATGATGGTGTGGGAGGAAGCGAGAGCGAAACAGGGGACGAATCGGAAACGGGAGAAGGAAGGAAGAAGCACGCGAGGAGACGACGACGACGACGAGTTCGAAGAGGGAGGATCGCGAGCGGCGAGAGACGCGGACGAAGAGGGGCGGCGGCGAGGCCCCGGAGTGTAAGGGCGGGGGAAAGGAATGAATGGAAATCGCGGAGAGACACGCGGGAGAGACGGATGATTCCGAAGGTGCGGCGGAGACGGAGACGATGTTTGCGCGCGTTGCCTTCTCGTCGCGAGGGAAAAGAGTGGAGAGGAGAGAAAGACGGAAAGAGCGTCTACGTATACGTGTGTCCGTGCGTGTATGTGTATGCGTGCGTGCGTGCGTGCGTCCGTCCGCGCGGTTAGGAAAAGAGAGGAGGGAAAAGGGTCAGGGCGTCTCGAGGAAGAGCCCGAGAGGAGGGGAGACTCGCGTATAGGTGAGCAGCGTGAACAGTATCGGGAGTATGCACGGGGTGATGTCGACGACACGTGACGCCAGCGAATCTCGTCCCGCCGGTCGCGAGGATCGCCGCCGCCGTCACCGCCACCGCCACCGTCACCGCCACCCGCAGCAAACACCACCAGGAGCACCAGCAGCCGCGGCAGCAGCGGCCTCCTCGCGCGCTCTCTCCGCGCGCGCGAGCGCTCTCTCGAGGCGACCGACCACTTCCCGCGCGAGCCGCTCTTTATTAGTCTACCGCGGACCATCGCGAACCCCTTTGGCCGCCACGCCGGATCCAGCATCCGCGACACGGACCGTTTAACCGCCGTTTCCGAGCGCCCGTTCACCACCGCGGGAGGATTCTTACCGTCCCGAGGGAAAGAAAAGGGGGGAAGAGGCTAGCGCTGGCGAGATCCCCGGAGACCGGAAAACGACGGACCGGGAGCGAGCGAGACGGAGGAACGCCGGCAGCCCGCTCGTACAACAGGGAGGGAGAATCGACTCGTCGTCGTGGAAGAAGAGGAGGAGAGAGGAGGACGAACAGAGCGAGAAAGAGCAGGATCCTCCAGTGATACGATACCGGGCAGCACGCGCGCCGGTACGTCGGTTTATCGGGCGCGAACTACGAGCGAACCTTCGACTTCCGACTGTAGCGCGCGATTTCGAACAGCTACGCTCGGGAAACCGTTCTCCGGCTTCGATTCGCCACGGATCGCCTCCTGGATTTTTTGGATTTTCCACCGGCGACTCTGCGAGGGATTGCGCAACGGATCGCGTACCCTTGGATACGATTTTTCGCTAACCAGCATCGACCGTCGCGATAAGATTTCTCCGACACTTTCATCTTCCTCTCTGGTTCGCTTCACCGGGAGAAATTTGATCCACCGGTGTGCCGCGCGCTTTCTACCTGTCGTCCAACGACCGGCCAGTCGAAAGAGAACGAAAAAAGGATCCCTCGACTTCGATTTGGTAGCCCGCGAGTGTCTCGTTCGCGACGCGCGAAGAAGAACCTGATCGATCGCGCGACAGTGTCAGGTCCCGGGGTCGACCCTCGTTCGATTGTTCGCCGGAGGGATCAAACCGGACGCGACGCGGCGACGGTGACGCTCGCGTCGTCGGTGACGTCGTGACATGTGCGATAGCCTGGCCCCCTCTCCGTTATCGTCCTCGTCGCGGTCATCGTTGACCACAGGAAAGGGACAACGACGGGAGCGTTTGCTGGCAGCCGTGCCGGAAAAAGGGAAGCGAGCCGCGAGCAGGAGCGAGAGCACGTGGACGACTGGCACCGCGACGAGGGCCGGCGGCGCGACAGGTTGAAAAGATGCTGGCACTGGCGATGCGCCGCGAACACACCACCGGGCGCAGCAATTACGAACCCGCGAATCCGCTCGCGGGTTTCGACCACTTGCAGCATAACAGCGGCAACCCGTTCGCGGTTGTGCCCTCGTCGTCGGAGGTACGGCTGCGCGAAACCGGCCCGGAGCCCGACGGCGAGCTACAGGAGTTCGTAGACATCGCTCAGGTGCAGCAGCTCCTGCAACAGCAGCAGCAACAGCAACAACAGCAACAACAGCAACAGCAACAGACGCAGCATCACCATCACCATCATCAGCAACAGGTGGCGGCAGCCGCGGCTGCGTCTTGCATCTGGGGAGCGGTTTATCCGCCGCCACCGCCCGCGCTCGGATACCATCATCACCATCATCACCATCACCATCCGCCGCCGCCACCACCCTCAGGTAACATTTCGGACACGGACGCGCTCACGGATCGCGTGGACGGTCCCTCGTGGAAGGTGTCTGTCTCCGTTCGTCGATTATCTTTGCGAGCCGGTCGCGCGCGTTGCGTCCCGATGCCGGATACAATTTGTCGCGCGCCTGTCCCGAGAACCCGCTCCGCGTCTGTTATCGGCTCGCCAGTGGAAGTTTCTTTACGCGATCGAACGTCAACCGAGGATGTATACCGCGCGCGTGCATTTTTCTCGCCGATTCGAATCGAGCGTCTGGCCGTTGGTGCGCGGCAGCGCGCTGCTACCGGTATTGGCGCCGATCTAAACACTCGGTGATAATCGATCTTTACGAGCGGCACGTCGAAACCTGTATTTCAAGACCGGCTATTAAGTTCCTTGTCACCACTCGAACGTGGCTCGAGGGGGCCTCCGGGTACGCCGGTGTCGACGACGGCTGTTGCCCGCGAAACCCACCGATCATGCCACCGGATCGATACGCATTTTCCTGCGCGCGAACGCGATGACACCCACGAACCGTCCACGCGATCCTCGACACGGTTCTCCGGAGAGAGATTCCGGCAAGAAAATCTCGAAGCTTTCTCGGTGCTACCACTAGCGGAGTACACCCGGTGCTTGAAAATAATCGCTTACTGCACGTCGCGTCGCTTCCGCTTGTCCACGCAAAACGCTTAGCTTCCTCGCGAGCCCAGCTGGTGACGGATGCCGTCGATTCGAGCGGAGAACCATCGAAAGCTGCGTGCGAGGCGTTGCGATCTTGCCGTCGGATCGCGAAGATCGCTGGCTCGAACGACAGCCCGCAACCGTAGATCGCGAGGACCGAGGGGCTCTTTAATCGGTTGACGAGACAACCGACGAACCCCTGCTCGTTGTTATTTTATCACACCGTTCCGTATTATTAGAAGATCGACCAACCGCTCGAGATAACATTAACCGATAAAGTTAACCGGTGATTAATTGAACGATTAACCCTTCGCTCGTACCGGTCTATTGTTTGCAAAGTGGGAATAGACGCGTTCCAATTTTACGCTCGTCGACGCGCTGGTAGTGGCCGCGAATAAATACCGCCGTTTAATGGTCCTCGTTTCATCTTTTTCAACGTGGCCGCTCTCTCTAACAACCGATCGCCGTTGCGGAAAGCCGGGTAGATTAATAACACCCAGAATGGCCGAGGCGGCTGGTTAAATAAAGAACCGCGGGTCTAAAAGTGGTCGTGGTTCTACCAGGAGGTCCGACAGACCACGGTGAACGTTGATGGGGAAATTTCGTGGGGGAGAGGTGCCGCGTGCACGCGTCAGGGGCGAACGATACGAGAAAAGAGGTCAGCCAGCGCGGTCTTCGATCTTCCGACGCGCCGTAATGTCATTAAGGATCCCGACCGTGGCGATTAATGAGAGAGGCTCGATCCTCAGTGGCGTAAAAAGCCGGCGAAACGAGCTCGAGCGCGAGCCGCAGTCGCTGCGAGACAATGGCCGAGCCGATTGTGAACGGAGACTTGGGAGGAGCCGCGAATCTCCATGCGTTTCTCGGTTTAGAAACGAAGCGAATCTCTCGAACGTTTCCTGGTTCCTCGATCGACTTCGTTTTATCGCGATTTATACGATCTTTCGAAGGGTAGAGTAGAAAGAACGAGCGATTCACCGCGTGTCGGCGCCGTTCGTTCGAGTTCGTACGAAAAGAAAGATTCAAGGAATGGTGGTTGTTGGTGGTTGTTGGACCACGCCTAATTCAAGCTTCGCACAGAAGTGGAATTGTTCGTCTCGATGCGACGCTCGTAGCGATTTTTACTCGAGAAAGGAATTCGTAACGGACGCCAACAGGTGGTCCCGATCGAGAGAGGTTCGCCGATGTTTGCGCTCTCGCTTAACCTTTTAATTACGCGATTAGCGTGTCGAGAGGCAACACTCTTGTCAATTAGTAGCATTTGCGGATAGATCGCACGAGGCTATTAATAGCCGATGTTTAAGCTATCTCCGTCGTCTTCTCGAAGACGCGGAATTTGCCAACACCCTTCGCCGACAGCTTACCGACACTCCTTCATCGATAATTTCATTCAACTCGGACCATTCATGCCGCATAAACCGGCAATCAGTCGCCGTAGAAAAGAATCGAGCGTAGAAAACAAAGAGTTCCCAGTCGGGTCGGATAATTCGCCAAAGTTTTCGAATGCCTGTCCGCGCGCGATGGAATCGCGCCATTCACAGTTTCCCAGCGAGCTTACGCAGGTAGCGAATGGGATACGGGGTACTTTTTCTCTCAGCCTGGCGTACGGGAGGGGAGACGAGCGGGCAGCAAGCTTTCATAGATCATTGTTTAAAGTGTCATGGCTTTGTATGGTAACGCGGAGTAAATCGTACGTACACTCCTGACATTTCGTTATTATTGTACGACCCGTAAGACAGGAAATCGTACATCATGCACGAACCTACGGTGGGCGGGTAAAAGGGAACGAGTCACCTTCTTCTCTCGGCCGTTCGGCTCATTGGCGTTCCCCGCGATGCTAAGTGTTTATACGCCCTCCGTTTTTCCTCGCGTTGACTCGTCGCGAAATTCCAAATTGTTCGCCGATCGTACGGGCTCATTGGCGTTCCCTGCGATGCCAAGCGTTCGATACACCCTCCGTTTTCCCCGCGTCGACTCGTCACGAAATTCCAAATTGTTCCCCGAATCGTTCGAGCCTCAAAGACGACGGTCAAATTCGAACCAAGCGCGCTTTTCCTCTCGACGGCGCGTTAATCGATCGAGACGATCGTCTCGCCTCCCACGGTTCGTTTTCCTCGTCTAGACGAGGAGATCTCTACTTGCATTCCACTTTCCGTCTGCGTGACCCCTTATCTCTGCGAACGACAAAATTTTGTTCGTTGTCGCGATCGTCCAGTCGATGGAGATCGTTCGAGATCACGGTCTACCCTCGTTACATCGCGTTAAAGCGTGGTTATAGCAGGTTCGTCGATCTTGGCCCCGAGGCTGCTCGCCTCTGCCAAATTTCCCGGGACCCTAGTTTCCTCCGCGTCGTCGTTTACGTAACCGCGCCGCGATTTCCATGCTCGCCACCTACGTTCCCGTAATAACGCGCCGCGAGCCGTCAGAAATACGCGGCTCGAGAGATTCGACGTTGATCCGACTCCAGCCAGTTTACGCAACCGGCGATCCCCGACCAATTGGACACGACCGGTTCGATGTTTTCGCGAATTTGCCACGTCCGTGGCCACGCGCATACCTCGCCAGACGCGATTACCCAATCGGGAGGAGGGCGCCCCAAGGATCTCGAATATTTCCTGGTAACCAATTACGTGGACGAGGTCCAGTTGCGGAATCGATGACGTTGTCCCATTAATTTAGAATGCGTTTAACGTATCGACGATAACAGCCAGATGTAGGCTCGATAAGAGTGATATCGCGTGACGATAACGTCAATTCTGACGACAACCAGTAAAGATAGAACCGTAGTACGAGCGATCGTAAAAGCCCTATTATCGAACTTACGCACTGGCGATTACACAGCCGCGTTTTTATCGCGCTACGATTACGAGATTTATTTCGGTATTTCACCGTATATACACGCCAGCGTGAATCATCGCGCGAGGCTTTGGGCCAAGTGCCATTAAAATTCGCCGATCTACCCGGGAAAACAATCTTCCTTTCTTTCATCCGCGTAATTACGTTTTTAAAGGCTCGCAGCGTGCGATCGTGGATGAATTTTCATCCCTTCGCGATACGATCCGAGGGGGATGATGCATGGGAACGCTCGCGCGGTCGACGAGTTCGCCGTAGCGCTTCTAAACATCCAACTCGTCACAGTTGGCTCGCGGTCCAAAGAAAGTCATTCGTGCCGCCAAAATCATCCTGGTCGTCATCGTTGATATGGTACACGTCACGAAATTGGACAGCGTTGTTCGCGCGCGTCATAGAATCGTCTGAATCACTACGCCAAAAGCGAGCGTCGATGTTATCCGCGATACCTCCGAAATAGATTCGTTAGCATAAATAATACGGAATACCATTTAGATGAACAACTTTCTATATCCGATTGGTCAACGCGGCGCGATGAGAATTTAGCCGTCGCGATGATACGCGAAGCCAGCGTCGTTGCCCATCAATGATTACGTTTCGGAACGAGTTTTACGAGATTCCTGGAACCGAGTTATTACGCGGTCGTAGCGTGCCGTCTGGAGTTCACACAGAGAAAGAGCGAGCGAGAGCGAAAGAACTGTTTCAATTATGACAATGGTGGACGCGTGACTTTTTTCCTGGTCATGCAGACCACAAGAGTGATAAAAGCGATTCGTCGTCCTCTAATCCAACGCGGATACCAGTGGAAGTTGACTGGCATTTCACTTTAAAAGGACGGTAATGGTGATTGAATATCATCCGTAACGTGGAGTAACAGCGAAAAGAAGCAAACGTTAATAATCTAAATTGAAGGGAAGAAACACGATTCCCTTGGTTGAACTCTGATATACGCGACACGTCGCTCTCGAAGACGTCGCTCGACGCGCTCCTTACCGGAAGTACTAATAAGCAATGCTAACGATTTCCTAGTGGATCGCGCGACATTAATGTGTCGCTTGCAAATTCGAGGTGGCGATCGGAGAATTCTTGGGAAAGTGTTTCCTCCGACGCGTCACTGCTGTTCGAAGGATCGAAACGGAAGCTCGTCGCCAGTTCCGATAGCGGACCACTCGTTAAACGAATCGGGAATGGATCGTCGAACGACGGGACTTAGTATTAGCAGGTACTTAGGATCGTCGAAACCGTGAAAGTCGAGCCGCTCGCGCGTGCAGCGTTAACGACCCGTGGGCATTCGGGTTGGATCGCGTTATTCCCAGTTCCGTCGCAGGTAAACCAATTTCCACGAACGTCAACTCCCAACGGCAGACCTCGCTCAGTTTTACCCTGGAGCTTTTATACGCGAGCGACGAGCGCGTCGCACGAAACGTTTCGCGTCGAGCGGCAACAGGGGTTGGTACGCACCCCGCGCCGTGCTTAATTAGAACGCTTCCGCGACGCGCTTCTCGAGCTTCTCGATTCGACGGCACTCACCACCGCGATTGCTCGATCGTCCTCGACGATTCGACATCAACGATTTTATCGCGTGCGATCTCGTACGAGGAATGACTCTGGCAGCTTCGCGTTCGTCTCTTTCCCCTGGTGCCCCACTCGCGCGCGGTTAACTTTCGATAATAACGGTAGTGCGGCGGGATGATCGACAGGGAGCCGTTGGATTACATAAATCAGCCTGTGTACACGCAGCGCGATGTTTGCGCTTACTCCATCGCGTCGCCTCCGTCTCTCGACGGGCGTGTTTCTTTCGCTGGCCACGCGAAAATCTCCGCCACGTTCTCCCCGTCTGGTATCGTCGGTCAATGACACGGCGTGAGCGTGCCTCGGGGACGTCGATCCGTGAAAACGTATTCGCAACGGGGATAGCACCCCGGGAATCACCCGGAAATCGTGGGTCGCGCGGTACAGGCGCGGTTCGATCAATCCGCGATCCTTGTGATTTCATACGAAACACATTGTTATGCAAAGCGGAGGACGATCGCTGGGAACGATTTCAGGCTGATCCCTCCGCGAATGCATTCCTCGATGGAGAGAAAGAGAGAGAGAGAGAGAGAGAGATGATTCGCTTCTTCTCGAGAGCATCGAGTTTCCGATTCCGCTGTCCCATCGTTTTCCATCGATCCGTAGACAGGGAACGGTCTCGAATTCCTTTCCGCGCAGAATTCGAACCACTTTTTCTCCCGGTACCCGTTAGGAAATATCGACCTGGACGTTTTAATCGCGCACGTAGGAGAGGCAGGGGAGGGTGGAAGCCGGCGAGTAACGCGAAGAGCAAAAATAAGCGCGCACAATGTAGGTCCGACGTTATCGTCTATGAATGGTTTATAGAGGCGCGAGCTGGTTCTACGTCAGCATCGACCGATAAGAGTGCAACGCGTTACACACGTCGTCGTTAACGTCCAAGTGCACGGGCGAGACGTGCCCACGCCGAGTAGAACGGAGAAAGGGATGAATCGATAGCGGGACAGAAATAGACACCCTGTTCCGCGACGGTCTACGGAACGGGATGCACCCCCCCATCGATCCGAATCTGTTCAACTCGCGCTTTCCTCGCGTTATACGAAACTTTGTTCGACAACAATTTCAAAACTGCAAAGGCGCACAGTGGTCGAACCAGGTCGTCGTCGTCGACGGATCGCGCCTCTTAGCTTACCTCGAGCGAAGGAGGAAGCGAAAGTGGATCGTCGCAGCCGGAAAGTCTGCGAGCTCGACTCCTCCCGGCGGATCTGTCCGCGGCGAAAACGGGGCGCAATGTCGAGGTAAACGGCGCCGCTTCCACGGTTCGTTCGCTCGTCCGTTGATCGCATTGCGTTAGGGCGAGAGGACCCGCTGCTCACGTGGCGTGCCACGAGAAACGGACCGCGGTAAAGCGCGCGCGAGAGAGAAAGAGAGAGAGAGAGATCGATAGGACACGGGTCAGAAATAGTCTCGGGACGATTGTGCGTGGCCGTTGGATCGTCAGTCGAATTCCACCGACGGTACGCGCGCCTCGTCCGATTGATGCTGCGCCTTCGAAGAAGCGCGCCCGAGCGGCTATTTAAACGCGACGGTTCCCGACGATCCCTGTGCCGCGTCGCGGTGAAACCGTGTGCCCCCCATGGGAGTTCACGATAATCGAACGGATGGGGCGGACCGCGAGGAATCGTAGTTAATCGACGTTGCAGGACGATCGACTCTCAGGTAACATCTCGCGATCGGTTACCCGGGCGTACGTGCACGCGACTGGTCGACGACGTAGCCGACGATCTGTTGGACAATAAAGATCGGTCGCGTGCAACGAAGATATCCACGTTGCGGACAAAAAGCGAGCCGGTGTGCCGGATATAGGACTCTTTATTCTTAGATTTTTAAAAGCGGTTCCGATGCGGCGATCGCCTCGATTCGATCGTCGAAATATCAGGGCGGGCAGTCTCGTGTCGCACCTTTCCGTTTCGGCCGAGTGCTCTCTCCGATTCCCTGTTACACGCAACTCTCCACTATTTTAAACGGCTTATTTTTAAACCGTATTTTACATCAAGTATTTTCACGTCCAGCGTATCCTGTGGCGATTGTATTTTTAGTGAGTCCGGTTCGTCTCCCCCCTTTTTTTTCCTTTTCCCTTCGCGTTTTTTTTTTTTTACTTTTTTTTTTTTTTTTAACACCACGTTGACGTTATCAGAGGTTTATTAATACGCGATCGCCTCCTCGGTTCAACTTTGTCCCGCGCGCCACCCGATGCTCCCCGTTTTACCGCGATCGTTTATTAATAGTGGAGACGAACGAAAAAAGACAGGGAAGGTGAAAATATAGCCGGCGCGGTTTACGCGTACACCTTTTTTCCCGATCGAAGAGCCGCCCGGTGTTTGAAATATCCGCAACGATGACACCGGAGGGCACGAAAATACCTTGCCGTACACGCGAAAATAACAGCGGCCGATCATCGGGGGATCGGGACGCGAGGAACGACGGAAGGAAAAGCCGCGGTCAGGCTTTCGAGATGGGGGCTGTGTAAGGAACGAGGGGCTCAGGCGCTAACGAGCGCGTCGATTCTCCCTGATGGCCGTCCGAGCCCGCCGCCGTGTCCCTCGCGTCCCGGCCCGGCTCATTGTAACGAGATTACGCATTAAAAGGTCGAGAAACGAGGAAGTACGATGTAAATTACGGCCGTGGAAACGCTCGCCGGTCCGATGGTAAATTCACCTCTACGCCTCCGCGACGGTAAATTTACAGGCCTCCTTGGAAACATCAAGTGTCGCCGTTTTAAGAACTACGCGAGCCCGGTGCTACGGGCACGCTAATATCGCCCGTTACACAGCGTACGCCTAGTCTCCTATCTGTGTCTTATCAACTTATCCGCGGCCATTGAACGATCGCGTTAATCGCGGAGATTCCCTTGGTCGTCTCCTCCTCCGTGGTCCTCCTCGCGCGAGCAGGCCCCCAAGCCACAGCCATCCGGCCGACTTTTCCGCCACGAAAAGAACAGACGCGCGCGTTCCACTCTCGCGGAGACGACGACTGACCTATTTCCTGTAAATAGACGCCCGGCCGCGAACGAAACGCCGCGTTCCCTCGCGTGCTCGGACCGCGTCGTCGTTCGCCCGTACCAGGTAAAAAGAAGCCGGAGAAAACCAGCCCCGTTCCTTTCCACCTCTGCCGGCGGTCGCGTGCGGCCCACGTAATTTCCTTAATGGGCCGACGATTAAGACGAAAATCTCGATCCCCGACCGAAGCAGCCGCGGAGCGACGCTGATGGATAACGGAGGCAGCCGGCCGCGGGCAACGATTTTACGAGGGCCCTTGAATCGCCTGCGTTTTGTTTGATCGTCCAAAGTGCCTCATTCCCTTCTTCTCCTCCCGCTACACCTCCTCTTCTGCTTCTCGTTCTTCTCGTTCTTCGCGTTCGTCTCGTCTTCTTCTTCTTCTTCTTCTTCTGCTTCAATCGTTTAGAGATCGCGACCTTGCCGCCGGTGTTACGTAATCGTATCGGTCGGTAGATTCGAAGAAGAAGTTTTAGGAAATGGATCGACGTCCGTCGGTGGTGTCGCGCGAACCGTTTCCCCTTTCGGCGAGGATTAGCTCATCCAGCCTCGACAGTGATGAAGTCATCGTCGCTGTTACCAAAGTGTAGCGCGGAGTTTCGACGCTGCTCGGTCCTCGATTCTTCGGGTAGTGTCTCTGCTCGCGAGCCGCTGAGCAAGGTGGCGGCGAATGGGACGTTTTCTAGCGAAATAGGACTATCGACGACGCGAGCGAAAGAGGAACGGATAGAAAGATCGTCGAAGGAAAAGAACAATCAAGACGATCGATGCAATAAACGTCGCAATAAGGACGCGAGTGCGCAACGTTCCGGAAGCGTGCCGGCGGCGAACGCCGCGGAATCCTGAGTGAACGCGCTGCTCGGCCGGAAACGATCGTTAATCGACGATCGCCGCGCAAAAACGTGCGAAAGACTCGCGCGTCTCGCCGTGACTCACCAATGGAGCGAGCGGTGCCGGCTCTCGCGAGCAGGAGCGGTCTTAAAAAGGACGTTACTCGCAGTGACCATCACCGACGCTATCGATCATCCTGGCATTCCAACTCGATAACGCCGCGGAACGTCGAAATTTCGGCCTCGTTTGTAATTCGCAGCCACGCGCGATCCTTTCCGTCCCACTGTTGAAAAATCGAGGCGGTTAATGCTCGCATCGCCTCGAAACCGGACGTTTCACGTGTTAATGGCGTTCGAGCGCTAGCGAAACGTGCAAGTCAACGACAAATCGACGACTAATAGCCACGACTTGTCACCTTTTTATGGAAACCTGTCACAAGCCTATTAAATGGACGATCTCTTCCGGTGTAACGTTCCGCGGTCTTATTTGAAAACGATAATGGTAACGAGCCGTAACCTTGTAGCCAGATTTTGTAGTACAATTACATCCCGTGGATCGTAACTCGTGGCCGTGTTACGCACGACGAGCTACAAACCGAAACACGCTCGTCCCTAATTGCGTACGGATGTGCGTTACAGACGCGCGCTGCAACTTCTTATTCAACCGTCCTGGCGATTACCGCTGTCCACCGAGCGTTGAGCAATCGATACGCGAGCGGAGAGGACAGAGTCATCCTCGTTCTCCGTCTCTAATTCAAGAAAGATCCTTGGTTAGAACCGTTTGGTCGTGACCCCGTCCGCGGGACAACCGCTCTAAATGGAAAGCGAACCGCGGATCGGGGATAATCGATTTTCTCGAGGCGTTGCCGTTGACGCCGGCGGTCTTTCCACGAGAGTCGTCTGCGGTATCGTTCCACGGTTTAACGAGCGTCGAGCGTGCTTTATCGTCCCGCAGGAATTATACGAAAAGGGCGAGTTAATCGCGCGATTCGTGCCACCCGTCCCCTCTTTCTCTCCCGTGACTCCGATGGCGGAATTTATATCGACCCCTGCCAAAAACGCGGCGCATCGATTCACGAAGCCGTGCGTGCACCGGTCGTTGCGAAACCGCCACTTATTCATTGCTTGAAATACCTAACTTTGCGCTGTCATAGCGGCTAACAAGCCGCGCACGATCCTCGTTCAACGTACGGCCGTTCCTTCACCGTCTCGTTCCTCCTCGAGGGAACCCAACGATCATCTTCCACGTTTATCACGCGAGAGGCGAGTTAGCAGGGTCAGACCCCAAACAAGCTCGATCCGTAACGGGGGTGAGCGTCGAAATGGGGTTGTTCCGTCGTCGCGCTCGATATCAACAAGTGTCGATTCGCGTCGGGTTTTCGGATCGCGCTCGATCGAATACGACTCTGCGTGGAGCGCGTAGGCGTGATACGATCAGCCGCGCGATGGCTTGGTACCAGTGGCACGCATCGACGCGAAAGATCGCGGGGGTTGCCGGGGGATGCCAAAAATTGTCCACATCGGTTGACTGACTCACCGTGGCCGTGTACGAGAGTCTTCGACGCGCGCCGCGCTAGTCATCCCGGGTATTTGGGGATGCTGGGTGGCTCAGGTGGTTGCGTGGCGGCCCGAAATAGAGCCGATCGCCCGCGCAAAATCGCGTCGAGTCGCGCCGCGAATAGTGCGCGCCCACCGCCTTCCAAACGGCCGCTGGTAATTTTAGAACGTTTTGTTTTCGTGCCAGAATGCGGTGGCTGCACACGCGACCGCGTGCCGCTTCTCTCTTCTCTCTTCGCCTATTCTCCTCTCGTGCTGGGCACTGGTAGCGCGCGCGAAACCGCGCCTACGGATCGTTGCGCTGAATTTCCCTGCTAAACGCTTCGAACCGCTTTCCCGATTCCGTTTGGTACTCGCTCGAGATCCGCGTCGCGGCGCACGTTTCTTGGCTCGGATATAGAGAGAGAGCCGGAGTTAGATAAGCGTCTCGGCGTCGAAAATTCAAAGGGGATACGCACGGATAGGATACATTGGCCGCGGTGAAAAAATGGCGGCGGCTAAACGCGCTCGAGCCGCGCGAGCGGCCTTTGATAAAGTTATATATGGCCCTGACTCATTATAATATCGCGCAACCTGTCTCCGCGACTGTTCAGCCATCGATTTCGAGCGGCCAGTTTTTAGCGGCAACGTATCGCGATAATGTCAGCGAAGTCGTTAGGCGGTGTAACGAAATTACAACACGATAGACCGCGGAACGGGATTTCTCCGATCGGAGGGAAGTCTCCGTGGTTGAATTCAGTTTGTAAAATCGACGCTATCTCGGAAGTCATCGACAGCTTCGTCCCGTCCGTGCGACGAGCGAGCGCGCGTTGCCCGATAAGTACTCTTCCGTTGCATCAAATCGCTTCCGTTTACGCGTCAGAAGCTGGAGGCGCGCAAGCGCGTGCCACGAATCCGCTCGTAAAACTGATCAAAACCGGGTAGGACGCGGACGGTGGAGGCAGAGGAGAAACGAAGGGAGGAGAAAAGGCGCGGTGGAACGCAAAACCCGGCTTGGAAGGAGGGAAGGAGCGAGGAATGAAGTTGAAACACCGAAGTGATAGCCAAATCGAGAAACACGGACACGCTCGTTTTACACCGATCTCTCGCCTCCTACGGTGTGTCTTTTACTACCTGGGGATTGACAGTGGTAAATCCAAAGGCCTTTTTTAGTCACCGCTCTTTTATTCGAGCCTCTGACTGTTCGTCACCGAGCGTGGCGTTGGTGAACGCCTCGGCTTAACTTTTCAACCGCGCGAATCGTGGAAAATTGAAAAGACTGGCGATATCCTGGATCGAAAGGAGAAACCAGGAGAGTAAAAGAAACCAAAGAGAGAGAGAGAGAGAGAGAGGGGGAGGGAGAGAGACGAACGGAGGCGGGCAAGTGGAAAAAGAAAGAGAGGGTCGGGGAATGGTCGCGTGGCCGTGCGTGGCCCCAAATAGGGCATCAGGTGGTTGCACGACGCCCGCGAGAAAAAGATCGTTTGCGCGTGCGCAGACGCGCGTGTGCCTCTCGTAAGCGGACGGACGCACGCACGCATATGTACGCGTGTACACCGAGAACGGCACGCGCGCGCTGTTACAGGTGGTGGCAACCAGCGCGCACAGGAAATTGCTCCTTTACCGTGGTAAACCCGGCCCCGGAACTATACAGGCCGCCGTTCACCCGGATTATTCGCCCAACCGATCGAACCTACCTCTCGAACAGATTCGACACGTGCCACCACCGGTCCATCGAGAACAATCTGCTTCTCACCTGTTGCGCGTCTGTTTTCAAACAGTTTCCTTCGCTCCGCTTCGATCACTAATCGGCGCCAGCTAGAGATTCCGCGAGTGTCTTCCGTTAGGCCACGATAGTCGCAAGACCAGCGTATTGTGTTCGTAGCTGAGCATTCGATCGAAACGTCTCTCTGTTCATTCTCTGTTCGTTGAAATTAAAATAAAAAATACTCTCATCTCGTGCACGTCTACGTGTGTACGATCAGAGAGAACTGCCAATGGATATCTAACAAACGCGTAACATCCGGATCCTGGGTAATCCACTGCGACGGACGGAGCAATTCCATGAACTCTAGAATAATCTACGAGAGGAACTAACGCGAAGCTTCATCCCTAAACGGACGCGCTACGATCGATAACCGTACCCGCGAGAAGGGACAACGATGGTAGCCGCAAGCTCTCGAACGTTAAACCGACGCCTGTCACCGAGAGGGACGTCGATACGCCGGCGCCGTCCGCGTCAGCAACCACGAGCTTACGCAGACGGAAGAACGAGGGGTGGTGGATCTCTGTTCTCGTTGGACTTATCCGCTAGAGATCAACGCTTTTCTCTCTTTCTCTCGCGTTTATCATCCCCGAAGGGACGACGCGGAAGTGCGTTCGCCAACGGAAAAAGCGACACAAGTTCGATACATTTCGAGAACTCGCTACCTGTTCCGTTCCCAGCGCGATTTATTTTCCGTGGAACCTTGGAGCGCGCGTTCAAACGCTGTCGTCTCGCGCAGGCGCGCGCCTCTTCTACGTCACGCCGGTCTACGTCACTGGAGAACCGAAGCGGCGCGTGTTAGAGGGGGGAACGGTGGGTTCGGTAGTGGGAGGGGCGTTAGGGGAAGTTAGGAGCGCGCGAAGGGCGACGTGGTGGGGGTCGGAGATGCCTGCGAGCGGCGGCTCGCAGTGACGACGTACCACGTTCACGGGTGGGGGTAACGGCGCGTGTATACGTGGGCACTCAGACACGCGCGCGTCTCTGTACGCGGGACGCAGACAGGCGCGCGTTGATAGGGGACCGCAGAGCGAGGATTGGCTGGCAGTCGACTCGCCGCTTCCAAATATGGGACAGTCTCCGCGGTCCATTCATAAAACTACGGGGCGCGCCGTCGCTCGGCTCAGTTCGTGCGCGACCCCCACGCATCGCGCGTCCTCCGACAATCCGAACGCGCGATCTGCTGCCTCCTAACACGCACACCTACCCGCCGAGAGGAGTGCATACCTACAGAGGCGCGCGATAAACCCGACGGAGCGGATAGAAAGAGAGAGAGAGAGAGAGAGATACAGAAGGAGAAGAGACGGTGAAGAAAGAAAGGGACGGAGGACAAACGGAACGACAAATAGGCGCGCGTTCGCGCGCGCCTGCACCTACGCATCGGGACCTCTCGCGCGCGAGATCATCGTCGACAGAACTCGCGAAGTGAAAGAGGCTGCTCTTTTTTTTTTTCCCCGCCGACACCGTCTCTCGAACGCGTAATCTCGAACTCGGTCGGCCGGCTCCTCGAGCGTCCACCGCAACCGCGATCGAATTCAGAAGAAGACCGTCGGAGTTTTCCATCGCGTTTCCATCCCCTCGCGGAACTTCGTTCGTTCGTGGCGCGCGGAACCACGTTCCAGCGGGGAAACGAACCGGGTGGTAGTCAGACCGGCCGGCGACGAAGATCGGATCTCCCAGAAAGTCCCGAGAAATCGTCCACGCATTGTTAGGTGGTGGTGGTAGTGGTTTTGATTGTTGTTATTGTTGTTGTTATTGTTGTTGTTGTTGTTGTTGTGGTGGTCGGTGGTGGTTGTGCGCGCGCGGTGGTGCATATCCAGCCGCGGCGCGGCTACAGATCGCAGGCGCGCGCGCGCTCCAAGGAGA